>NW_022631011.1:4045752-4170357 GCF_010015895.1 Lontra canadensis | reverse complement strand
AAGAGAAGAGAAGAGAAGAGAAGAGAAGAGAAGAGAAGAGAAGAGAAAATAACAACATAGAGGAAAAATGGGAGAAAGGATAGCAAGAGTATCAGAGAGAGAAGTTAGGCAGAGACATGAGTAAGGAAGGAAGGAATGAAGGAAGGGAGGTGAGGGAGAGGGGAGTTTGAAAAGAGAGAATTTCCTTTTGAATAGAGAAATTAAAATATATCTAATTTAGTAGTCTACTAGCAAATGGCTGCTAAGTAGCCGCAGAATACGCTTCTTTCACTCAGCCCAGCACCTTTTGAGAATCATCCAAGCAACTGCATGCATGAATAGTTTGATCCTTTTTATTGCTGAGTGGTATTAAATTTTATGGATGAGCCACAGTTTGTCAGTAACCCAATGAAGGACATTTGGGTCATTTTCAGCTCTTGTCTATTATAAAGAGCACGGACAGTCATGTTCAGGATTTTGTGTAAATATTTTTTATTTCTTTAGAGTAAATACCCAGGACTGATAGATCGGTCTTGTGGTAAGTTTGTTTCATTTGATAGGAAATTGCCAAACCATTTTCCAAAGTTAAATGTCCCATTTTTGCATTCCTATCAGTAGTAGTGTGTTCTAGCTGCTCAGCATCCTCACCAACAGGTGCCAGTATTAGCATTTTTAAAATTTTAGTCTTTCTATTATGTGTACAAGGTATGCAGAGATACCGCATCTTGGTTCTAATTTACATTTCCTTAGTGGCTAGTGATATTGAGCATCTTTTATATCCTTTTCAGTGGAGCGTCTGTTGTTAAAGGTCAACTGACACATTCAAATTTTCAAGAGTTTATTTGAGCACACATCAATTCAGATTGGGCAGCACCACACAAAAAAGTGGTTAGGAACATTCCATCAGCAGGAGCTAGAGGCAAATTTTATACAGAGAAGATTTGGAAGCAAAGCAATTATTTAATTGGCTATAGTTTAAGTGATTGCTTAATGTGGGAAAGCCAAATTGGCTGTTCGTGATTGGATGTTCTTAAGTTTCACTTTCTTGGATTCTAGTGCATTGACTCTGGCTTAGGTTTCTGTTTGCTTACATAGGTTATGAAGACATTAGGGACTCCCTAGTCTACTGGCCTCCTTTGCTTAATTACTTTAACACTGTTCAAGTACTTTACTTATTTTTTAAAATTGGTTTGTTAGTTTTGTTGTTGCTGAGTCCTGAGATTTCTTTGTATATTTTGGTAGAATATATATTATTTGTAATGTGTATAATATAAATAATTAAAATTTATACATAAATATATCTATATATTATTTATATATTTATTTGTATTTATATTTTATGTAAGTATAAAATATATTTATATATTTAAATTTATATATTATATATAATACATAAGTATTTATATATACTTATGTATATATTATATATATAAAACATATATATATAAAACCTCCTGTGTGATTTACATATATGTTCTATGAATCTGAAGCTTGACTATGCATTCTACTAACAGTGCCTTTGGCAAAGCAAAAATTTTTAATTTTAATTTATTAATTTCTTTTATTTAATAGATTACAACAGTCATTTCTAAGAACTCTTGGACTAATCCGAGTCAGGAATACTATTTTTAAGGTGTTTTGTTTTGTTTTTGTTAATATAGTTGAGACACCATGTTACATTAGTTTCAGGTGCACCACGC
This sequence comes from Lontra canadensis, assembly GCF_010015895.1. Lineage (NCBI taxonomy): Eukaryota > Metazoa > Chordata > Mammalia > Carnivora > Mustelidae > Lontra > Lontra canadensis. The sequence goes on along the minus strand of NW_022631011.1, from coordinate 4,168,678 downwards.
AGTAATTAGACAAGTTTATACATTATGCTATGCTCACCACAAGTGTAGCATCTGTCACCATACCAGTTATTACAGTACCATAGACTATATTCTTTATGTTGTGCCTTTTATTCTTGTGACTTATTCATTCCATAACTGAAAGCCTGTATTTCCCTGTCTCCTTAACCCATTTTGCCCATTCCTCCCCCTTCATTTTTTTAATAGTTTATTTTCATTTCAATTTATAATCCACTTGCATTTATTTATTTATTTATTTATTTATTTATTTATTTAATTTTATTTCTTTTCAGTGTTCCAAAATTCATTGTTTATGCACCACACCCAATGCTCCATGCAATACGTGCCCTCTATAATACCCACCACCAGGCTCACCCAACCCCCCACCCCCCTCCCCTCCAAAACCCTCAGTTTGTTTCTCAGAGTCCACAGTCTCTCATGGTTTGTCTCCCACTCCAATTTCCCCCAATTCACTTCTCCTTTCCATCTCCCAATGTCCTCCATGTTGGATTTATTTTTTTAATAAGAGATGAGGTTTATCTTGAGCTTCACTTTTATGTACATATGGATTATCAATTTTTCTAACACTACTTATTGAAAATATTTTTCTTCCTTGAATTACTTTCACACTTTTTTGGTAAAGATCAAATGACCACATTTACATGGGTTTATTTTGAACACTCTTCTAGTCCAATACTCTATGTATTTATCCATTTGCCATTGTCTTTATAACTAGCTTTGTAGTAAGTTTTAAATTTTGGTAGTGTGGTTCTTCCAACAATGTTTTTTTTCCAAACTGCTTTTGGCTATTCTAGTTCCTTTACCCACTAATGTAAATTTTAGAAATGGGTTATCTACATCTGTAGAACTCTGGCTGGGATTTGGTTTGGTATTGTATAAAATCCATAGATAATTTTGGGAAATACTAACATGGTTGCTATGTTGATTCCAAACCATGATCTTGGTGTCTCCATTTATTTAAGTCATCTTTGATTTCTTTTATCAATATTTTATAGTGTTCACCATATAGATCCTGTACATTTTTAAAGCTATTTAGGTGGTATTATGTTTTTTAAGTCTTTCTTTCCAATTGTTCATCATTTGTATATAGAAATATACAATTAAATTTTTTGTGTTGACTTTGTGTCTTACAACCTTATAAAACTCACTTATTAGTTCTTGAAGTGTTTTATTTTTACAATTATTCTCTGGGATTTTCTGCATAAAATTCTATGACATCTATATTATTTATGCAACCTGCATATAAATCTAAAATTAGTCCAAAATAAAAAAGTTTATTTAAAAAATTAATAATATATATATATATATAATAAAATATATATATATATTTCTGTATCAACAAATGTTTCCCCAAAACAGAAGTGTTTCATCAACAGGCTTATTGCATAGAGAAATTAGATCTTAGTAGTGTTTATACAGGACGGAAGTGGTTAAAATATTGGAAATGGCTTGGGAATGGTTTGGAATGGCTTTGTGGTACAGCTTTACCACCAAATTAAGAGACTTGTACATTTTTGAGCTGTCCATTCAATAACCATTTATTGAGTATGTCTCTACTTATGGGTCCTTGGAAGAACTGAAGTGAAAAAGATGAACTAAACTGAGTTTATACTAAAGAAGTGTATATTCCAATGAGGAAGATAAGGTTATAAACATCAAAGAATCACAATAATATGCAATAAGTTTTAAATAAATGGACATGCACACTTACTCATTCTAACCCAGTGATTATTTGAAAATATTGTATGCTTTCAAGGGGTAAGGAGTTTCTATCTAAAATAACTTTAAATGACTCCAAGTGCTTCATAAGAGTAAGTGAATTTTATTTTAGTCATTCCCCAAATTCAGTCATTCATAAATTATGCATTTCCTGCCCAGAGATTATCAACCTATACAGATAGTCTTTAGGTTATTATTAGTAGCTCTTGGGGTGGTCTCAAATTTGGGTGAAGTCATCAACCGACCTTTAAGTTGTATGAACTTAGAATCCATGCTCACTTCTAGAATTGTAAGTCTTTGTCAGACTCTTCTCATCTCCATTTATGGATTAACAAAGAGAACCAATATATATCTATTCGGCATTCAGAGAAAAGATATGTTTTAAGAAGTGTGGGATAATAGATGAGAAGCATAATGATGGTCCCTGCCTTTGAGGAACTGATAAACAGATCTTATTACCACATTCTAACAAAATTGCTACCAGAAGAAAACCTGTTCTGTAAGCTTCTCCTTCTGGTTTTGTACTTTGATCTTTAAATAGTTAGTATCATTTTCTACTAAATTTTTTGAGGTTTCTCTTTTGCTGCTGTCCTCAAAAAATGAATGACAGAGAGCTAAAAAGTATTAAGGGTAATTCTAACTCTGAGACCTGTTTTTGCAGCAACATCCTTCTGCCAGGTAATCAGAGTAAGACAGTGATTACTTAAGGGTGGTTCTTGGTGTAAAAATGAAGGAACAAAAATTCACCTTCAGCATTTTCCTATTCACTTTCGACCTTTCCTCTTTCCTCTTCTGAAACTCTCAGAATTTACCACATAGCACTTACACTAAGAAAAGAATTTACCTACAACCTAAACTTGGCTTCCCTTTCATGTTGCTCACCTTTATTTTAACCTTTCTGGGCTTTCCCCACCCTTACTGGGACTTATCTGAATGATTAGAAATTATTCAATTCAGTACTGAATCATAACAACCTTTTGTATTTATTCCCCTTAGATACTACTTATAATTTGATAGCTACTGTATTTGCAAAACCACGTAAAGTAAGGAACATGAGCCTTGTAAGGAAAAGCTGGAGAAACTTTTGAGTGCTGTGGTGGGGGACACTACGTACAACATCTCATTGGCAACTCTTAGCTATAAGGATTATTCCTGTCTTGATAATTCCTGAATCTCTCTTTGAGTTGACTTTTCTCTGTGATCAGAGGAGAGGGTTTTCTCTGTCGTGACATTTTGAAGTCACTGAGCAGCTAGGAAAAACTCAGATGAATCTTGAAAACAAGGGTTTATTCAAGGAGGCAAGTATCAAAGTAATTCTTTGTTGTTTTTGCAATATCTTCAATAACTCTGAATTAAAAACTAAAATCTGAGAACACCAAGGAAATAGAAACAATCATCAGAAATTATTATCAACAGTTATATACCAATAAGTTAAGCAACCTAGACAAAATGGATGCATTCCTGGAAACCTATAAACTCCCAAAACTGAATCAGGAAAAAACTGACAAGCTGAATAGACCAAATATATAGTAATGAGATTGAAGCAGTGATCAAAAACCTCTCAAAAAACAAGAGCCCAGGACCTGATGGATTCCCTGGAGAATTCTACCAAACATTCAAAGAAGAAATAATACCTATTCTCCTGAAGCTGATTCAAAAAAAAAATAGAAACAGAAGGAAAAGTTCCAGACTCTCTTTATGAAGCCAGCATTACCCTGATCCCCAAACCAGGCAAAGACCCCACGAAAAAGGAGAATTTCAGACCAATATCCCTGATGAATATGGATGCCAAGATTCTCAACAAGATCCTAGCTAATAGGATCCAACAGTGCATTAAAAATATTATCCACCATGACCAGGTGGGATTTATCCATGGGATGCAAGGGTGGTTCAACATTCGCAAATCAATCAATGTGATAGAATAAATCAATAAGAGAAGAGAGAAGAACCAAATGGTCCTCTCAATTGATGCAGAAAAAGCATTTGACAAGATACAGCATCCGTTCCTGATTAAAACGCTTCGAAGTATAGGGATAGAGGGAACATTCCTCAACTTCACAAAATCTATCTATGAAAAACCACACAGTGAATATCATCCTCAATGGGGAAAAGCTGAAAGACTTCTGTTTGAGATCAGGAACACAACAAGGATGTTCACTCTTGCCACTGTTCAACATAGTATTAGAAGTCCTAGCAACAGCAATCAGACAACAAAAAGAAATAAAATGTATTCAAATTGACAAAGAAGTCAAACTCTCTCTCTTTGTAGATGACATGATATTTTATTTGGAAAACCTAAAGACTCCACCCCCAAACTACTAGAACTCATACAGAAATTCAGTAATGTGGCAGGATACAAAATCAATGTATAGAAATCATTTGCTTTCTTATACACTAACAATGAAAATATAGAAAGGGAAATTAGAGAATTGATTCTGTTCACTATAGCACCAAGAACCATAAGATACCTGGGAATAAACCTAATCAAAGAGAAAAGGATCTGTACTCGAGGAACTACAGAACACTCATAAAAGAAATTGAAGAAGACACAAAAAGATGGAAGAGCATTCCATGCTCATGGATGGGAAGAGTAACATTGTTAGGTCTATACTGCCTAGAGCAATCTATACTTTCAATGCCATCCTGATCAAAATTCCACCAGCATTTTTCAAAGAGCTGGAACAAACAATCCTAAAATTTGTATGGAACCAGAAGAGACCCCGAATTGCTAAGGAAATGTTGAAAAAGAAAAACAAAACTGGGGGCATCATGTTGCCTGATTTCAAGCTTTACTACAAAGCTGTGTTCACCAAGACAGCATGGTACTGGCACAAAAATAGACACATAGACCAGTGGAACAGAGTAGAGAGCCCAGATATGGACCCTCAACTCTATGGTCAAATAATCCTTGAAAAGCAGGGGAAAAAAATCCAGTGGAAAAAAGACAGTCTCTTCAATAAATGGTGCTGGGAAAATTGGACAGCTATGTGTAGAAGAATGAAACTCAACAATTCTCTTACACCATACACAAAGATAAACTTTAAATGGATAAAAGACCTCAATATGAGGCAGGAACCTAACAGAATCCTAGAGGGGAACATAAGCATAAGAGCATAACCTCTTTGACATCAACCACAGCAACTTCTTTCAAAGGCAAAGGAAACAAAAGGGAAAATGAACTTTTGGGACTTCATCAAGATCAAAAGCTTCTGCACAGCAAAGGAAACAGTCAACAAAACAAAGAGACAACCCACAGAATGGGAGAAGATATTCACAAATGACACTACAGACAAAGGGCTGATATCCAAGATCTATAAAGAACTCCTCAAACGCAACACACACACAAAACAGATAATCACGTCAAAAAATGGGCAGAAGACATGAACAGATACTTCTCCAAAGAAGACAGACAAATGGCTAATAGACACATGAAAAAATGTTCATCATCATTAGCCATCAGGGAGATTCAAATCAAAACCACATTGAGATACCACCTTACACCAGGTAGAATGGCCAAATTAACAAGAAAGTAAACAACACATGTTGGAGAGGATGTGGAGAAAGGGGAAGCCTCTTACACTGTTGGTGGGAATGCAAGTTGGTGCAGCCACTTTGGAAAACAGTGTGGAGATCCCTTAAGAAATTAAAAATAGAGCTACCTTATAACCATGCAATTGCACTACTGGATATTTACCCCAAAGATACCGATGTAGTGAAAAGAAGGGCCATCTGTACCCCAATGTTCATAGCAGCAATGGCTACAGTCGCCAAACTGTGGAAAGAACCAAGATGCCCTCAATGGACGAATGGATAAAGATAAGGTCCATATATATATACAATGGAGTATTATGCCTTCCTCAGAAAGGATTAATACCCAACTTTTGTATCAACATGGATGGAACTAGAAGAGATTATGCTGAGTGAAAGAAGTCAGGCAGAGAAAGTCAATTTCATATGGTTTCACTTACATGTGGAGCATAAGGAATAACATGGAGGACATTGGGAGATAGAGAGGAGAAGTGAATTGGGGGAAATTGGAGTGGGAGACAAACCATGAGAGACTATGGACTCTGAGAAACAAACTGAGGGTTTTGGAGGGGAGGGGGGTGGGAGGTTGGGTGAGCCTTGTGGTGGGTATTATGGAGGGCACGTATTGCATGGAGCACTCAGTGTGGTGCATAAACAATGAATTTTGGAACTGAAAAGAAATAAAATATAAAAATAAAATTTTAAAAAAAGGAAACCTGAGAACAGATAACTGATAATAAATAATGTTTCCTTATCTGCCTGGGCAGCAGCTTACATGTATAATGTGGTTCTTTGTATCTGTGCATGTACCACAAGCTGCATTTTCTCTTCTCAGGTCTCTGTAGCTTTAGTTAAACTCATCCAATCTCTATATTATTTTTAGGGTTACTTGTGATGTTGTGATGTTTGCTTTAGTTTACTTTGTGTCAGTATTTATTGGGGTTTCACTCTGAAGCACAGTGTTAGAAAAATAAAAATATGTTCTTTATTTTTCTACATCACCAAACTTGGCATAGGTGGTACTTCCATACCATACTTGACCTCTTCTGTAACATATACAACCTACTATGTTTCTTGCCTATTCTTGTTATTTTGTTTTGTTTTTATAATTCATAAAATGCACATAATTATATTAAAAAATTTTACACTGTCAATGTCTTGGCTACTTCAAAACCCTGGGCAATTAATCTAAAATGATCCTACATTTATGTTGAAACTTAACATGCTTATTTGTGATGACTTTATCAACCTAAAATAACAAGTAATTAACATTATTTCATGAACATTAGTGAAAATTTCCAAAAAACAAAACCCAAGCATTGTCATTACAACTATTGGGTAGGAAGAATTTGAAAATGCTATAGAGGACAGTGGATATAATGCTTACCTCTAAATGGAGCAGGAAGGGGTTTAAAACAATGGTTAGGGTGGGCTACAACATGAGTTGATGTAATTCCGTTCCTTGATAATCCTTACTATTGAATATATTTTATATTTTTGTGAGAATACTTATGTATCTGTTTTATAGATAAGGATATTAAGTAAGGCACAGCAGGAAAACTACAGGGGTTTTCCCTTTTGTAGCCTACCTACCTTTCTAAATATACCCCTAGAAAATTAATCTCACAGATATTGATGGAACTAATAAGCCCTAAAGCCATACTGGAAAAAACCTGGTAAAATTGGGTAAATAAGACTTTGTTTACAATGTGTACATTTTTGTTCACCTTTTTGGCCTTGCTGAGACAATGTGTTTTGTTGTACTGTTGGTCTCCTCTTCAACCTAGCGCAGGCACTCTGGTAGCAAACCGAAGTGATAGAGAAGAAGGGAAAATAAACCAACTGAGACATTTAAAACTTATTGCAAAGTGTTTGGAACCCCCTGAAGACAAAATCTCTATGAAAGTGTCTGAGGCTCTAAGAAAGGATTATCTGGTCTTTATGTACCACATACACTGTAATTTCCCACAGATTTCTAATCACCTAAATAACACTGGGACACAATAGTTTTCAAAGCAGTTAATGATTTAGCAATAAGAATATTGCTTCATTTGTCTATTTTTATAAAGTACAGTGTCCTTCCTGTTATAATATAAATGTTTTTATTATTTATTGTCTCCTCAAGTGAGTTGAACACATGACTCATAATTGAGAGATAGTTCTTTAGACATGTGGCATCATCTGATGGCTTTGACTGAGGATGATGATGCAGAATGTATAAAAGTATCTGCATTAGTCAATGGGAACTGCAGGAGAAATGACTGGAAATGAGTGAATCATCAAGTGCAACTTCTGGCTTCTATGAGCAACTTCAGTTTCCATTTGCATTAATGCAGCTTCCTCTCAAATAGCTGTGGGTTTTATTAAGATAATAGAATCATAATTTTAGAACTATAAGATACTTCAGAGATCTTTATAATCTTGGTGAGGACAGGGGCGCCTGGATGGCTCAGTTGGTTGAACAACTGACTCTTGCTGTTGGCTTGGGTGGTGATCTCCAGGTTGTGGGACTGAGCCCCATGTGGGGCTCCACACAGCAGGGAGTCTGCTCAACATTCTTTCTCCCTGTCCCCTGTTACTCTGCTCTTTCTCTCTAAAATGAGTAAATTTTTAAAAAATAGAATAGAATAAAATAAAATATTGGTGAGGACACAAACACTCAGGATTATAAAGAGTTAGGATGAAAGGTCCCACAGCATAGCATCCAGTTTGAACCACATTCTTTTTTTTTTTCTTTTTTAGCCAACTCATGTTATCTCCTTTCAAAATAACTGTTAAGTTTCTGTGTTTGATGAATTCAATACAGTTCATCTGTCTCTTTTATTGATAAATATTCAAGGAAGTGGAAACAAGTTTTAGTTACGTTATTCTATTTAAAGTTCTAAGAAAATGCTGAAAAAAACACAAATTATTTTTTCTCTTCAGTTTTAAGATACTCAAATCTACTTTTGCTTGCTATGTACTTCAGAAAAGTAGATATAGTCTATAATTAATGTTTAATATTACAAAAAGAAAAATAAAATCTATTTCCTACATGATGGAAGTCAACTGGAACCCAAACCTCTGCATGATGTTCCATTAAAAACTGTCCCCATTATCATCTAAAATTAAAATCCTCCTAGTTACAAGCATTATTCTCATTGCTTCTCTGTGTGAATTGATATTTATGGATCAATATGTAATTTAGTATCAGTATGTTTAATCATAATCAGCCAGAGTGCTGTGTTTAGCTGAACCTATAAAATGTACTATAATGATTCTAAAATGTTTAATTTAAGAATCACTGCCTCTGTGCATATGAATCAGAGACCTGTGTTTAATTATTGATAGCAATTAGTACACAGAAGCAGAAAAACACCATCTGGTGGTAGAAATGGTTCTACTGCTGTACCCCTTTTACTCTTGGTTTTAAAGTAATGCACTGTTGACTGTGTTCTCCTAGATGAGAAAATTGTTTTTCTTTTTATACCCCACCTACTGGAATTTCTATCCCTTTCAACCCCATGGTATCAACAGCCATTGATATCTGAGCTAACAGAAAACTATCAAAACTACGGGCGTGGTCAACTGGGTTTGGTTGTTATAATCAGACCTCAGTGAAAATTTTCAGTAAGAAATCCTTATTCTGTATGCATCTCATGAATAATAATAAGAGAGATGTTAAAGTGGTTGAACCTCAAGGTCAAATATTCAGAACAAAAAGCAATGCTCAAATAAAACCACAGCAAGTGCCAAATTAACTAATTAGGTGTTATTTCACTTAGACAAAAACAGGTGTATATGTATGTGAGCATGTGTGTGAGCCTGTGTGTGCCTGTTGCTGTATGGCTTGGATAGATGGACTTCTATCTAATGAAATTTAAGGAAGTATTTGACATAAGGGTGGAGGAAACTACAATGTCTGCTCTTAAAAGGGATCCACCATTGTCATTTCACCTTTTTACCTTCTGATCCTTCGGCACAACTGCTTAAACCTCCTATGAGAAGATGCCACCAGGATCCCAGAGTTAACTCTTCTTTCTTCCCTTTTCTTACTGTTAAACCCAACCTAAGTAACCTGTTACATGCTGGGCAGAACTGATCTCTATGTGTGTGAAGATCTTAATCCTATCAGCCCCTAGGACAGCCATGTTGGATCTAAGGCAGTCCAATCTCCTGGGTAGCCCTCCAGCATAAGGTAGTCTCATCTAGGAATCCTTAGACCAGAGTTCATGGTTCACTACAAGGTCCCCACTGTAACAGGTGTACTGAGTAAATCAGACTTGATATTCCATCTCACTGAGCAGAGAGCAGACAGGAGAAAGTGCTGCCACACAAACACCCACTTCAGGGGCCAGTGACAAAGTAACAATGTGTTTAACAGTGTTTCATGGGAAGGATGGCCTAAGGAACTTCTGGAAGAACTTGTGGGTCAGGTGTAAAGAGCAATACCCCCAGGTCAAAGTGCAACTAGGATGGGATTAGGATTAGGAAGGATTAGGAAGAGTCCCAGGCTGAGATCTTAAATCTCTGACTATAACTAATTTGGATCTGTCTTCCCATATATTGGCTGCTTTTAGCCATTTGAAGCTTATATATACTCAGCTGGAGTCCAAGCTGGAGGACCAAATCAGTAAAAGCAAACAGGAGTCACCTTCAAGGTCCAATAAGGTGGAGGAGAGTGTGGAAGCAGGAAGTTTCAAGCTATATTACAGTTCCAGGCAATTTGCGCATTCACAAGGAGACCCCAGTCTCATGGGAAGAGGAACATGCAGGAGGTCCAAAAGCCTTACCCAGATTATTGAGGGATCAGTGTAGGACACTAGTCTGAAAAGAGGTCTGGCACAGCAGGAGGAGTGCTTAAGAATTTCGAGAGAGTGCTAAGAAATCAAGGCCCAGTGAGGTTTCTGGCCTAATCCAGCAGATTTAGACCACACACCACATAGCCATGGAATCCTATGGCAATGTCTCAGGGGCCATTTGTAAGGGTAGTAGTTAAGCAAAGAAAATCTAGGCACCCCAACCTAGCTATTATCTATTTTATCTACTGTGTATAGTAGGTACCTTTTACCTATAAGGCAGAGTACATGTCCATTTGAAGAAAGAGCACAATCATTCAAAAAGCCTCTAAAAAATACTCGACTAGTCCACAAAGGTGATGGGGATGCAATATCTCAGAAGCTAGACCTGGATCCTGTTCTGGTGAGCAGCATGATTCACCTCCAAACGTGGACGGTGACATGATGTTTTCTGCTGCTCTTGTGACAGATTCGGGAACGGAGGTAGCCTCTGCAGAGGTGGCTATCTGGGAAAGACAAGAGCAAAGGGATAGGCAGGGGCTGCTGATACAAACATGAAGAATAATGAGTGTGTTGGGTACATGGGCTGTGTCTGCTGGGCTCTCGGGGACTAAGCCTGGGGACATGATCAGACTGATTTTACAAGTAAAAATACATGGGTTCTTTATGCAATCTACTGACTTAATTCAATTTCCATGAAGAGGTTAAAAGCATCACAGATCACTGTACTATTTTCTTTATACATCGTCCCTGAACTATAGATAATTGTAGCTGCAGCTGTTCATGAAATATTCATTTATTCAAACAGGGCTTAAGAAAAGTCAAGACCAATGACATACTTGCAATGGGGCAAATATGTTCAAAAGGTCACCCACATAGTATCCCCAAAAAATAACCTGGCAGAGGATCTAAAGAGATGGTAATTTTTATCATAGAAAAATAACAAGTTGAGTTAGATCCTTGCTGCTAAGAAGAAATTCTAATTACGTTTTTCGAAAAAGATGCCAAAATATGGATGCATTCTTATATTGTAAAAACAAGTCCTTTTTGGTAACCTTTGCATTTCATGGCAAAACCCCCTCTAATAAAATAATTTGCACAAATTCCTACTGCAATAACCATGGAGGTGTGGGGATTTGGAAGATTTGTTTTAATGTCCAGGAAATATCTTTTTCAGATTATATCAGGTTTCTCATTCAGTTCCTGGCCCTTTCCCCCCTGACTCAAGAGGGTTCCTTTGAAGTTCTAATTGCCTCAGGAAGGGGGTTCATAAGCAGACTGATGAAAAGTAAAAGGGTGATTTATCCAGTCAGAAGTATGGTAATTCATACAAGCAATTAAAGTTAGAAATTACAGGAAGAAGAATTCCACCTCCAGACAGTAATATAAAAAACGTGTGTGAGTTTCTAGACTGTCAGCCTGCCTTATGGAATTGGGTTTTCCAGCACCACAGTTGAACACGCAGCCTCCTGACTTTCCTGAATGGTACAATTTTGGAAGTACTGTAAGTGGATTTTAGTAAACTACCAAGATGGCAACACAAGTTGTTCCTAACTTCACTCTCCCTCACATGAAAGGCAACTAACAACCTATTCAACAACAAGATACTAGTGAGAGAGTCCTAGAACACAAGGGTAAGCCTGAAGCACCCAACTGTACCACTGCCTCTCCCAGAGAGGTCTACACAGAGAGGCCTTTCCTGAGCCTTCAGTTCTTCCAGTGGGAAAAAAGAACCCTAAAGGTGCAGCCAGATCTCCCCAGCATTGTGGGTTATAGACAGTGGCACACTCCATTTCCATCCTCAGCGCTCAGAGTTGCCTCACCCCACTAGTTGTTAGGGAAATGCACATTAAAACCACAATGAGATGTTACTCATGCCTGTTAGAATGTTTGTCAACTAAAGGACAAGAGATAACAAATGCTGACACAGATGTGAAGAAAAGGGAAACTTTGTGTGTTGTGTGAGATTCTAATTTGGTACAATCACTATGGAAAACAGTATGAAGGATCCTTAAAAAAATTAAAAACAGAACTACCATGTTGCCCAGCAATTCCCCTTCTGAGAATATATCCAAAGGTAATGAAATCACTTACTCAAAAAGGTATCTGCACCCCCAGAGTCATAGAAACATTACTTACAATTGATAAGGCATGGAAACAATCTGTCTATCTATGTATGAATGGGTAAAGGAGTTATGATACACACCTCAAAAGCAAACTATAGTCTGCAAAAAATAAGACCAGTGACATTCACTGAATGATAACAGCAAAATTTCTCTGGATTTTTGTTAAAGAGTCTTAGTAAAACAGTTTAAATTTAATGTTTTTACATTATAGTGGAAGGCAAAAGGATATTACAAAACAAATAGATCAGAATAAAATCTAGTTAGAAGTGTTAAGAACTTAGAGAAAAATTCACTAAAATTGTTAAAAATGTGGTCCCATAATGTATTAGAATTTGCACAACTAAGTTACCTCTTAAAATAATTGAATCTTAAGATTTGAAGTTATTTTAAAGGTCACAGAGGATAATGACTCAGTGTTTAAATATTCACAATTATTAGTGAGGACCACTGGTTCCTGAACACACCTAACAGATCATGAGATAAATAGCATAGTAATCAAAACTTGGCCTCGGCCAAGTGGACTTCACATCTGCCATTTACCAATGGTATAACTTTGGTAGATGACTTGACCTCTAAGAATGAAATGGCATAATAAAGGTAAAATTAATTCTCATTATTCAGATTCTGTTATGTTGTAGATTTATCTACTCACTAAAATTTATTTGGATGCTAACATGAATACTAGTGGTGCTTTCATCGTCATTCACAGACATGCACAGAGCAGTGAAATATTTGAGTGACTCAATGCTCATGTCCCCCGCTGATGCCAAACAAGGCATTCCTCTTGTTTCAACTCTCCTATTATAAGTGATTGTCCTTTTCATGATTTAGTGCCATGTTTTACACATCTTTATGCTTCTTCTTGGTGATTTTGCTGTTTAAAATGGCTCCCAATCATACTGCTGAAATGCAATTTAGTGTTCCTAAACACAAGAAGAATATGATGAAACTTCTGGAGAAAATACATGTTCTAGATAAGCTTCATTCAGGCATGAGTTATAGTGCTCTTGTTCAAGTTCAATGCTAATGAATAAACATTATGTATTAAATAAGATGTCTTTAAACTGAAAGATACATAAAACACGGATGTGTGTTGATTGGTTGATGAAAATATTATAAGCAGAGGCTCACAGGAATGCAACCTTGTGTTTCCCCTAGGAGCACTGGTTCAGTGTTCACTAATTTACTGCTCTTAGAAAGTTTATAGAACGTAACTACCATGGGTAATAGGAATCTACTATACTTAGCTCACCCAGGAGATAATGCATTTGAAACTGCTTAGTATTAAAACTCAGTAACTGGTTATAAAAAATAGTTTAATAAACTGGACACTGTTATGAAACACAATATCATAAAGAAGTTCTCACATTTTTAAACATTTTACATTAACTAATTAACTTGCAGCACCTACGAACTTGGTGTGTGTGCATGCATGTGTATATGTGTGTGTGATAATGTGATATAGTAAGAAATATGTATCTAATTTTTGTCTCCAGTTCCTATTATAAAAGCTTCTAAAACCTTTAGAATTTCCTGAGTGGTGGGGTAATAAGGGCATCTTTTGTTATAAAATTTCATCTTTGTTCCTGGTTCCTGATACAGAGTTCCCAAAATCCTTGTAATTCCCTGAATGATAAGAGTGCCTTGGTAATAAGGAGAATGACTCTTGGCTGAGGAATTCCCAGAAAGCTTCAGGATGGGAGTTGGTCACCAGAAAAATCCAACCAAGTGATTAGAGGGTTGGAACTTTGAGCCCTATCCCTGTACCTCCAGGGTGGACTGTGAGTTCAGTCACTAATGACCAGTGATTTAATCCATCATGCCTATGTAATGGAACCTCCATCAAAACCCTAAACAAAGGGTTCAGATAGTTTCTGGAGTGGTGAACATGAATGCTAGAGGGTAACATACCCAGAGAGGGCATGGATTCCTCTACCTCTTCCTCTATAGCTTGCCACATGCATCTCTTACTCTGGGTAGTTAGTGCCAGAATTGAATTGAATTATAGGTCATCCAGCTGGTGTCCAGAGAGTAGTAGAACTTGGTGTGGAAAAAATTCTTTTTTGTGTGTCAGAAGTGTTTTAAGTAGAAATAGATCAATATGTTATCTATATCTTCATTCAAATCTCTATTGCAATGTTTACCATGAAAACCCTGTGTCTCCTTATTAGAGAACTCCTTTTGGAACTGTGTCAACAAACATGTTCATGACACTCATTGAACAGGTTAACTCACTTAATCTGTTACTGATTCTAATAAAGAATAACTTCTTCAGTGTTTTGTGACTTTGCAAGGGTTGGGAAATGGATATACCTTAACCTTTGTAGTAACTTGGTACAGTGAAGAGTACTTGGCTAGTATGGCAGAAAGAGATTTTCTACCATATTTGTGAACAGTTTCTTCTTCCAGGAAACAACTAGATAACTGACTTACCCTAGCTTTGCTTGACATCGAACAGAGTTTTATCAATGTAATGTGAGTAGAAGTGAGGCATGCTGCTGCTGGGCCTGACCTTGTAAAAATCTTCCATATTTTTTCTTCCTACACTAGCTTGACACAAATAAGGACAGTGGCATTGGAAGCTACTGGTAAAGTCTGTGTCCTTTATTCACACTTTGAAAAAACTGTCAAGGAGCACCTACTTTGTACTTTACCTGAATGGGAAACTTCTATCATTTATTAGCTGTTATACATTTTGGTATTTGTTACAACAAACATTACTTTAATTGATACAGGAAGGATTTTGAAGACTTGAATTCTGGTAGAGTTCTGTCATCAGATGGTGATGAATTTCAACTGAGATGAGGTATTTACTCTTGCCATATTTTGGTATCCTCATCTGTAGAACGGCGTTCATTATGCTTCTTCAACCCATCATACAGGATCACAGGAGAGTCCTAATAAGAAAATGGACTGGGGAGAACACTGAAAAGCATGACATATGATATGTGTGCAGGGAATTATAAACTAATTTAGGGTGTCCAGGTCTCTTAAATGGCCAATAAATTGAATTAATACTTCCACTCTGTGACCAACTGATCTTGCTTCTTCTACATATGAATTATTTCCTGCTCAGCTTCTGAAATTCTAATTAGTATAGATGAAGCATCAGGATGTTCTGAAGAAAGAGTTAGCACATGGTTCCATATATCTCTGCCTTTCACACCACAGTATAAGATATTCCCCTGTGTATGCTTGTTCAAAGGTAAAACACTAAATTAAAAACTAAAATCAATCATATCTAATCTACAACTTCAGTCAGGCCTAAATAAGATTAATCTCACTGTAGCTGACATGCAAATGAGAAAAACACCAACATGTGATATAATGACTCAGTAAGATGATGCTGATGGCATGACTCTGAAAACCCAGAGCAGTGCTTTCAAATTTACTCATCCACTTTTCTGCTTCTTTCATTATAATTGTTTGCACATATAGAGTTTTATAGGTATAAATGAATGTACGCATTCTTTACTTTTTTTAAAAGATTTTATTTATTTATTTGACAGAGAGAGATCACAAGTAGATGGAGAGGCAGGCAGAGAGAGAGAGAGGGACGCAGGCTCCCTGCTGAGCAGAAAGCCTGATGCGGAACTCGATCCCAGGACCCTGAGATCACGACCCGAGCCGAAGGCAGTGGCTCAACTCACTTAGCCACCCAGTCGCCCCCATTCTTTACTTTTTTATCCAAAAAGCAGCAATATTGTTCTAAATTTTTTGGTAGGTCATAAGAAATTTTTCTGATCACAAATAACCAGTGGATTTAAGATCCACTCTTAAAAATTTGCTGATGGAGTAAGATAAACTAAGTTGTACCTGAGGACATCACTGTAGATGTCCCAAAATGTCACCTCCTTCAGCCCAGCCAGTCCCCACTCACCATCTGTCTCATTTGGCAATGCTTTTCAAGTACATACATTTTTAAAATTATTATTATTTACTTTATAAAAAAGGACACATTGCTGTATATAATATTTTGAGAATGACTGTTTCCACTTAATATTATACTGCTAGGGTTCATTCTGTGATGTTATATCACTGTAGTTTATTTATTTTGATAGTTATATATGTAGCAGGCAGAACAGTGGCAAAAAAATGTCCCTGTCCTAATCCCAGAAACTGGGAATATGTTAAATTATGTGACAAAGGAGAATTATGATTTTAGGTGAAATAGGGTTGCTAAAGGCCTTGAGATTTTGAGATTATTCTGGACTATTAGGATGGGTCCAATGTAATCACATGCTGAACAAGGCTGGAGAAGGCTATCAGAATTATATCATGTGGGAAAGACACTACCAGGTATTGCTGCCTTTAAGAGGGAAGGGGGCAAGGAGTCAAAGAATGTAGGAAACCTCCAGAAGCTAGAAAAGGCAAGAAAATGGATTTTTCCCCCTAGGAAAAAACAGCACTGCTGACATCTTGATGTTAGCCCAGTAAGACTGTTTCAGACTTTTGACCTCCAGAACAGAAAGATAATACATTTGTATTGTTTCAAGTCAAAGTTTTTGGTAATTTCTTATATCAGCAGTGGGAAACTAACTCATATAATATTTAATGGAGGGGTGCTTATGTTGTCTTTCTGCTGTTGCTCCTGTGAACAGTGATTCCGAGAACATTCTTGTACACATCTTTTTTGCATACATGGACATTTTTCTCTTAGGTATTTACTTAGAAATAAAATTGCTGCATCAGTAGATGTAAGAATGGTCAAATGTAAAAGGCATATTCAAACTATTATCTAATTGGTTGCAAAAATTCTCATTCTTACCAGTAATGTATAACAAATTATGTAGTTCTACATCCTCTTGGCATTTGTTAACTTTTTTTTTTTTTTCTTATTGAGTGGGTTTAAAATTCTATCTCATTGTAATCTTGATTTGCAATTCCCTGATTATGAGAGGTATCGATCATGTATTTGTTTACTGGTCATATGTGTTCTATCTTCTAGAAATGTTTGTTTTGCTTATTTTAAAATAGGCAAAAAAGTTTACTTTTTTATAAAATAAAGGTTACTGGTACTTTTGTGTTTGTTAGAATTTATATACATTTTTATACTAATCCTTAGTCACTGATGCGGACTGAAATTTCTAAGGACTTATAGGACAGACTATTTTAGTATGACAGTATTGTTGGATAAAAATTCTACGTTCTAAGATCTTTTCTTGCTTGAAAGTATATTCCATGCTACATTTAGTGCAATCTTAAAAATGTCTTTCCCTTTGAATACAATCTGTTATTTCTCTAAGCTCCTGGAATGTTTTTGGCATCTACAGTATTCTTACATTTTATGATGTCTAAGTGCCTCTCCTCATTGGCACTTTATAGGCACTTTTAATCTGATATTTGTCATCTTTTTTTTTTTTAATTTCAGAAATGGACTTCCATTATTTGCTCAAGTGTTTCTTCCTCTTAATTTTAGTTTTCACCCTTCCTTGGACCTCCTGTTTGCCATCACATTTATGTCTATTTTCTGTTTATCATTGCCATATTTTTTTTTAACCTATTTCTTTTTTTCCTCTCTGTTTTTGGTGGGGAGGGTGATGCATTTTTTTTTCAATATACTCTTCTAGTTTGCTATTTCATTCCTCAGGTGTATTTCTCATCTCTTCTTTTTAAAAATTTATTTTAGTTATTATATTTTTCATATATCTGGTTCTTCTATAATTTCTTGAGTTTATTTTACATCACTAAACTTCACACCAGCAAATCTCCCAAGTCCTAGGTGAAATAAAATTGTTTGATTGAATCAAAACATTCCAGGTCGTGATCCAATTTTAGTCTTAATTCTACAGAGATATATCTGCAATTTAAAAGTAAGACACAAATTAACTTATAATTTGTAGACTATGTGGGCTAGTAGATTTTGGCAAAGGGTATTTTATAATTTCTTGACTAATCTCATAGCCATCAAAGCTATTCTTAAGAGGCAGAGCATAGCAGGCTATAGTTGGCACCAACTTCTCAAAGGCTGGGAATGAAGGGCCTGATTTACAGACCTAGAACAGTGCCTAACTCCCACACAGCAGACAGTCAATAAATATTTGCTTAATAAATCAGTGGATAGGTACCACGTAAGAATAAGCCAGTTTAGTTCTCTCCACTTCTTTATTAATCAGAGTAGAAACCCCACCCCTACCCAGATGAAAGAAGAAACACACATGTTCCATTAGCCTGCTATTTCTAAAGCTCTGTGGATAGGTCACAGAGAATAATGCTCACCTCACTCTGAGATTCTGCAGACTGTGATGCTTTTAAGGAGGTGATAAGGTCCAGAGTGTCTCTTTTATATTGTTTAACTGAGAATGTTCTACCATGGACTTTTAATGATTTTGACAAAAAAAGTTGCTCTTTTTTTTCTGAAGTAGTGGAGGGGAAGATTGAAATGAGGAAAGGTGGGGAAATTAAAATAAAGGCCAGCTCTGTGGAGAAGGGAAAAGAGTTTAGGTTCCTTGAGCAGAAGATAGTAAAAGAGAGTGAAGATGCAAGTATTCTTTATTTATTTAAAGATTTTATTTATTTTGAGAGAGAGTTTGGGCATGAGTGGGGGACAGAGGCAAAGGGAGAGAGAGAAGCAGACTCCTTGCTGAGCAGGGAGCCTGAAGCGGGGCTCCATCCCAGGACCCTGGGATCATGACCTAAGCCAAAGGCAGATGCTTAACCAACTGAGCCACTCAGGCACCCCAAGATGCAAGTATTTAGTAGGAAAAGACCCATGAGAGAAAAATGGAGCGGGAACCCTGGAAGGTAGGCAGACCTATGAGGTAGTGATGCAAATCTGTCTCTGAGTGAAGGAAAAAGGAAGACTGAATATAAGCGTCTTAGACCACCATGCGAGGCAAGGAATGTTTGACAAGCCTTCTAAGATGTTCTCAGGCCAAATCCAGCATCAAAGGAGCATGTGTTTTCCAGGAACAGGTCTCCCTTAGAGTCAATACTGAACTCATGACTAGCAACAGGCCAGGGGAGGCATGGCCCCAGTGTAAAAGCAGGCATGGATATCAGAGCTCAGTGCCTTCAGCCCTCAGTCAACTATGGTGCCTATGCTTGGAGGTCTTTTGAAGCCTTTTCCTATAGCTGCCACAAGCCTGGAAGTATTTGATTTCAGATTTCTGGCCACTAATGTGTATAGTACTGTGGTCAGAATGGAATAGAGAATTGGAAGATGACACAAGAATCTCAGTTGTGTCATAAAGAGGACAATATAAACATAAGTTCTACCTGTAATAAATGAGAACCAAAGTGTTTTTGTTGTTTAAAACTTATGCACTTGTATGAAGTTGATGAATAGTTCCCTGCCAAAACAACATTCCTTGACTTATGAAATCCTGTTTTGGATCAAGTTTCCTCAGTATTTACGACATCAGCTTAGACCCAAGTTAGGAAAGGTTTTTTTGTTGTTGTTGTTGTTGTTGTTTTTTTTTTTTTTTTTTTTGTACAAGGCCAGGGAGTAAGCACTGTAGATTTGGGGAGCCAGATAATGTCTATCACAATTACTCAACTCTGTTAGAGAGCATCTACAGATAACACATAAATAAAGAGGCATGGATGAATTCCAAGAAAACTTTAGTTACAAAAGCAGATGCCAATCTGGATTTGGCCCATAGGCCATAGTTGATGACCACTGATTTAGACATTTCAAGCAATCAAGTACATGTGCATGATCAGTTAGATCATTCTGAAATTCAAAACAGCATGGTATGTATATTAGGGGTTTCACACTTACAAAATTGTGAAAGGTAAAGCTCAATAGGTAGCCAAGGCCCAAAGTATCATTATATCCAATTCAAAGGAATTTGAATTTTATTCACAGTAAATCAATACTATGTTTAATGTGGGGAAATGACATAAATAGTCATGGGGGCAGTGCAGGAGATGAAGTCATAGAACACACAATTAAGAAACAGCACAGCAACCAGATTAACAAAATATGAAAGAATCACTCAAAGGGGAGTTACTATGGATGGTAAGAGCAAGGAGTGGGTAAGAAAGCTTGAAAGGATATAGAATTCTTGGAATGCAGTAAACTTAAATGTAGAAAATACGGAAGGGAAAGTACCATAGAATGATCCAGAGCACTGTTCAGACTTGTGTCACAAGGTGAATGGTAACGCCTTTCACTGAAAGAAGAGTAATAAAAGGAGTTTTCTGATTCAACAGCGTCAGATGAGGGGCCCTGTGGGGAAGCTTGAATTGCCTGAGGGATGTTGAAATGGAAATGTCTAGTAGGCAGTTGGCACTTTGGGTTCTGAGGTGAAGAGATAGGTATATGTTAAAGGACAGGGGTTGAGCATGGAACCCTGGGAACATCAGTATATAAGGAAAAGAGGAAGAAAGAGACCATTGAAGGGAGACTTCAATATCTTTCCTATCACATTACTTTTTCAACTTCCTTTTGAATGTTTGAAGTTTTCCAGGGTTCTGTTATTGTTCCCCTCTTTTGGTTGCTTCATGTGCTTCTTTTTCTCTTGGTGATTTTATCCATTTTTGCCTTTGGCTCCAGGTTGATGAAATTTCTAAACACATTCTTTTCAGAAATTCTAACATAATTCCAACTGATCATAAATACTACCAGCTCCAGACAACATAAATTTAATATGCCTTTCAATCATTTTCCCAAGCAACCACCTCAACTTCTGTTCTCTCAAGGAAAATGAACACTCTCCACATCTACACAATATACTTCTCTCATCCTCACATGCTGTCAACAAACCTGGAACATTGTCTGTCCTCATTCATCTCCCTCTCTGTTGACATGGTCTCTAACTTCACCATTTCTTGCCTTGCACTATTGAGCATGTATCTGGACTACTTAGTCCCAGTGCTTTCCAATTTCAGACCATGTTTCACACTGTTCCAGAGTGACCTTAGCTAAAAAGGGATCTATTTGCTTTGAAAATTTAGAACTACTTATCTCTCAACACCCCACCCCTAAGCAGTCACGTGTAGCATAATATTTAACAGCAAGGGGTTAAAGCCTATTTGAAGAAGTTTGTTGTCTGCCATTCCAAAAGAGTTATTTAAGATGGAAACTGACAAAAAGAGGCTTTCACAAAGATTTCCTCATGTAAATTTCCCAAATCTTCTCCCTTCAGTGTCATTCTCCTCTTAGCATATATTATAATTCCCTTCATCTATTTGATAGGAGGAAATAAAAAGGACTTCTTAGGAGAAATTGCTACAGTAAGGTCACATTTTCTGGTCCATTCCAAATCTCAGTTATCTGAATTCCAGATTTATATTCCAGTCACATTTCTTTCTAACACCTTTGTTTAACAAGATTTAATGTCTGATCCTAGTCTGACCAGAAGAGAAGAGAGAAGGAGTAAATATAATAACATAACTGGTAATTATTCAAAGTCATTTTCTTTAAGGTGAAATCTTGCTTCTCTAAATACTTTCCCCACTCCTAACTATGGAACTCATTATTAATTCTATTTTAATATTATTTCATCATCATCATCATCATTACCATCTTGGAATATACGCTGCTTCAGTATGCTTGGCATTGTCTTAAGTGCTTTACATTTATTAACTCATCAATCCCCCAAAGCACCCAAGGAGGTAGTTATAATTATTGTCCTTGTTTTGGGATGAGGAAAGTGATAAGTTTTGAAACTTGCTGAAGGTCACACAGTTTATAAGAAATAGGGCTGGATAGGTACCCACATAATCTGACTTCAGTGCTCATGATCTTATCTACTATCCAATAAAAGTTTTCATAACCATGTACTATACTGAAAATCATACAAACAATATAAACTGATATTATTCCTGCCACTCCATAATTTCTTGAATAAAATCCAAGCTTGTCATCTCATAATATACATAAAGTCCAAATACTTCTGCATAATATTTTCTCTCTAGTCCTTCTAAAGGTTCTGAGTGTGCTTAGTACATGCTGCTCCCATGGCCCTAGAGAATCTCTACATGAGTTGATTCATAAGCAGATGATAATGTGGATTATAACCAAATACAAGAAATTTGCCTGCATTTGTGTCCTTTATAAAACACAAATGACTCAACTTTTTAGGATGGGTCTCAATTACATTTTCATTTACCATTAACTGATAGGCACTCTGGAAATACACAGATAAATAAAAACAAAGAGCATATTATAAACTTTAGTTACTTAAAATCTTAGCTTTTAAATAGAATATATTAGGTTGTGTTGTTAAGTTGTAAATGCTTAATTAAAGAAAATACCACACATTTAGTCTTTTTGCACAACTCATGATGTCTAACTATGGAAGCACATGTCACTTTTGGTTATATTTTGTAAACATTTATCTATATCCTACTTTGTTCCACATACACTCCACATACACATACGCATGAACAGCATAGTCCCTTTGGTTACATGAAGAGCACATGGATGCCTGTTATTCTCCATTTCACTGTGAGCATTTAGTGAAACAATCCCTGAGGCAACCTTCCAAAACAGGCTGTTTTTTAGAAAAAAAAAAAAATCTCCTTAGGGAATCCCTTCTCCTGTTAACTCTTTCTGAATAATCAGTTCTCTTACAGAAAATTTAAAAAAGGTGTTTCAAACATGTATTTTTATGGCCTTTCCCTATAGGGTAGCCAGAGAGAGTAGAAAAAAAATCACTGGGTTGGTTCTAGCACTTTAGGGTTTATTCCGTATGTTTATTCATGGTTTATTCCAAACTATATGGTTTATTCCATGCATTCCTTTACTTAATGTACATGTTTTGAGCACCTTCTGTGCATCAAACTTGTCTTCAGGAATTTTACAATGTAATGGAAAAACAGAGATATATTCCTTCATTCAATAGTGTATCCAATCCACCCACAAGTATTTATTGTATGCCTACAGTATACCTTGCCTTTTCTACTCACATAAATAATGGACTGTCTTAAGTACTATAAGTCTTCTGAGGAGGTCATGTATTATGAGAGATGATGAGTTTGGTATAGTGTGTTTAAGAGCAGTGGTGCAGAAAAGCGGCAGGAAAACCAAGAGACAACCTCGCAAAGGAGGTTAGAACTTAAAGGGTGACTCCTTAGTCATATGACTTTGGAGAACTAACTCAGTCTTCTTGAGTCCAGATAAATTCATCTGAAAAGGGATAAGATTTTGCCAGGGACCATATAATTTATCTTGTGGATTTAAAAATATCAGCTGTACTAATTTATGAAAAGAAAAGTGATATAGCTAAAGGAAATCAAGAATAATATTTTTCCTGAGGCTTAAGATCTGATCAAAGCTAGATTATAGAGTGCCTCCAATGTTAACCTGGGGAATTTAAAAAAATTATTTATTTTTTATTAACATATAATGTATTATTAGCCCTAGGGGTACAGGTCTGTGAATCGCCACGTTTACACACTTCACAGCACTCACCATAGCACATACCTTCCCCGATGTCCATAATCCAACGACCCTCTCCCTACCCGCCTCCCCCAGCAACCCCCAATTTGTTTTGTGAGATTAAGAGTATCTTATTAACCTAGGTAATTTATACCTTTTATATGTATCACTGGTTACCAAACAGTTTTAACATCCCTTCATCATTAAAAAAGTTTAATACAACCCCACTATGTGAATATTTATTCATTTATGAATTTTACAAACATGGAATACAGTCAGTCTTATATACACACTTCTCTAGGGTCTAGACACACAGAGAATACTTTCCAGCTCATTTTATAATCTTGATTCTTAAGACTCTCAAGGAAAATATGAGTAAGGAAAACTATAGACCAATCTTCATCAAGACTATAAATGACAAAAATTTAAAAAGAATGTTAATGAACTGAATCCAGAAGTACATTTTAAAGGATAGTAAAGTTAAAGGAAACCTAGAAATGTAAGGTTTTTTTAACAGAAAATCAAGTAATAATCAAGTAATAGAGTTACCATATTAAAAAATTAAAAGAGGAAAAGTTGAAAATAGAGATACCCTATGATCCAGCAATTGCTCTACTGGGTATTTACCCTAAAGATACAACTGTAGTGATCTGGGGCACGTGTACCCCAGTGTTCATAGCAGCAATATCCACAACAGCCAAACTATGGGAAGAGCCCCAGATGTCCATCAACAGATGAATGTATAAAGAAGATGTGGTATATATGTGTGTGTGTGTGTTTATAGGAATATCATGCAGCCATCAAAAAACCCCAAAATCTTGCCATTTGGAATGATGTGGATAGAACTAGAGGGTATTAGGCTAAGTGAAATAAGTCAATCAGAGAAAGATAATTATCATATGCTTTCACTGACATGAAGAATTTGAGAAACAAGACAGAGGATCATAGGGAAGGAAGGAAAAAATGAAACAAGCCAAAACCAGAGATGGAGACAAACCATAAGAGACTCTTAATCTCAGGAAACAAAACTGAAGGTTGCTGGAGTGGAGGAGGGTGGGAGGGATGGGATGGCTGGGTGATGGACCCTGGGGAGGGCGTGTGCTATTGTGAGCACTGTGAACTGTGTAAGACTGATGAATCAAAGAATTGTACCCCTGAAACAATATTACATTATGTTAATAAAAAATACCAAAAAACCCCAAAAGTCTAAAAGAGGAAAAACTGTACCTGCATGTCAATAGATGTAGAAAAATCATTTGATAAAATTCAACAACCCACTGATGACTTAAAAAAAAAAAAAAAAAAAAAAAAAAACTGGCTCTCTCTCCAGCCACCCAGGATGCCCGAAGGAAAGAAGACAAAGGGGAAGAAGGTGGCCCCGGCCCCTGCTGTCATCAAGAAGCAGGAGGCTAAGAAGGTGGTCAGTCCCTGTTCGAGAAAAGGCCCAAGAATTCTGGCATCATACAAGACATCCAGCCCAAAGGAGACCTTGCCAGCTTTGTCAAATGGCTCTTCTACCTCTGGCTGCAGCGACGAAGGACTATTCTCTATAAGCATCTAAAAGTGCCTCCCCTGATTCTCCAGTTCACCTGGGCCTTGGACTGCCAAAAAGCTCCTCAAATGCTTAAGCTGGTCTGCAAACACAGCAAGAGAAGCAGAGATTGTTGGCCCTAGCTGAGAAGAAACCTGCTGGGAAAGAGGATGTACCCACTAAGAGGCTGCCTGTCCTCTGAGCTGGAGCTTTTCCTGTCACCACCTTGGTGGAAAACAAAAAGGCTCAGCTGGTAGTGATTGCACATGATGTGGATCCCATTGAGCCGGGTGTCTTCCTGCCTGCTCTGTGTCACAAGATGAAGGTTCCCTACTGTATTATCAGGGGGGAAGACCAGACTGGGAGGTATCCTTCACAGGAAGTCCTGCACCACTGTTGCTTTCATACATGTTAACTCAGAAGACAAAGGAACTCTGGCTAAGCTGGTGGAATGTACTGGGACCAATTACAATGACAGACATAATGAGACCTGCCGTTCCTGGGGAGGCAACATCTTGGGCCCAAAGTTGGTAGCTCACATTGCCAAACTGGAAAAGGCAAAGGCTAAAGAACTGGCCACTAAATTGGGCTAAGTGTATGCTGTTGAATATTCTGTACATAAAAGTAATAAAAAATTCTCTTTCAAAAAATTTGTAAAAATCTAAACCCTTTTTATTTTTTTTAGCAAACTAGGAGTGGAAGAGAAAATTATTTTCTTCTTATAGTATCAACAAAATTGCTCAAGGTAAACCACATAGTAAATGGTATTTTCTTTGTGATTAGGAACAAGTCCAGTGTGTGCGCCGTATGCTTACTCTTACAGTAATATAGTGCAGGTTTTGGCTAGTGCTCTATGGCAAGAAAAACCTATAAAATATGGTTAATTAAAAGGAAGACATAAAATTATTATTCTCGAGAGATAAATTATTTATTGAAAACTTCAGTAGTAGGATTATATTAGTTTGGAGGGACTAGATTATCCTGTCATAACAAAAAGCCACAAAATTTCAGAAGCTTAAAAAACAAGAACTTCTATTTTATTCACACTACATGTCTAATAAGGGAGAGCAGAGAAGTGCTCACTGCATTCTCTCAAAGACCCCAGCTGACAATAACCCAAATGAGACATGAACAGAGGGAGAGGAGAGAAGGAGAGAATCATCAAACTTGTGAATGTTGGCTGCTGGTAGATTCAACCCATTAGTGACGCCAAATCAGATCAAAGGTAGTCATAAAGGGAATTAGGTTTAGTGGTAAAGGTGTTGCTAAGTGAGAGAGCCGTGCTAACTACAAACAGAAACATCCAACAATCCCTTAGAAAGGAAGGGTTGAAGCCCAGAGTTGAACTTGGGATTCAAGATGAAAACCCATGAGGAAGTAGTAATTTATTTAATTCAATATGCTCAATAAACACTGGTTAATTCCAGGAATATACATTTTCCAAGACTACAGATTGAAAGTGTCAGACTAACAAATCCTATCGTTTTATGGAATCTTTTCTTATCAACAGTGAGGATTATTTACATAGACTAAATCTGACAGCAGTGGTCCATTTTTTCCCTTCTTTTTTAAAAATCAAAAGGAAAACACAATGTGGCTGCCTCAGAGTTGTATCAGACCAGGCACAGAAATTTTTTTCTGAGTCATTTGTGGTGGATGTCTGAAAAAAAGAGTAACGGTGATGAATAGTACTTATGGTATGCAAACATTGAGTATTAATAACAATGTCTTTTTTATCAGAATTCCATCAAAACTGACCTTTGAATAGCTTACATTACTGCTTTAAAAAAGCCTTCTCTAAGATGGCAGTGAAAATCCCAGAAGAGCAGGGAGAGAAAGGCCTGCTAGAGTGGGAGCAGGGGGCAAATATTGTGAAGGGGACCACAGGGTAGGGAGTGGGCAGAAGCAGTAAGAAAGAAGAGAACTATGATTTTTTTTTCTATGGTACTTAGATATGGATGTAGGTTTGAATTATGCCATTATATGCACAGATTTGTACTTACGTGAGTTTAACTCATAAGTAGAGAAAATTATTTTAATTGAGCTATTTAGAAAACACCTCCAGCAAAATCAAAAGTAAACTGTGTGGTGCATTCTACTTTCCAGGGCACTCTATTTTAGCGAATGCGTTTTACCTTTATGATAATTATCAAACACTTATGTTTTATGGATGGAGCCCTATAGCATAATGCTCAGTCTGCTTTGCATAACTATGATGATTTGCTCTCCTTCTTAATACAGCATAAATGTTTTTGTCCTTATGCAATTGATCTTGTTTGCTGGTGGTTGGCTCAAAACGCTGGGCCTGCGTCCAAGGTACTGTTGCAGAATATTAGCCTCCCAATAATAAAAAATGTTCATTTTCTTCATCTTCTGTGATTTTGTTTTTCTTAGTCTCTAGCTTCAGTGGCTGAGCATCCCTTTAGCTAGCTCTCAGTTAATTAAAAAGCCTGTAGCAGAGTACAGAATGTGCCCACAAGAAAACCTCAGGCAGTGCAGATGGCACCACCTCTGCTCTCAGAAGCAGAAAAGTTCTCTGAAACAGCTGTGGGCTGGGAGGCTCTGGGTGGCTTCTGCCTTCTTGGCATGCAAATAAGAAGAATGAATCTGACTTGCATCTCCCCTGCTCAAATCAACAAATGCTATGGTAAACAGCTTTTCAGCTGCAGGAGAGTTCAAAATGTACTCTCTGCAGCCATAATTTTTTGCTGAAGTTGTGTGCTATCTGGAATGATGTATGTGCTACATATTGCCCAGAAAGCTGTGCCCACATGTATGTCAGTACAGAAGAGGGAGGAATTAAAGGAAGAAGAGGAAACACTACCCCAGATGTTTTCTACGAGCTCCCATTTGATCTTGTGGGGGGTTGTACATTTATTCATTTTTCCTCTGGTTGCTCATATGAAGAATTTGGGAAGATTCTACCAGCCTGTGGCTTAATTGTTGCCAGGCTTTACCTTTCCATATTGTATAAGCAATAAATATTGATTGGATGTAAATGCATTCCAATGTATTCCCGTGCCCTCCATCCCAAACACAGAAAAACAAATTATTAAGGGGCACAGAGTTCAGTTCCCTTTTTGTGAGCATGAGAAATCTTGCTGTAAAAGCAAACTGAAAATTAATGACCCCGTGATATTCCCAAGGGCCTGGTAGAGGAAAAGATGTCTCAACCCCAAATCAAGGAATGCGTAACAGCTTGAGGTGGAGTCTCCACACACCCGTGATTAAATCACCTGTTTGGATATGACTTTTAAATTAGTGACAAATTACACTATAGCCAGAGGAGATTGATCTTGTCATTATTTCATTTCTCTATAGGTAAGTTACCACTCTACCCTACAAATCAGGCAATGAACAATCAGTACATTAACAAAGAAAGAGATGAGGTGAGATGATCTCAAGCAGACGACCAACAGCCATTCCCAACTGATTAACTTCTATGCTTGTCTTTAATACTCAAATTGACGAGATTTCTGTTATCCTAGTTATTATACATTAGTAGGAGGAAAGAAAATTCTTCGGGGCCAAAGGAGGCAGGACAATGTGAAGCTATCTCATAAAATATGATTTAAATGTATAATAATAAATAATTAAGAAATTAATAGCAGCAAAATGGATTTTTGGTTTAATGGGGCAAAATGTATTCGGATCTAAAAAAGAACCATCTTCTGCTGACAGAGCTTATTATACTTCATTTAGGAGACAACAATGTAGTTATAGTATTTATCTATCATTATAATAAGAAAACCACAGCAGTGTTTGTTCCTAATTACAATTATGGTGCCATGGTGCTTTTTATTCAAGAACCAAAAGCAGATTTTGCCTTTATTTTTTAATGCTTAAATTAGGAATGCATTGAGATACAAATTACTGTGTCAAGATTCAGGGTAGAAATGTAATCAGGATTTAGATAATAAATGAGCAAAAACACATGATCATTATACTTGTTAGTATAAAATACTTTGCTAAAGACCTTATTCTATCTCATTTATGTGCTGTATTACAACCCACAATTAAGAGATTTAAATAAGAGGTGAAAAATCCATGAGCCATTTAAGATATACGCAAATGAAGTAACTATTGTCCAGGAAATGATCATTACACATGAGTATAATGAAGCTACCAGGAAATGGCACTATGAAAATCATCATTTATCTTGAATCAAACAAAAATTTGCTTAGCAAGACCACTCTATAATTCTTTTTGTGAATAACAACTAGTTTGAAAAAGATGTTAGACAAAATTCCATTGGGTTGTTAAGAATTTTTTCAGTGATATCCTTTACCATTTGGAGATTTTTCTTAATGGCAACAATGAAATTCTGTAACAAATATCCTTATTTTCTTTTTTGTATCAAAAGTAGGCTCCTTGACTAGGTGTACTCCTGACCAATTATTAGGTCAGTAAATCAGGTCTTAAGAGCGTAAATCCAGCTCATAAATATTTTCTGATTTTTAGAAGTTTGCCATCATTCTGTTAATTTGGATTCCTAGCAGCAAAAGCAGAATGTTCAATCAGAAGAGGTAATACATTCATGAATAGATTTTATTTTAAAATACTAAAAATCTCTACTGAGAGTTAAAGCTAAATTTACATATTAAAATTAGGCACATACCTTCTATTTTATTATGGATAAATTTCCCTGTGTTACATACGTTTGGAACTGTCACAATCCTAACATCATGGCTACACCTTTTAAGACAAAAAGAGGAATACCTCAAAACTAGCAGCACTCTTACGAATTACATCTGTCCTTGCAATGTGCTCAGCGCTCATTGTGGGAGGGTAGAGTATCAGGAACTGACTAGGGGACAAGGGAGGGATAGAACACCAGAACCCCGACCCATGAGGCTTCCAGAGCCAGTGAGAAAAACTGAACTTATTTTCAGATTCTGCATTAAGAATCAAGTATAGGTGCTTAGGAGGAAAAAGAGGTGTTCTAATATAATTTCAAAACTGGTTCATGTAGGCAAGAGTAGGGATTATAGGAGAGTAATGTCTAAGTTAAGAATTCTTAATCTTTGCTTCAGGTCTTCTTGTGAACTTCTAAAAATTGTGTAGAAAATTGTGTGTGTGTGTGTGTGTGTGTGTGTGTGTATGTGTTTGTCTGGAGATGTTTAGAGTTTTGCCTAGTTTTTCAAGGAGAACTTATACTGCCTCAGCACCCTATTTCACCCCATTTCACCTCTGAAATGGGTACAGACCACTGGCTGAAAAGTAAACAGTTCTTTTTGGTATAACGGGGATAGCATAGCTGGAGTCAGCTGGTTCCACAGTTCCTTGACTCAAGAAAAATGAGCTAATCGTTTCAGGTCAGAGAATCTCTGGTACAGGGCTGCCAGCAGCTAGGGTTGTTTGGTGAGTATTACAAAAGGAACATCTTTCACCCCCAGGCTGAGAATGAAATTCAGCTCCATGTGGCTCTGTGACTTGGAGTAGGATATAACCCACATGCTCCTTATTAATAACATGGGAATGATTTATTCAAAAATACTTTCACTTATTAAGTGTTGGGCTCAATCTTAAGCTAAGGAAGCATGTGTCAACAAATTGGTCCAAAAAACCCTGTTCTTCTGGAGCTTATATTCTGGGTGGTGGTAGCTGATTGGGAAGCAGCATGATAGAGGGGTGAGAGTTAATGAGAGACAGGGAAGAAGCCCCATGATTTATTAACATTTTCCTTAGTATATGCTAAGGACTTAGATGGGGTTTTATTATTTTGAATTTGCAATATGAAACGTTATTGGGAAAAAGAGTGTTTCAATTCCAGGAAGTTCAAAGTGTTCTTACACTGCACTACATTGCAAGTGGTTTTCGAATCATTAAAAGGACACAGTGCTTTAAATCATAGCATACAAATAATTCAAAATGACAGTTTTTACCCTTCATGCTTACTTCAAAGTCCCCAAGAAAAGATCTGAGCATCTGAAGTTGGCTAGTCCCACCATAGGAAATGGGATTCTGTATCTGTGTACAGAGAGGAGGAGAGGACTCAGATTCTAACAAGTTACCTTTCTTACCCCCACTGACAGCACAATTGGGGCTGGCAGACAAAGGTTTAATGTCTTCTGGGATAAGCAATCTCCATGACAAAACATTTGTCTTCCTGGTTAGCCAAGGAGATATTTAATAGAGCTGTCAATAATTTTTGGAAGGAAAGAGAAGAAAGAGGTGGATGAGAGAAAGAATTTGTTCATTTTGCCCCCAAACTATTATTTTCTTTTCAAGATTATAAAATTCTAGCCCTGTTGCATGAAACAGATTTGTCTGCTAGCTACTCTACAGGCTGAGGTGACTGCTCATTTCTTATTTTTCACAACGAAAAAGTGGGTGAGATAGTCATTATTTCTATTTTCATTTCTTCTGAAAGCTCTGTGAAAAGGAACTCTCCTTGGAGACTCATAGAAGGGTAATTAAGCCACAAACCTGGCTATATTACTGAGCCACAGTTGTAAAAGAAGGAGAAGAAAAAAAAAAAAAAAACGACCCAAATCTGTCCCCATTACAGTGTTAGCTCTATGTTGGAGCCCTAAGTGTAACTTGACCCTTTCCTGGGTCAAGGAAAAAAACATTACTGCACTTATCTTGGCTCATTTAAGGTGGAGATACTGTGTTCACAAAATGAGGCTTCATAACTGTCTCCAGTTACTGTCCAAATCCCAGGACAACAATAAAATTATGATTATAGATGTGCATGGGTCATTCTGTTGTCCCCCTGACTTCCCAGCATGGCTGACTGCATATTTTCCCCATGTAGTAATAAAATTCCCACTTCCATCTACCATCGCAAATGCATCCTTTTTAATCCAGAAATTTTTATTTCTATCATAACCATTATTACTTTATAATGTCTTTAAAACCTTCTAAAATCTGGCTGTCCCAAGCTCTTCTCTGGGTATTTATTTAATTCAATCAAAACATTTGTTGATCACCTATTATGTATAAGACACTATGTGAGATAGATAAATAAACATGATATCTGTTCTAAAAAAACTCATAACCTCTTTTCGACCAGATTTAGAATTTTGCCACAATTATAATTGCCTGTTGCCCATTAAAAGGTAAAGTAGAATCCAATATTAGGCTTTTGAAAAAACATAAAGCATAAGCTCACATTTTTCTAACTTCTCTAAAAGCATTTCATTGTAGCCTTACTTACATAAATCAGACAAACACCATTATTTTGCAAATCTATTATTTGGACATAGTGGACCATCTAACTTTCCCCTGGGAGTTTTAATTTTTCAAGCAGATGTGTAAAACTGCATATGGAGTTAAAACTTCTATTTGCCTTCAGTTTATTTGGAAGCTCTAAATGTTTGACTTTCCAAATAATGATTTGCTTATTTACTTAACAATATATATCAAGATTTTAAAGTCTGTTAGGAGCCATGCTAGGAACCATAGATATAAAGAAGTCAAGCCTTTAAGGAATTTGGATTGTGTGTTGAGAGCATGTTTTTTTGGTGAGATTAAACTGAAAATGTAGAAAAATGACTAAGAATACACATGCATTAGGCTTTCTTTCAAAACCTTCTCTGGAATAGCCTTGCTCTACATTTCTATTTCCAACAATAAGCATTTACAAGCTTTATGCTTCACTCAGATTTAACCATTTGC
The DNA here is from genome assembly GCF_010015895.1 of Lontra canadensis. Taxonomy (NCBI): domain Eukaryota; kingdom Metazoa; phylum Chordata; class Mammalia; order Carnivora; family Mustelidae; genus Lontra; species Lontra canadensis. Next base: position 4,136,026 of record NW_022631011.1, on the reverse strand, counting down.
TATTCTCTGCCTTGTCTATGGTCCCACCTTATACTTTTGTGTTTTCTGTCTTCAACCACTGGCCTTTCCTTCTCCTAGCATCTGTAGCTCCACATCCATTCATCTGTCAAAATCCTGCTCCAATGCCACCCCACTATAACATTTTATTCAAAGTATTTTAGTTGGAAAGAATCTTTATCGGATATAATTGTTCATAGTACTTTGTCTGAACCTCTTAAGACAACATCCACTTCAAATATTTATTTACACTAGTTGTCATCTCTTCTAGATGTGTGTAGTCTCACAGGAAAGGAGTCCTATCTGATCCACTTAGACTAGCTCCTTGATTTGAAAAGTACTCAAATATTTCCTAAAGGAGTCAATGATACAAATTGCGATCAAAGCAGGACTTCTCAACTTCACTGTCTATAAGCATTAGCTGGAGAGACAGTTAAAACAAGGACTGCAGGGTCCCTCCCAAGAGATTTAAATTCTGCAGATCTAAAGAGGACAACAATAATGCTGAGAGTGCGGGTCCATGACATGAGCCACTGAGCACTATCTTTCGCCACCACTGCAAACACACAAAGTATTTACGGGTGGAAATAGCTTCATAACATGGAAGATATAAACCATAGTCTAAGACTAGCCCCATCTTAGCAAGAAGTTATTTTAGGAAGAATAACAAAGGTATTCGGGTAGAAGTAAAAAGCAAAAAACAAAAACGAAAACAAAAACATTGGCTTTACTATATGTAATGTGGTATTCTCTAGGAAGTGTATAGGAGGATGTAAGACTTTTCTCTTCATACATATGGGGAAACGCAATTTAGGGTTCTTAATGAGGACTGATAATTAAACAGACATAAGACAGATTTATAGGAGGAGAGCAAACCAATTTATATAAGGTGTACATGACCCAGGAACCTCATAAGGCAACAAAGATTCAAAGACATGTTAAAATAAAGGCCTTTTTTAAAATTATTATTAGGCTGAATAAAGAGAAGCAACTGTGGAAAAATAACCAAATTACGCGAGTAGGTTAAAGGAAGATAAGAATTATTTTAACAAGGTCTGTTTGTGTAGAATTCTCTCAGCTATCACTCCTCATCAAAGAATGTTACTATTTTTTTCCTGATACAAGGAGGGCATCTTTCCCATGGGAGTTTTTATCTCCTACTTTCAGAAAGAAAAGGGAATACTCAGGGACTACCCTTGTATCTGCTGTTTTTCAAGTTCTTTAGCTCAAAATAATCTTTATGCTAAAATGGCATATTTTGAGATGGCATATTATGCCACTCTTTGCATATTTTTGTTACTTTAGCAATTCTTCACCATTACCATGTATTATCCTTGCAGTTCTGAACTTATCTGAAAGATATTCATACTTTGTATTAATTATCAAGAAAACAAGAAACAGCAAGTGAGAAATTATCATATGTTGTCATATGGCAGAAAATATATTAAAAATGTTAAAAAAATCTTAGGACAAAAAAGGAATGAATTACATGCATAAATACAGTGAATAATTGAAAAGACGTATATCCAGTTCTCACATGAAAGTTGATCTTTATGACAGCTGTGCTGGAATTGTCCATGTATCTTATAAGAAAGCAAGGATGGAAAAAAAAAAAGAAAGAAAGAAAGGATGGCTGATATCAGAGGAATATAAAGTAACTTAAAGATCAAATAGAAGCTCACAATAATCATTGCCTAATCTTGGTTGAATTTAGTAGGGAAAGCAGCAGGAAGCTCCTTTCCTTCACAAAGATGCCACTGACATTGAAACTTGATGAAGAGGTTGAGGGCAAAAGAGGAAATGACCAAGGAGACCAACAGAGTGTTGATGAATGCTGTGTGTACATTCACTCCACCAGCCTTTTAACATTTGCACTGACAACCTTTATTAATGAATGCTATGCTATTTACTCTGTCAGGTGGAGACACTGTGATGCTATTTTCCAAGCCCAGAACATAATTCACATGTGTTACAAGGTTCATTGCATTTATATGTTCAATAGCTTGTTATAATTGAAATATTGGAAATTTTAATCTGGTAGGCAATTTCTTACTTGCTGTTTCTTGCTATCTTTGATAATTAATGCAGTTTATGAATACCCTTTAGACAGGCTTGGGATGGCAATTCCCATTCCTAATAAGGTAGATCTGGATAATGGTTAGTTAGTAATTAATGCTACTGCCAATCACTCTTGTTTTTATACTTGTCAGAAGAAAATGGAAAGTCCTTGCCATTAATGGAATGAAATCCAATAGTAACCCAACTAAATGTGCAAGCAAATGTGATCTTATCCTACTCCTCTCAGTTCTTTCTCACTTCTACATACTTGCCTTTCACTGTTTGTTCTCACCAAGGAACAAGCAGACTTTCAGCCCCAACTGTTTTTCTACAAACAAATAATATTCAAATTTTTAATTGATTTTATCTTTGAACTCCAAATTTCTACTCCTAAACCAGTCTCACATAGCTTGAGAACAGAACCAACCACCTAGAGAAAAAGGGGGCTCAGTTTTTGTAAGGAAAGAGCCCCTGAAAACCAACGCATTACTCCCTTAGAACAGTCAAGACTTCAGCTAATATTTGTAACATTAGCACTTCATTTAGAAATTGTTAATTAAAAATAGCTTTTAAAATGTCATTATTCTTTAAGATAAATAGCCCATGAACTCTTCAATTCTCAAGATTTAGCTTGCATAAACCCCTGGAGCTTATAAATATTCAGATTTCCAATTTCCACTTCCAAAAATTCTGTAGGTCTAGGTTTTTGTAGGCCTGATAATTAGAATTTTGCTTATTCCAATCAATGAAATAGTTCCTTAAGAAAAATAATATTGTTACTAAGTATAGCCCAGTGGAAAATTCTGGAGCAAAATGTACATGTTTGGGTACATGTATTTTTGTATGCATAGAAATAAGACAGAGCTTACTTTTTTCCTGAAGTCAGAATTTGTATTTGTATTTTTATTTGTATTTTTTTCCTGAAGTCAAAATTTGTATTTGTATTAATTAATTTGTATTTTTATACAAATAATCATTTGTACTTTTTAATCATTAAAATACAAATGATTATTTAGTGATAGTTTTAAACAACCTTTCCTGAGACTACAACTTCAAAAAATTGAATTCTGAATTTTGGCAAGATATCACCAGAAAGAGGATTACTGCTTAGTTCAATAGGGGAACCCACTAAGGATCTCCAGGATGCTACAGACTTTATTCCTTCATTAAATAGATCCTTACTGAGTACTTACTACAAAGTAGAAGTGTATATTAGGCAACAGTAGAGACACCCAAACCATGAACTTCAGGGGCATTCAGTTCAATACAGAGAAGTACAGAAATGGCTATGTTATGAGGTAGTAAAGTTAACAGTCATGAATGCTACAACCAAATGCTATGACCATCAAAGAGAAGAGAGGGGCTGTTGAGTTCCAGTAAGGGTACTTTAGGGAGAATTGGTTCTATGAATGCAGTGTTATTTTTTCAGGATTTTTTTTTTTTATTTTTAAATCACAGTAGGTATAGTAAGAATATGAACAACTAAAGAGGAAGACAGGCCAGCCATTCTCTGAGCACCTCTTCCAGGCCACTTTGTGCAAAACACTTTGCCTACATGCATATAGGAACAGATAAGAGGATGCACAGGGGATGTGTGGGAAAATATGAATAGTTAGGTTCAACCAGAATATACAGCTCATGAAAGAGATTTAGGAGTAAATTGAATTTGGAATCATTTTAGGGGTAATTTGTAGAGCCCTTTGAAATCTAGATTAGAAATTCATTCTTTATTAAGTTTAATATGGCAACAATGCATAGAATTGATTGAAAAGGAGAACAAACTTAGTGGGAGGGAAACAGTTAATAAGTAAGTTATAATTATTATCTCCAACTGAGAGAGGTAGGGGCAATAAGAATGGAAAAAATGGCAGCCCATATGTGAATTAGAGCAGGGAAAGTTAAAAGGATAGTGTCATGAATACTTTACCATCTTACAAACATGCCATGACTGACCCCAATTTAGAAACAGGAATCAGGAATTTTAAAATACATTCAGAGTATTGGCTCAGCTGGTAGAACATTGACCCTTGATCTCAGGGTCATGAATTTAAGCCCCAAGCAGGTTGTAGAGCTTACTTAAAAAAAAAAAAAAAAAAAAAAAAAAAAATCTACAGAACAGTCTAAAGTCTTGTTAGAGCAAAGAGTTAATTAACAGTTATTAATAGTTCTTTGACATCTTTTAAACACAGCTTGATTAAAAAAATAATAAATCTAGGCTCACTAAACTAGTAAGTTAAGGGGCACCTATTATATGTGTATTTAATAATGTAGACATCAATCTTAGAGCTTGAAAAATCTTTTGCGACTCCTACTTTCTGGAATAAATTTACAATTTGACCACCAAAACCAAAAATAGTTCAGTTTCTAATAGCAACTTCAAGGAAGGTAACATTTCAATATATCATCACGTTCAATGACCTTCATAATTAGGATGTTTTTAATCACTGACTTTCCTTTAAGAATGTTACAAATGTGACGTGAATTCACTATAATATCACAATTATCAAATACAAATACAGCAAGGCAAAACAAAAAAATTGTTATCTTTAAAAATAAATAAAACAACTACAACAAAAATATATTTATGTGTATCCTTCTGTTTTTGCTCTACATGTATGAATCCTATTTATTTCTTTGCCCATTGTGCCCTGTACATAACCCTCTTATCAGTTCCAAAGGTGTTCCACACTTTAAATTATGTCAATTCTCCATACCTATCTATTTATACATTCAATACTGGTTAAAGTGTTTGAAACCTGACAAACATGAACACAACCTATCAGTTAGAATGTTACAGTATACATCAAAATGCAATTATTTAACATGCAGAATATAAAGATGCCAAGTTGGATATTCCTACTTTTATCATTCAATTTAGATCTCTAAAATAGAAAGTATTTACAAGGAAAAATTAAAATCTTGCCCTAAATGCCTATCAATGTTAATACTGTGTTCTTCGACAATTCTGTTTTTTTAAAGAACATGTATTTGCTATAAAGTGAGTTTTACAAATTAATATCTCTGCATTATAAGCAAATGGGAATCTTATCTTACTATTTGGAGGATAACTTTAGATTTATTATTGCTTGCTAATAAAACCAAACAAATTAAGGGAAAAGAGTTTCTTTGACAAAAATAAATTTAAATGGGACAAGTAAGAAATAACCTATTTTAGGAAAAATATATATGGTTGTTTATGCAGATATATGCTGTAATTTTTTAGTATTTTCAGAAAGGAGGGTCTAAAAACAAAGTATGTAAACAGTACTAGATTTCTCCAAATGTAGGCTATGAAAGTACATACCCTTTATAGTTTTACCCTAAGTTAATATATCCATAAATAACTGGTGAGATGTTCCAAATGCTAACTCGAACTTAGACTCTGGAGTCATGAAAGTGAAAGGACATAAGATTTAAACCAAGAGAAATGGTATTCTCCCCAAAGGAACATGGGATGATAAACACAGTTACACTTATTTAAAATAAGCATAAAACAAACAGATTAGATCTCTCTTCTTCTCTTTGAGGGTGATTTTCATGACTCTGTGTGTGTGTGGTTATTCATATGGTTATGTCTAGAGGTCCAGAGTTGAAGTTCTTCTATTAATTCCCAAAGACCATGATGTGGAAACCATATCTCTCTGAGTGCAGACTATGGACAAGTGCTTAGAACAGGCAATGAACTTCTTTACCACTGCACTTGCAAATCTAAATATAAAAATAAAATAAAATAAAATAAAAGAAGAACAAGAAAGTGATTAGTATTCACTTTTTTATTAGTATCCCTTTTTAAAATACGAGGATAAAACATTACTGTTTCATAGCATCTTGTACTAAAAATAGTGGAAAATTGGGGGCACCTGGGTGGCTCAGAGGGTTAAAGCCTCTGCCTTCGGCTCGGGTCATGATCCCAGAGTCCTGGAATCGAGCCCCGCATCGCATCGGGCTCTCTGCTCAGCGGGGAGCCTGCTTCCTCCTCTCTCTCTGCCTACCTCTCTGCCTACTTGTGATCTCCGTCTGTCAAATAAATAAATAAAATCTTTCCAAAAAATAGTGGAAAATATACTTTCTTACTAAATTCCTACTTTATTCTCTGAACTGGCCTGAATCAGTATCTTTCAAAGCAGCTGGCAGCATTTATTTATTTATTTATTTATTTAGATTTCATTTAATTTATCTGACAGAGAGAGAGAGAGAGCACAAGTAGGCAGAGCAGCAGGCAGAGGGAGAAAGAAAAGCAGGCTCCCCGGTGAACAGAGAGCCCAGTGTGGGCTCCACAGCAGGACCCTGGGATCATAACCTGAGCAGAAAGGCAGATGCTTAACTGACTGAGCCACTCAGGTGCCCCAACTGGTAGCTTTTTTTTTTTTTTTTTTTAAGATTTTATTTATTTATTTGAGAGAGACAGAGATAGCAGCAGAGATAGAGAGAAAGAAAGACTGAGCAGGGGGAAGAGAGAGAAACAATCTGATGCAGGGCTTTGATCCTAGGACCCTGAGATCATGACCTGAGCTTAACCCACTGAGCTCCGACTGGTAGCCTTTAGATGATTCTCAGCCACTGCCGCTGGAAGAGAAGAGGCAGGTGAAGGCAGTGGCTATATTCGAATGAACTCACTCCATTCTTGGAGGGTAAAAAGACATGAATGAACAAATGACCACCAAAGCCTGCATATCCACGGACAGCATCAGGATCTTCACATATCAAAAGTGACACAATATTTCAGAAACGGCATAAGTTTCCCCATAACTTTACTATCTTCTCTAACCATGATCCATATTTCCATACATTAGTAGTTCTCAAAGTGTGGTCCCTGGACCAGCAGAATCAGTATCACCTGTACCTACTAAATTACCTGTTCACACCAAATCATAAACACTGGTAGTGGGGTCCAGTAATGTGTGTTTTACCAAGTTATCTCCAGGTCACACTCAAGTTGAGAACCACTGATATACACAGCTGACATATTTTCTCTGTAGTACTAAAGATTTCTATAGTATACCTGCACTTCAGAGAAATTTTTATTCCGTAGCAAATTTGGTAGGAAAAAAAAAACAACAAACATAAAATACCTTAATAACAACCATGAAAACCTGCATATACTGCATCTCAAAACAACAGAAAAAAAAAGACTAGGAAAAAACTTACTTATCCTGCCCCAAATTAAAAAAATGACCTGTCTTGGAAACCATCAAAATCCTTGAGGAGAAAACAGGCAGCCACCTCTTTGACTTCAGCCGCAGCTACTTCTTAATGGATGTCTCCTGAGGCAAGGGAAACAAAAGTAAAAATGAACTAGTGGGACCTCATCAATATAAAAACCTGCACAGCAATTCTGCACAGCAAAGGAAACAATCAACAAAACTAAAAAGCAGCTGAAGGAATGGGAGAAGATATTTGCAAATGACAGACATGTCTGATAAAAGGTTAGTATCCAAGATCTATAAAGAACTTATCAAACTCCCAAAATACATAATCCAGTTAGGAAGTGGGCAGATGACATTAACAGACATTTCTCCAAAGCAGACATACGGGTAGCTAACAGACGCATGAAAAGGTGCTCCACATCACTGATCATCAGGGAAATACAAATCAAACCACAATCACACCTGTCAGAATGGCGAAAACTAACAAGTGAGGAAACAATCGATGTGGGTCAGTATTCAGTGAAAGGGGAAAACTCCTACACTCTTTGTGGGAATGCAAACTGGTGCAGCCACTCTGGAGAACAGTTTGAAAGTTCTTCAAAAAGTTAAAAATAGAACTACCCTATGATGCAGCAATTACACTACTAAGTATTTACCCAGAGGATACAAAAATACAGATGCGAAGGGGTACATGCACCCTGATGTTTATAGCAACATTATCAACAATAGCTAAACTATAGAGAGAGCCCAGAGATCCATCAGCTGATGAGTGGATAAAGAAGACGTGTCATGTATATCTATATATCTATATCTGTATCTATAACACACTATCAATGTTATCCTGTTCAGCTATCAAAAAGAATGAAATCTTGCCATTTGCAATAACGTGGTTGGAGCTAGAATGTATCATGCCAAGTGAAATAAGTGAGTCAGCGAAAAGCAAGTATCATATGATCTTACTCATTTGTAGAATTTAAGAAAAAAAACAGATGAACATAGGGGAATGGAAGGAAAAAATAAAATAAGATAAAAACAGAGAAGGAGGCAAAACCATAAGAGACTCTGAACTATACAAAACAAGCTGAGGGTTGCTGGAGGGAAAGTAGTGGGGAAATGGGCTAAATGGGTGACGGATATTAAGGAGGGCATTTGCTGGGATAAGCACTGGGTGTTGTATGTAAGTGATGAACCAGTAAATTCTACTGAATTTACTGAATTTGAATTTACAGAATTTGAATTTACTGAATTGAAACCAGTATGTTAACTGACTTGAATTTAAAGTAAAATAAAAATATTAAAGAAAAAAATCAATACAAATTTTAAGAAACATAAGAAAAAGAACTTATCTGTTTCAGACATCTGAGATGGTGGAATCAGCAGTTTTTAAGAGGCCGTGGATCTGAGCAGGGCCTACCTTGTTTGGAATGGCCATGGGTAGGCCACTTGAACAGCAAGGTTCCCTGCCCTGTCATAGGCTAATGGAGCAAGACATGCTGTGAGCCATCTTCCTACTCCTTCTGTGATCGGACGGTTGCTTCACCAGGATGAAGGGTTTTTCCTGTGGCTGGATGAAGCTTCCAACTTTGCCTCGGCATGAAGTGTGCTGGTGCAACAGGCACCTTGTCCGGGTGTTCTGAAACTATGCCATCCATCACACCGAACTAAGAACCCAGACTGGTTTTTCTTCTTAGAACATGCTATTAGGAGGCTCTTTCTCCTGCTGGGATCCCGGTTTCACTGCTTCTGCAGTGGTGATGGCCCATGGCAACTCAAACACTGCAAATACTATGCACGTCTGAAGGACAAGAAATGTGTAAAAATCACTTTTTCATTTTGTAAAATCTCATGCTGTCATTCCCTCACCATGGTGCCCATTGGTGGTGGAAGACTACAGTTCTCCAAACTTTAAAATTCTCTGTTAATTGTACTATTTTGCTGTTATTGGTTGCTTATTTCCATTTAGGAAATGTCAGTAATGATAAGAAGTTTGCCTAGACATCAAAGATTGTCATAAAATTCACTCTTACTTATTCCAATATTAGGTACCACCCAAAATTGTTGTGAAGTATTTAAGCTAACATCACCCTCCTTTTGCTTTATCAATTGAGGAATGTTGAAAGAATAAGAAGGAGGTCACAAAGGTGCTGAAGTTTAGACGTTAAGCATGGATCAAAGGCAGACACATTCCCGTCTGATTTTCTCTCCACAATTACCACCTATGCTGTATCATAATGTACCAGCAATATAGCCCTGATAAATTGGTGCCAAATAGAGTTTAACTTCAGCTATTAATGCACCTGGGATATTATTTATTTTTGGCCCAGTATTTTCACTGTAAAAAGAACTCACTGTTTCTTATGTAGTAAAGGTAAAGGCAGATAGTTTCCAAACTTTTCTTTACTGAGGCATAGCTTGCCCCTTCTAGGTCACATGAGATCAACTTACCCTATTGCCAGGTTCAGCAGTTTACTTCTACCATATGTGTACTTCTCATTTACTTAGTCAGTCATGCAATCCAGAAATTGATATCAAGTACCAGTTCCCTCAAGGACCTGGATTAGGTGCTAGAGATGTGCAAACAGGAAAATAAAATACTCTCATGTTTTTTCTTGTCCATCAGAGTCCTTTATTTCCTTAGAAATCCATATCCTTTTGATGGTGAGTTCCACTATTATTATAAAATGTCAGCTGCTTGTTCTTGGAAATAAGTCTTAGGTTCACTGAAATTAGTCTTTCTTGAAGAATTCCTTGTGCTATTGCTCAGTTGGCCTGCCCACCTCATTCTTGTCCATGTACAGTGTAACCAGCTAGAGAAGAATTACATAGTATTGAAGCCACACAATGCAAATAAATCAATGTAATGGGGTTTTAAGGAAATTTTAGGATGTCCTTAGGTAGATATAGGGAGTAGCAGAACATATTTGGGATATATTCAGGGAAAGGTAGACTGGCTCTCCACAGACCATAAGGTACAGGGTGAGGGGTATATTATGGAAGGAAATACTGTAAATTTCATGTAGAAGCCATATTTGACAGGAATTTGAATGTCAGGTATGGGATGCCAGGAGTTTTTTGTTTTTTGTTTTTTGTTTTTAATTTAATTTCTTTTCAGTGTAACAGAATTCATTGTTTATGCATCACACCCAGTGCTCTATGCAATACGTACCCTCCATAATACCCACCATCAGGCTCCCCCAACCTCCCACCACCCCTCCCCTTCAAAACCTCAGATTGTTTTTCAGAGTCCACAGTCCCTCATGGTTCATCTCCCCCTCCAATTTCCCTCAACTACCTTCTCCTCTCCATCTCCCCATGTCCTCCATGTTATTTCTTATGCTCCACAAATAAGTGAAACTGTATGATAATTGACTCTCTCTGCTTGACTTATTTCACTCAGCATAATCTCTTCTAGTCCCATCCATGTTGCTACAAAAGTTGGGTATTCATCCTTTCTGATGGAGGCATAATACTCCATAGTGTATATGGACCACATCTTCTTTATCCATTCATCCCTTGAAGGGCATCTTGGTTCTCCCACAGTTTGGCAACCATGGCCATTGCTGCTATGAACACTGCGGTACAGATGGCCCTTCTTTTCACTACATCTGTATCTTTGGGGTAAATACCCAGTAGTGGGATGCCAGGTGTTAACATGATTCTGTGTGAATTGGAAGCCACTGAAGGCATTCCACGTGCAGACAAAGCTCAGCAAATCTGGATCAGGGAAGTACCTGTGGAAGCTAAGTAGAATAAAGAGTGGGGAATGGAAAGGACAAGACAATGAAGTAGGAAGCTCCTGTGATAATCAAAGTGAGCAGCAACAGTGACTCCCTGGAGCCAATAGCTAGGAAGTGAACATGATGATGATGAAGAGGATGCTTGTGGGGACAGCAATAGTAACAACCTGATAGAGTGATATGTATGAGGACATTACTGTGGCACCAACAAACAAAGGCCATTGCAATAAAAGTCATAAAGCAAATCAGAACAAAATGTCCTCATCTAGCTTTCTTGGAAATATAAATACTCTCTGATGCATGACAGCTATACAGTTTTAGTCCATTATCATATTGTCTTTGATATAAGAGTGATATAATATGAATGGGTAATTACTTTAAGTGGAAAATTCTGAATTGTGTGCATTAAGTTTAAAGTGTCTCAACTGAAAGAATGAGCCAGAAAACATCACAAAGGGAAATCTTAAAAGATGGACTTATGTTTGAATTGTGTTTTTGCTTAATGGATGCCTTTGGGCCAAAAGTTCAAGATGCTTTTCCAGACAAAAAAATAAAATTCTTTCCTTAAAGAATGAGTCCATAGCCTCTCCCTTTCCTCTCCATTATCATTCTGGTGACTCTAATTCATTTGAATTAAGAAAATTATTACTGAATGTCTGAAATATGTAAGGCATTGCATTTGGTGGGAACAGAGGAGGGAGAAGACCAAATGAGTAAAATGTAGCCCTGGTATAAAAATCTAATAGGGAAAAATGTTGCTAAAGACAAGCATGTTGATAATGAGATGAGAAGAGATTTTAAAGCAGTGGTTCTCAGCTTTAACTGAACACGGGTATCACCTGGGAGCTTTAAGAAATACTCATGTGTGGGGGAGACAAACTATGAGAGATTGTGGACTCTGAGAAACAAACCGAGGGTTTTGGAGGGGAGGGTGGTGGGGGTTGGGTGAGCCTGGTGGTGGGTATTAAGGAGGGACATATTGCATGGAGCATTGGGTGTGGTGCATAAACAATGAATCTTGGAACACTGAAAAAAATATGAAATTAAAAATTTAAAAAAAAAAAAAAGGGAAATACTCACACGTGCCCTACCTCCAGAGACACTGACTTAATTGCCATGGGTTGTAAGAAGGACATCATGATTTTCTAAATCTTATCAGGTGTTTAATTATGAAATGGTTATATTTGAGATAAAACCTTCAAGGATAGATAAAATCTTGCTAGGCAGAGATAGAAGTGAAAACAGAAAAACATTTGCAAAGGAACAAAGGCAAGTATGTGAGAGGTAAAATGAAAAATGTGAGGCAGGGCCATATTCTGGATTTCCTCATAGAACAGACAATGCAGAAGTAGGAAGGATATCCAGTTAGGTCCAGGATACCCAGTTTCATGTCCTGAAGGTGCCCCTTAATTGTTGTGTGAATTTTGACCATTCTCCTAACTTCTGAGTATCGGTTTCCTCATTGGTACAATGGACATAATAGCTATTTCTCAAGGTATACAGTCATTAACACTATTATAGGCTGAATTGTGCCCCTCTCCATTCCATGTTCAAATCCTAACCCTGGGTCCTAACCCTACATCAGAATGTGACCGTATTTGGAGAGGGTGTCTTTACAGAGGTAATTAAGTTAAAATGGGGTAATTAGGGGGGGTCTTACCCAATGTGACTGGTGCCTTCATAAGAAGAGGGAGCTTGGACACAGAGAGGTACAATGGGAGGACACAGGGAGAAGACAGCCATTGACCTGCCAACGATGAAGGCTTGAAACTGCTCCCTCCCTCACAGCCCTCATGAGAAACCAGGTCAGATCCACCCTTGATCTCAGACTTCTAGTCTCCAGAATCATAAAAGAGTCTGTTGGTTAAGCACCCCACTCTGTTGCACTTGGTTACAAAAGCCCTAGAAAACTTATTCAAGCACCAAGATGAGGAGTTTATATCAAATCTGTAGTGTACAATCATCAAACAATTTTTTACAGAAGTGTGAAATCACCAGAGCCACCTTCCTTCACTCGCCCATCACATACTCTTCTGAGTCTGAAAGTCCTCAGGACTTTTAGAAGCTCCTCCAGAGCTTCTAGAATTCACTTGTCTCCTTTCTCTTCACTGTAAAATCAAAGGTAAGTACTTGAGGTCACTTACTCTTAGGTAAGTGAGATTTTTTTTTAATTTATTTTTTAAACTTACACTATTAGTTTTTTCTTCATTATTTAAAAAAAAAAATATGTCATATACATCTAAGTATGGAGGGCTTGAATTTCCAGTGTTCCATATTCCTTCAGTTAGGGGAAGATGATTTTGAGCCTATGAGGAAAGTGAATGCTGCACAAACCATGCTTTATAAAGCTAATTCTTGAAGCAGCATGTTGGGAACATATAGAAGAGAATTTCATTAACAATCTTGCATAGTTCTTGATTATTTCCTGTTCCACTTTAGAATGTAATTTATCAGAAATAATTTCCTTCTATACCAATATGATAACTTAGTAAGTGTTTCGACAGATGCAAATCCATGAGTTGTGCGAATGAACTTCACCTGAAAAGCACAAAAACTGAGCATGAACACTTATGTGGGCCTCCAAGGCAGGAGACCTGTTTATCACTTAAAAACCTAGTAAATGGGGACAGTACAAGACTCAAACTAAGCAACATTTATAGAATGCCATAACATCTAGAATCCAGAAAACAAGCAAAACAGAACCAATTTCAAGGTACTTATTTCCTATAATCAAAAATGTCAGAGCTTTATAGATTGAATTTGTAAATATATTAACATCAATACAATTAAATACTTGTGTTTACATATTAGGTAGGAATTAATAGTTTGCAAATAAATTGTGACCAAAATGATGCAACCTTCTGGGTGAATTATCAAAAATGGTGTTATGATTCCATTAACCTTTGAGAAGAGGGTACTAAACTTTTTCAACTTTGTAGCCTTGGTACCAGTAGAGCACCTGGACTGTGGCAATCTGTGAAATGTAGGAATTTGGTCCTGCTTAGGCAGTTTTCATAAAAACTCATTTCCATTTATTTCCCTTTATTCTTTGTGTTCTCTTCCATTCCATCCTATTCCAGTACTTTTTAATAACAGAGCAAAACAGTTATAATTCACAAAATTGATTTCATGACCCTCTTATGAGTCATGGGTCTCTAAATGGGTCACTTAACTTCAACTCTAATGGGCTACTAAAACCTTTATTTTGAGAAACATTGCTCTAAAAATCTCAGTGTGCCCTAAAAATTTCAATGTGCCCTTTGCTAGCAAACACCCGTACCTCAAGAAACCTTGGTTCTCTACCTCAGACAGAAATTAGAATCATGACATCCCTTCCCCCATTAAAGTAACATCATAGTTATAAATGTTATTAAAATTGAAGCATTTCTGGACTCTGAGCATTGCCAGAGGGCTTTTAGAACTGAATCTGATGTTCATATGAAAGAGATGCTAGTATTTAATATTTCACCTAGTAGTGCTAAGAAGACTTTGAATACACCTAAATATGTCGAAAAAAAAAATCATGTGCTTGTCTTTAAAAACTTGGCTGATTCCTCTAAAATGAGATTTTTCTGTCTCTGACTGGAGTAAAATGCAGAGTTAATGGAAGAGTGTTAATATTCCATATGCCATACTTGTGAAAAGCCTCAAGCATTTTGCTCAGATTTCAAGAGAAGAAATTTCCTTTGAAATACAAATCAATCATTTTATGAAAAGATTCCATATTGCCATCTTAGAAATATCACAGAGTTGGACCCTACTCTCTTGCAATGGTTATTTAAATTTGAGGCTGAGGCAGATCTTGTCTGTATCACGTTTTGCTTGGGATATCTTTAGTGGAGTATTCCCTACCAGCCTACAGCTTCTGAACTAAATAGTTTGAGGTAAAAATCAAAACAAATCAAAACAAAACAAAACAAAAAAAAAACAACCTCTGATTTGGTTAACTGAAACTTAGCATTAGCTATGCTTAATGGTCTCAAAAAAGGAATAGAGTTGTAATTTTACTATCTTTCCCCAACAAAGTAACACTCATCCCTTTCTTCTCTCTTGCCAGAATTGATGTTGCCTGCTCTGGAAAGGAAGAGCCTTGTTTCAAACAAGGCAGTTGTGCTGCACATTACTGCTTGGCCATCTTGTCCCCTGGCAAGGTGATGCCACTCACTGGCTTCTTGAAAATCCTGATGTTGCCTAGTACTTCCCGCTGCTGCCCTGTCAGGTACCCTTTCAAGGTGTTTTTTCATGTGTGTGTGTAATGTAAAGAAAACCAGAATATTTATTTTCTGAGCACATAGTGTAGTTCATATGTCCAGAGCACATTCAAGAGACAGAAACATCTTTAAATGTATTTATTTTTAAGATGTATTCTGCCTACGCCCCTCTACTAGACTGTAAATGCAATGAGGACTTAGATCTTTGTCTTTTTTATTCATTGATGATACTCCTCGGATGTAGAATAGTGTCTACATTTATTTCCAAAAGATTTATAATATTTCTTTATATATAAAGATATAAAGATAATTATTTGTCTTATACGTTGTAAATTTTTCTTAGTTCATAATATGACTAATTTTTTTTAGTGTAAAGTACTTCCAAATACTTTCTTTTAAAAAATTATGTCTATCAATCTTCCTTTTATGGTCTCCTCAGCTTCCTAGCTGCCTTCAGTATCCTCAAAGAAGTGTAAAATCTTCCCTTGGGATTCCTATTTCATTTCCTTTTTGTGTGTGAATGTCCCTTATCTGTAAACCTAGCCAGCACAGAACCGTTCAATTACTTCAGCCCTGACTAAGCCTCATTGTTGGAATATACACTGTGGAACATGCAGTGTATGTACAACCCAGGAACACACTAAATGTTTCTGATACATATTCAAGGAATAAATGTGCAAATATTAATATGAAGAAGACATAAATTCAGTGACCTTTGTAGCAGATGATAGACTGTGAAATACAGATCTCCATTTCTATGAGTTCAGCATACAAAAAAAAGATGACAGGGGATTAGAATGAGGTGGAAAGTTCAAATTAAACGTTAACATTATCTGAAGGGCTAACCTGGCAATGAAAAATAATAATTTCACTGCACTGAAGCAACAAACTTGTACTTCTCCTAGAAAATAAAAGGTTTGAAATGAGCTGTGCTCAATATTGGTGTCTGAACCTTTATAAGAAAGGAGGAAAGGAAGGACAAAACAAGGGAATTGTGAGGAATGAAGAAAGGAAGGAAAGAGGGAAGAAGGAAGGAAGAAGGAGAGAAATAGGATGGGAGGGAGGGAAAGGAGGAAAAAGGAAGGGGAGAAGAGGGAAGAAACGGTGGTATGGAGGGAGGAAAGAAGGAAGAAAGGAAGGAAAAGGGGGCCATTTAAAAAAGGCAACAAGGTTTCTGTTGGTTTCATGTAAAATTTCCTGAATGGCTCCCACTATGTTACATATTCTAGCAAAAATAAAGCATCCTATTTGGTGCTAATTATATTTTCCTTCATTGCAATCCCCGGTTGGAGGGTATGATTGCTAATTCCAGGGAATCACACCCATTTCCTCAAAAATCTGAGCAGCTGTGGGACCATTCTGTCTCGCTAAGAGTCAGCCAGACTGGCTGCTGACCCAAATTGCTGTGGCCCACATCTTAAAAGGGCGAATGAGTATTGGTAATGTGTCTTACTTCACTTTTGCTGGGATAGTTCTTACATGCTTGAATGAAATAACTGCTAAATCACAGAAATAGTCCATTCTTACCAATGCACAGTGAAAGCAATAGTCTCACATGCTTACAAACAAGAGAAATGATACAACTGATAGAGGAGGACTGGCATGATTCTTCTGGAATTGTACGTGTTTTAATGTTCTCATAAGTGTATAAGGTCAGTCCTTGATGGTGGCTTAGTCTAGACTGTAGTGACTGACTTTTAAAGCAAAGATAATCAAAATGAAATTAGGATACTTCACTGCAAGTTATTTAATGAAGGCAGAGAAGAGTGGAAGTGTGAGAGAGCAGGAGGTATGCTACATTGCTGACGTGGTCAACAAAATGTCAGAGACAAGACGGCTCCCTGGACTTTTCCAAGTGGATTATAAACTGGGCATGAGCTCCCTCACCGACTTGGCTGGGAGCCACTCCCACCCCAAGAACCTTCTTGGAGGCCTTGTTTAGTTGTGCAACCTGTGGACTTGCTATTCTACCTCCTGCTACTGGCTTGACCTTCTGCTTGGCTCTCCTCCACAAGGATATGTACAGTCACACACCCCTTCTTGGTAGCTTGTTCATGCAGTACATTTCAATATTCATGCATTATATAAAGGGGAGCCTTATCCACCCCCTCCATCCAATCAATAGAGCAAACATCTATATGGCAAATATAGAAGGAATGGGGCAAATCAGAGACCAACATTACCAAACATACTTGTGTGTAAACCATATATTGGGCAGACCAGAAAAGGTCATCCTGACTATTATACTCAGCTGATGATCTTATTCTAATTGGTTATCATAAATCATAAAGAGATTCTCAATATAAATCCCAAAGCTCTTCTGCAAAGTAGGAGGAATTTAATGTGAATTGTACCCTTTTATGAGAAATGTCTGAGCACAAAGCAGTGACCCTTGTCACTTAGATTGAATACCCTTTTCATGTCCTCTTACAGCTGTTGAAGCATTGTAAGATAAAAAAGAACACTTGTCTTTTTATCTGCCTACTTTTGGAGGGAATATGTCTCACTGCATGCCATTTTGACGTTGCTGGTTCACCTGTGTACCCATATGACCCTTATGGGAACTCCTTTTTTATGCTCCACTAGTCATTGCTCAAACTTTTGCTATTACTTTGTCCCCAAGAGTTAAAGATTTAATTCATTCATTTGTTATTTCATATATTCACCAAACATTTATTTCGTTCCTTATGCCAGATGTTGCTCCAGACACCAGAGAAATAAAGAAAAAGGTGTTCTTTGCTGTCAGGCAACTCATATCCTTGTGAGAATAATTAAAATAAATATTTACCTCATTTTTCTATGAGTAAAAACAAGTATCACATATATTTCTATGTTTTTAGTCATGTTAGTGAAAACTCACAAGTCAGTTTCACTGGTGTTTTTTACTCAGTTTTCCTCAGTTTTCTCTATCCCTGACTGAAGTTTATTTGATTTTTGTAATATACACCCCCTCTCCATCTCTCCTTTTTTCCCTACTTTCTTATTTCTCCCTTTCTTCCCACTATAAGTTTTGAAGCTCATGGTTTTGGTTTTGGTTTTTTAACTACTCATCTAATTAGTTTTGACCCTAAATGACAGAGCTGCTTCTGAGTGGAAAAGAAACTACTCATACCTAGGAACCTTGATGTTGATGTAATGGAGGAAGAATGGAACACAGAAGAACCTTGCTACGATTTTCTTCCTGCTCTTTTGTGAAAAAAAACAGAGAGCGATTAAGCAAGGATGTGGGACAATGTTGCACATGAGCTAGAAGACAATCCCTTGTTCTGGTAAGAGAAGACAGTAGGCTTTTCAATAAAAGGACTGTTAATGTGAAGTTACATTACCTGCAGAAATGCCATTACTCAAAGTGAATGCACAATGGCTTATTCCACATCAGAGTTGTAACAAGCATTAAAGCTAATATTTTTAGCTACATTTTCAATTTTAGGATAAATTTATACACACTACTTTCTTACAAACATATGCACTTTATTTTGTGTGGTTATTTGTCCTTTCTTATCGTCCAGCTGTTCATCAATTCTTTTGATTTTGTATTTGGCCTCAGGAATCAAATTTAGGAGTGACACTGATTTTTTTTAAAGATTTTATTTGTTTATCTATGTATGTATGTATGTATTAGAGAGAGAGAGAGAGAGGGATCATGAGCAGGGGAGGCACGGAGGGAGAAGCAGACTTCCAGCTGAGCAGGAAGCCCAACTAGATCTCAGAACCCTGGAATCATAACCTGAGTCACAGACAGACACTTAACCAACTGAGCCACCCCAGGTACCCCAAATTGGGAATTCTTTATCCTTATTTACATTGGTCCTATTTGATCTGACTGGGACCAAAAGAGGTATACTAAAGACTCCACTACTTATGTCCTCTCAGCTTTCCTTGATTTACAGGAGTTTTCACTTAATACATTTTAATGACCTGCTATTTATCCCATAAGGTTTGTGACATTCGTATCATTGTAGATTTTATATTTTGTCACTAAAACATGACCTAATTAACTCATTTTACCTTGAAAAGAGCCTCTACTTTGCCTCTTAATAATATTGCAACCCTATTTAGCTTTTTGTTTGTATTGGAAGGGCTCTACTACTCTTTTTCCTTTAAAATTTTCTAAGGATTTTTTGTTTGTTTATTTAAACTCCTTTTGATACAAAATACTTAGACTTGTGTTGTTCAAATAAATCTGAGGGGTTTTTTTTTCCCTATTTAATTAATTAATTTATTTAAAGATTTTATTTATTTATTTGACAGACAGAGATCACAAGTAGGCAGAGAAGCAGGCAGAGAGAGAGAGGGAGAAGCAGGCTTCCCACTGAGCAGAGAGCCTATGTGGGGCTTGATCCCAGGACTCTGGGATCATGACCCGAGCCAAAGGCAGAGGCTTTAACCCACTGAGCCATCCAGGCACCCCTTTCCCTATTTTTAATAGATGACAACTTTCAACTATAAAATCCTCAAATTTTATATATATTTTATATATTTATTTATATATAATATATTCATATATTATTATATATTTTATATATATGTATATTTTTAAAATATTTTCCAGTGTGGTGACAGTACTGTTTTGCCAATACTGTTCTCATCTGTACATTATACTTTATCTAATTTATGTAATTTACCGTAAGAGTAATTTCATTAAACTTTTTTTTTTTTTTTTTTTTGGCAGAAGATACAGAGAAAACCTTGGGCTATGTCATAAGATCATGCATCTAGAGTTGGCCAGGAATTTGTAAAGTGGCTTCTTCCATCCTCATACTCTCGTGTAGAAAAAGGTGGCAAATAGA
This sequence comes from Lontra canadensis, assembly GCF_010015895.1. Lineage (NCBI taxonomy): Eukaryota > Metazoa > Chordata > Mammalia > Carnivora > Mustelidae > Lontra > Lontra canadensis. The sequence continues at coordinate 4,116,086 of NW_022631011.1, read as the reverse complement.
GATTACAATTCACTCAGTTTAAGTTCCTTGTGAACATGTTGCTTTCAGTGTAAGAAGAAGAATAAAAAGGACCAGAGAAGTTATACTTAAAGAGCATTTGATCCATGTAAATAATTACGTGAACTGTTTTAGTTAGCATATTTCATCTGAGAGTACTAGGCATGGTTAAAAACATAAAAAATTCAAGACACACCGGAAATTATTACTACCAGCTTGCCCTATGCAGATTACCTTTATTCTCGGCAACAGTAAGCAGCAAATCCTTAACAAGCACAGATACTGACCTAGCCTGGGGTGTATGTTTAAGGACACACACATGCACATGTGCGCACACCACACACACACACACACACACACACACACCATTTTCCTTGACCCTGTAAACCTTAGTTTATTGATCATTTAGAACATGTTCATAACAAACAGGTAGCTTCTTATAAAAGATTTCACAGAACAGCATTAAGAAATCACTATCTGAGAATGCAAGTATTTAGGAAATTTTCTGGATGAACTGGAACAAGCTATATCTTAAGAAGACCAAATCAAGATTTGAAGGGTAGGTTTTCTGTCATGTTCATTAGAAGAAATATGCTGAAGGGATCAGAACTGTGTCCACTATTCCTGGGGTATTAGGCTGCTACACCAGGTGAGGTATTTAGTGTCTGAGTGGTACCATACAAATATAAAAAGCAAGGAAATTTCCATTCCTTTAAATATCTGGCCATTACATTTTCTCAGCATCCCCTAGAGGTTACCAAACCCACACTCTTAGTAGTGAATTAAACATTTGCTTTTATGTTTGATTACAAATACGAAGTCACACAGGACCCAGATTGTAAAACACCTCAGACAATTTGAGGCTATTTTTATTGCCTCCTCTTCTCCCTGTTGGTAAGCGAGGAATTTCTCCCATAAGGTTTTGGGGAAGGCCAGACATCAACACCTGACACTTGGACAGGAGGTCCAAGTATATCAGCCACATATAAAGCCCAGTCAAGAGAAGAGGACCCTGAAAGCCATGCAGGGCCACACAAGTGTTGCACCAGATAACAAAGTAAACAACTAGGGGCTGTGGGAAGCAGGCCCTGTAGCATGGAAAGGATGAGGTGCCTTTGGTTCCTGCTGAAGGCTGTGACTGGCTTGTTTGTCTAATTCTATAGGCTGGGAGGGAACAGAAACACGTGACTCTGGGATAAGCAGAAACTGTGCCTGGATTCCAGATAAGCAGGATTGTTTGAAGCACTCCTTGTTTCAGATATCAAGGCAGTACATTATACTGAGTGCTAATTTTAGGGCTTAGGTTACAAGCACGGAAGGACAAACCCTCTACAGGCCAGGTTTACCCAGAATCATTTTGACCACCACATCAGATCTAAACAGAGCTCACATTCATGTGGAAAGCCAAAGCTGCCTGTATGTTGAGGTTCTGCCTTTTTTGAGAAATCATTTATCCCTTCTTCTACTCCCTCCGTTTTTGGCCAGCTTAAATGGTTCCTTAGCCAAACTCTGTGCCTTCAGTTGCTGAAACAATGCCTCCTGCAATGCCTTCTGCTCACTGCCCAGATTTGGGGCATATCTCCTTGAGTTCTTTTGCCTTCCAGGCCCCTGGCCATTATGATGGAATCAGGTTTAATTACTACCCTCCCCTACTTTCAGCCTCCAGTTGAAAAACCTGAGCGTTAACAGTAAATTCTTTGCAGGAAAAGACTTTTCTTAATGATCACTTTGTCCCCATTACACATATTCAGTTCCCACTCTGTTAAGAACTTGGTCCCCAGAGAAGAAGGAAAAGCTGGCAAAAGTCAGCCTCAGCTCCTCTGCATCCAAGTTCTTCAGAATGAAGGTAAATCTAAAGTGAGAATGAGTTTGGGGAGCCTGAAAGAACACCTGGGGGAAAGGTATTTGCATTTGAACAGGGAAGTAGTCAGGTAGTGACAGACTCCTCCATCCTCTGAGCTTTTAGAGCATATGTAATCTGGGGCCAATTGATTTTTGCAAGTATATATTACCTTATTCAAATAATTAAATTGAATTTGAAACATGTAATTATAATGAATACATAGAGTCAACTTCTCATTATATTTCTCAATGAAAGGAGAAGGCTACACAGATGACAGAAAAAAAATTAAAGAATCTAAAAATAATATGTGCTCCTTTTGAACAAGGATTTGAATACAGACGTGGCTGAAGACACAGGAAAGCCATCTTTCAACATAAATGAAATTCAAGTCTCTATATTTTATTAACCATTCTATCTTATGGAATGTAATCGATTGAATTTTTATGTCCCTTTGAAATAGTTATGTTGAAATCCTAGCCTCCAGTGTGATGGTATGAAGAGGGGGAGGCTTCTGGAAATAATTAGGTTTATCAGAATGGAGTCCTCATGAATGGGATTAGTGCCCTTATAAAAGAAACCCCTGGAAGTTCTCTCTGCTCTCCTCCATGTGAAAATACAAGGTAAAGATGGCCATATATAAACAGGAAGCAGATCCTCACAGACACCAAATTTGCTGGTGCCTTGATCTTTTACTTCCCAGACTCCAGAATTGCAACAAATAAATTTCTGTTGTTAAAGCCACACCATCTATAGTACTTTGTTATAACATCCCAAACAAATTCATATGTAAGGTAAGGAAAAGAAAAAGGCAATTGGGAGGACTGAGAGGGAGAGAGGATCTCAAGCAGACTCCCCACTGAGCACAGCTCCCGATGTGGGGGTTTGATTTCATGACCTTGAGATCAATACCTGAGCTGAAATCAAAAGTCAGACACTAAACTGAGTTACTCAGTTACCCCCAAATCCTTCAATATTTTAACAGTAGAGTTGACTTTTTGTTCTGTTATCTAGAAAATTTTCAAATTAATGAAAACAACTTTCGCCTGAATATATCTTAGGAAGGAAGACTTGTTCAATAGATGATTGTTGCTTCACAAACCCTATTCTAAGGAAGAAAATGGCAGAATGAACAGCATGGACTTTGGGGCTGGACACATGTGAGTGTTATTCTTTGCTTCATACCAGCTTTTCAATCATGGGCAATCCGGAGAGTCTTGAGATTCTTGAAGATTCTTAATTTTTCCCACACAAACAGGAATAATTCAAAACACATTTCACTGTTACTATGACAACTATTGATATCATACTTAGGGGAGTTTTGATTCGTGCCTGGAGCAAAGGGGAACTCAATTAACGTTAGTGATTGTTTTTAACCTGTGGCCCACTAAGGGTCTCAGTTTCGCCTCCATCTTGCCCATGACAACACAGATCTAGCATAATCTAAAAATGGTTGCCAGTGTACAGCCCATTGTCCAGTCAGTTTGGCCTTCTTCCTGTTTCCAACAGACCACAACCATTCCTGCCTCTGTATAATCATACACTGATCTCTCAACTAAAACGATCTTCTTCTTCTTTAATTATTTAAATTCTACTTGTCTTGTTGGATACGATTTTCAAGAACCATGACTAATATTTATCTCAGTATGAAACAACAATTTTTCATCTAGTCCAACTTTCAGTAAAAACAATTAGCATTGACTCATTTTAGCCACATCACTGGACTCATCAACTGCCTTCTCTCATTAAATTATGAGTGGATTTTATCAGGCCTCATCAAGGGTACACTTCCCATCATTCTTGCCATATTCCACAAGGCTGTGTGTAGACAAACTTTACAAAGAGTCTAATCTTGGGCCTGTCTTATTAAAGATCTGATATATTGATTTAACTTGACTTTGGATCTCCTCTTCCAATTCCTCCTAAAAATATGCTAGCAAAAGATCTCACACTTACGTGCATTCTTCTCTGGTCTTTGGCTTCTCCTCAAGCTTTCTCACCCCTTTCTTAGTTCTTTTATTCATCACTCACATTTTATTGAGTAGAAAAATGCATAGCATTTGCTGTGTGCTGGGCCACAGAAATTTAAAATGAAATAGACTCAAGTTTCTCAACTCATAGGGCCAAAGCATGCTGAGGGAGATAGGCAGATAGATAAACAATTGTAAACTAATGTTCCAGTTTATGTAAGAGAGCCTTGGCAGGCTAGATTAAATTAACTTTAAATAAATAATGACAGAATACCACAAAATAAGTAAAGAAAATTTCATAGGAAAATTAGATTTTGACGTGAATTTGGACAACTACCAAGTCTACCAAGTTAAAAAGTAGTTTCCAAATATTTCAGAATAAGGAGTCAAGGTGTTCTGTGAGATGAACCACATTCCTCATTTGAGAAAAACCAAATAGTTAGGATGTGAGTAGAATTTAGAGTTAGTGGAGTAGACAAATAGGAAGATATACTGAGAAAGAAATGAAGCTTGGAAGTTTGGTTCAGTGAATTATATTGACAAATAATTTTCATTTTTTGATGGGAGTTTGTATGCTTTCATAATTGATCTTCCTCTTCTGCTTGCTGCCATCTGCTTCTTAGCATCATCCCCTTTCCTTGGCCCACATGACTGTATGCTATTCCTTGGGAGACCCAGAGGAGCACATATAGCATGCCTTTCCAAGGATTTCTCACCAAGCTACTGTTAAAGACATAAATTGCATGTGGCTCATTGTCTTTATTTAGGTCTGGCTAACGCATATCTGGACACATGTGAAAGCTTAATTACCCACTGCAATTGTTGTGTTAAAAAGTCTTCATGAAGGAGGAACAGAAATTCAAGTTCATGGAGTAATTGTGGGTGTAAGGAGTATCCTCAAACAAAAATTTCTTTCTACACAGGTGAGGATGTACCTCCATACTTTGTTCATGCACTTCTATCTAACCAGCATGCTCTGTCTGGCATTGCTTCATGTTGAAAGTTTACCATTCTTCATTAAGTTTGCTACATGGGAAATGTTGCTTTTACTTCTTTAGAGAATTTACCGTGTTCTTTCTTTTATATCAGGTATTTAATTACATCCTGCTGTAGGCGGCCAGTTCCTTTGGGTCACATATTGTCTTTCTCTGAACCTCATTATACCTCATTGCATTTGGCACTTGTGGAGTCAAATGACTCAAATGAAATTTTATTTGGTCTTGATAAGAAAAAGACAGCAAAAATTTTCATCTTTAGAAGGGGAAAAAAAACTATGTTTAATTTACAAATTATAAATTTCCACTTAGAGAGTCAACATTCCTGTCCCCCTCCAAGACATAAATTTCCTCTGCTGGTCTGAATCATTTCGTGTTTAATAAGTTGGAAATGATTCAGAAAGCTTCATGTTTTCTAATCATTAAAATTGGTGACTCAGTGGTTAACATGCCCTCCAACCCCCATAAGTAGCAACAAAAGAAAACACAAGTGCTCAATTACAAAAAAAAAAAAAGTTCCCTGGCCCAGCCAAGTCTGGACCTGGAGATTTTATATCTCAATGTTTGGCGTGAAGATTTTTTTGATCCATATTGAGAGACACAGTTGGTTTTCTTAAAGGTCAAAAATTCCTCACCAAGATCCCCATGTCAACTTGAGCACAAGTTTGATAAAGAGCAAAGCTGCGTACAAACTCACCTCACACAACAGGTCATCATGAAGTCAGTTCTTTTATGCCTTTTGCAATTCTAAGACTTGCTGGTCATTAGTGTTCATTTCTCTACTAAAGAGTGAGACCAATATGATACATTTTTCTCCCAATAGATAAAGAAAATGAACTTTAACTGGCAATACACTTTAAACTGAGAGTGCAGTATTCCTTTAATTCAGTAGCAAGCTGACAAATTCAACTATCTTAAAATTGATCATTACATTCCCATCTCATAGAGTCTGTTTCCAATTAAAAAAAAAAAAAAAAGAATCAGACAATATCCTAAGAGTAAAACTCATAAAGGGGAAAATATCTTTTAGTTCCTATACTTTTATATTTCAGGTATTTTTGTTTTTCCAGTTTTGTTTTTAATTCCTTGTTCATATGCATTATTATGTCTTATGTGAATCACAAATATGACATGGGCTTTCATAGTAAAAACAGCTCAGCTTTTGTGCTTGAAAATATTGTTTATTCAGATCCTTAGTATTTATTAGAAAAAGGTGACAAGTAGACAATGATACATTCAATTATAGTGAATATATAATAAAAAGGGAGTGATGATAGCCTGCCTATATCCAAAGCTGTGTCATGAGCTGAAGTCAGGAAAAACAAAATTCTTGGAAAAGACCAAGCTAGGATGGAATAATTCTGAACACAAAACATTATACATATTGGTCTTTATTACTAAGTTTTTTTTTTCCAGGATGTATGGACTGAAATATCTGTATCCTCTAAGATTCATATGCATCCTAACCCTCAGTGTGACTATAGTTGGACATGGGGTCTCTATGGAAGTATCAAAGTTTAAATGAGCTTCTAAATGTGAGGCCCTGACTAACAGAAAGGTGTTCTTTTAAGGAGAGACGACAGAGAGCTCACTTTCTCCAGGAACACACAAAGAAGAGGTCAGGTGCGTGCACAGTATGATGATAGTTGCCCACAAATCAAGAGAAGAAACCTTAGAATGAAATCTACCTTACTGGCACTTAACCTTAGACTCCTGAACTATAAGAAATAAATCTCTGTTGTTTAAACTCCTCAGTCTGTGGCATTTTGCTAAGGTAGCCCAAATAAACTAAGAGGAGTGGGGAAAGGGTTAAATAATCATTTCCAAGTGCGTACAATATCAAAAGATTTTCTGATCAAATAAATAGCATTGCCTTATATCTCTAGCCTGTGACTTCATCAGCAGACTGGATTAGATCAACTCCAAAGTCTGTTCAAGTTCTGATAATGTCAGTGAAATCTCCTTATCATTCTGACAGATTGCAGTTTCCCAAAACAGTTCAACAATATCTCTCATCCCACCTGCTTTTCTTAAAATGTAACTTGGGCACTCTTCCATCAAGATGTGGGATCTATACTCCCTGCCTTTGATTCTGGGTGGGCTTTGATGACAGCAGAAATGATCTTATGGGATTTTTAAGGTGAGGTCATAAAAGGTGATAGAGCTCCCATCAGATTTTCTCAGTATGATCTTTTAGAATTCAGCTGCCATGCTGGGATGAAGCTCAAATGGCCACATGGTGGTGCCACATGCAGGTGTTCCAACCAACAGGCTCAGCTCAGGTTCTAGCCAACAAAGAATACCAACTACTCCACATGTGAGGGGATAAACTTTCAGATGACTCCAGCCTGCAGTCATTAATCTGCCTCCACCCATTAAGTCCTCTTGGTTGAGTTCTAAGACATTGTGAAATGAAAAACCATCTCTTCTGTGTTCTTTCCTAATGCCCAAACCAAAGAATCCATTAGTGAAAGAAATATTGCTCAGATTACTATGCTTGGGGTGGTTTGTTATGCAGTGATAATAACTGGAACAAACATAAACTTTAGGCATAACAGATTATTATTTTTATTTTTGTTTCTTTGCTGCTGTTACTGTTGTTGTGACTACTCAGGTGAGCTGGGCTTGAAAATTTGGAGATAATCTGTGTAATAGTGAATTATGCTGGGTCAAGAACTTGTAATTTTCCCATAACTAGCGGTTTTCAGGTTGGGACTAAATGTCTATCTGTCCTGCACACTACAGAAGGCTTTTCTGCACTGATCAGTTGACTTTTCTTGGCTGGGATGTTTCACCATTTATTATTTATTAGATATTTACAGTATCTAGCCAAGTATCCATCCCAGTGGTACAGGTCTACTTATTGAATGTGGGCTTGAATCTAAAGATCTTTCCACATTGTATGATTTTATAATAAAAGAAATGACAAAAGTAGACTTATCACTAATGACAATTACCATAATCACTACTATAACTAACATTTCCTGAGTGATTACTATGTGCCAGGGACTGGCCAAATGCTTTAGATGTGTTTTCTATTCAATCCTGATAACTAACTCTCTGGGGTAGTTACTGATTTATAGATGAGAGAAATTTCTCCAAGTTGATGATTTCCCCATTGCCACTAATCTAGCTAAGTGGTGACTGAGCTTAGAACTGAGGCTAACTGACTCCAGAACCTATGCTATCTGCATGTAATAGATTCTTGACTAGTAGAATAGAGTTACCAGGTGAGAATGCAAAACTGTACCCACTTATTTGAATTGCAACAGTGTTTCACCTGCTCCTTTGGTGGTATGCATACTCCGACAAGCAGCTTCTACTTATGACCCCTTAGGTACAAAAGCATGTCTCCAAGATAGCTAGCCCCATTCTGGAATGCCAGGGCTTTGTGAACATGAAGAACAGTGAGATTAACCAGTGGCCCACAAGAAGGCTAAATTATATACACAAGTCTGCTGAGAAACTTGTTAATACTAACTCTATTACCATACTCTAAGCATGAAACTAGTATATTTTATACTTACATGGTAATTTTCTCCTCACCCCTCAGCCACCTTGTAAAACAGTTTATCATTAATCCTCACAGCACCCTCATAAGAATCCTATGTAAAAGAGAAATAACAACACAACAACAATAACAACAACAGCAATAACAAAACTACTTAGGAATGATCAAATTAAAAAAAAAAGGAATGATCAAATAAATGCCATGTCATTGCAGTAGAAAATTTAATCACATTTCTTATTTTAGTCTCTCCAGATAAAAATAAATAATTACTGTCGATTATGAGCTAAACGAATTTAAATGGAAAATTTGAATTTTGAGACTAAAAAGCATTATTAGATTCAAACAAACAAACAGCAATCAAGATATAATTGTACGCTTCTAAGCAATGTCCTCATGAATCTCAGGGGTAATTGGTCAAAACAACAACGACAGCAGCAACAAAGATTACTGAAAACAAAGAGAAAAGAAATCCTGAGAATTTTGCTGCATTCGTGACAGCAGAGTCAGAGAAAGAAGAATGAATATTGACCTAAGAATCATGTTACGCTGTTCATATCCCTAGTTATGACCCCAATCCCCAACTAACTATGAAAAAAAGCACTCATTGTCTGTTGGTCCTTTTTTTTTTTTTTTTTTCCATTTACAGAATGCAATGGAGGGAATTTCTGAATGCTTACTCTATTTTTTGAGATTTAAATTTGATGATATTTAAATTATGAAATCCTTATGGATTTAAACAGGTCATATTTAAACCGATGATATGTCTTAGGACAAGTTCCTTTGCAATACAACTCCTTTCCTACTTGACATGAACAGTGAAAGAGATATTAATGCTTATTCGTCAGTTAAGAATCTTAAGGCAGAGCTTAGGAAGCCAACGTATGTGATATCTGGGGAAAAAATGCTGGAAGAGAGTTTGCCTCAAAGTCAAAACTGACTAATTAAAATTCCTTTATCTATCTCCCAGGAAAGTTTTCTGTCTGCTCTCTGAAAAGACTTTGAGAAAGAAGAGATAAGAAGATGTTATTGAGCATTCAGTCTATTGAAGTATTTTACAAGTAATATTTCACTAATTATCACAACAACCTCATGAGACAAATGATATTATTGTCCCCAATTACAGTTGAGGATAGTAGGATTTGGAGATGGTAAGTCATACATCTAGCAAGTGGATTGGATAGCATACGAGAAAAATATTCACGAGGAACCAGATTCTTCTTCTGTCTTTGAGCTTCATGTTTGGTGTTCAATTATTCCCCTCATATCAGAATTCTGCCCCCTAATATTGCCTGTGTCTTATATGTAACTTAGAGGATCAACGTTCAGTATTAGTATCTATGCTAGTATCTAAAACGTCTTCTGTGGAGCACCTGATAGAACACATTTGTGGCTTTGCAGGCCACACACAGACTTTATCACAACTACCCGATCCTGTGGTTACAGTGTGAGAGCAGGCATGCACAACACGTAAAGAAATGAGCGTGGCTGTGTTCCATAAAACTTAATTTACAAACATAGGCACAGGTTCTATGGGGCTGGCAGGCTGTAGTTTGTCTGACTCCTAAACTGTATCTCAAGTGTATCTACCCTCTAGGCCTCATAATTTTTTTTAATTTGTCTAAAATTAAAATAATTGTCATGTGCAGTTTAAACAAATGGAGACTTATTTAAGAAAATAAAATACGCATCAGTAAAAAGAGAAGTTTTTGGTGGCCTGAGTATATTCAATAGATAGACTCTGATTGTGTTGCTTTCCTCATGTTTTGTTGATGGAACAGCTATGGAACATCCACCAGCAATAACCCAAGACAAAGGTCCTCAGAGGTTTCTGCTCTGATGGATGGTAACATAATAATCATTATCCCTGAGCCCATATTCTTTTTCTAGGTCCCTTTTATATTTTCCAAAGAAGTCCATGATTGTATCAAAAAAATGGCTCCTGGTGACTCCTGTATTAGGAGTCCAAACAGATTTTGATCTTGCTCCTTTAACTGTTGGCATGCAAGAAAGGAGTGGCAAAGTCAATTATTGGTTAAAATGAAGGCTGTAGAAAAAAATATATTAGTTATTTCCATCACAGCATTGACTGCCGTGAAAAGTGTAATTCATGATTAAATTATCATTCCAATAATTCATGGAATTTAGACAAACAACATATTTTTACTTGTGGCACTTTTCCTGAGACATTTCTCAGTATATTGCAATGTAACAGGGCCATATTCTTGCCGACTAATGTTACTTTTATAAAAGAAGAGAGGACACTTCTATTGCTGGCTGTACCAGAAGAGCTGGTAGCAAACTAACAATCCCACTGAGAACAATTATAAAAGCTGGATACCATGCACACAGCAGCGGCTCAAATGAAATGGAGAACAACAAAGCAGCCAGGACGGGAGAAACTGAAATCCTAGGGAAACCCTGAATTCTCTGCTGCTGCTGCTTCTTGGGACATTTGCAAAATTCCTACAGGTAAAAAGATAAACAGAGCAGCCACACACGAAAATGAAGTTCAGGGCTATTAAGCAGGCAACACTTGAGAAGCCAGTACTGGGGAAAGAGAGCTAAAGAGCCCCGCATTCTGTGCACTACTGTTTTCTCAAGGCACTTGCTGGCTCCTACAGCACAACACAGGGAACCAGAGCAAGTAGCCACTAAGAAACTAAAGACCTCAGTAGAGAATGTTGAAGTTTTATTGCTCTGGATGTTAAAAAGTTGGAATCAAGTTCCTACCAAGTAAACAAGGCCCAGAACACTTCAGACTTAGCTGTGAAGCTGGGAAGGCTAAACCCAGGTAATAAGAAAAGACCACCCTCTTTTTAATACAACCCAATCTCTATCTTTGCAAAATAACAAAAGAAAGGAAATGGGGAATGGATGTGTAGGATCAATATTTAAAGCAATACTGTGATAAATTTAGGAAAGCTATACTTTAACATTTACCAAGGCCAGAATGACTCAGCAAAACCTCAAAGCATGGGCTCTATTTCTGCCCTGAGCATACATTGTTGTCTGCTTTGTTAAAGAAAATAACCAAAAAGGTACCTTCTGAATGCAAAAGATAAGGAAAAGGAAGAGACTTCCCTGGTTTCCCTAAGGTTAAAGTCACACAGCCCTGCAATAATTAGAAACTTAAGGTCTGCTCTTTTTGAAATGTCCTCCGTATAATGATTTGTAACTTTTTATGTAAAAAAAAGGTGTATAACTGTCTATCAAATGTATCTCTGCTGGAGCACTCTTCTTTGTGAAGATTATATATCCCCAGCAGCTGTCCTACCTTAGGCTCAAATAAAACTTTCTTGCTTTTAGAAAATTTAAAAGGTTTGTTCATTTTGCACTGACAACTGGATATGAATTTTCCAAAACGGAGGTGCAAGCCACAGATTTAAGAATTTTAGCAAACTCCAAGAGGTAAACAAAGTAACAACAAAAAAGCTATACCTAGCCCCATCATAGAAAAACTGCCGACAATGAGAAACAAAAAGAAAAAGGCTGCCAGAAAATAGTGCATTGCTTTCCGAGGAGAAATAAGACACTGAAAGCAGATTTTTCAACAGAAAAGAGGTAAACCAGAGATAAGAATGGGATATTTGAAGTGCTGAAACTTAGAACATCAAATTTTCTTATCCAGCTAACATACTACTCAAGAGCAAAAGTGAAATAATGACTGAGGGAATGTATTGCCAGCAGGCAAGCACTAAAATTAATCCTAAAGGAGTGTTTTGGGCGGATTGACAATAATCACAGATGAAGCGCAGTCATGTAGGACTCGCTGAAGACCAAAAAAGTAAATATATGGAAACATCTAAATGAATATTGACTGCTTGTAGCTTCTTATGGGTTTAAAATGTATGTGGAATCAAAATATAAGACAGCAGTTAGTAAGGGGAATAAATGAATTTAAAGTACTATAACATCTTTGTATTATGCACAAAATACTAAAAATACTAATTTAAGAAAGAATCTAGTAAGGTAAAAATGCAGGTCATAATCCCTAGATTAAAGTTTAATAGTCAAAGATGGAAATAGTATACATAAGTATTAAGCTAAATAATATAGTATAAACCAATAAGCCAATAATATAGATACACATTAAGACAATAGAAGGTAGGAACAGGAAATAGAGAAACAAAGAATATATGGGATTAAAAAAGAAAACAAACAGCAGGTTTACAGACTTAAGTCCAAATATAAGAGTAATTAAACTTAGTTAAAATAACCTCAATATTCCAATTAAATCAAAGAAGATAATCAGACTGGATAAAAACAGTTATTTGGGGAGCCTGGGTGGCTCAGTTGGTTAAGCATCTGCCTTCAGCTCAGGTCATGATCCCAGGGTCCAGGGATTGAGCCCCACACTGAGCCCCACATTGGGCTCTCTGCTCAACAGGGATCTGCTTCTCCCTCTCCCTTTACCCTCCCCTACATCATGTTCTCTTTGTCTCTCTCTCAAATAAATAAATTCTTTAAAGTTTAAAAAAAAATTGGTCCATCAACAAAACACAACTTAAATATAATGACTTAAAAGTTTCAAAAACATATACTACGCAAATAACAGGAACTTGTATAGCCAAATTTACTAAGTATACTTTAAGGCAAGAATTGTTACTTGAGATAAAGGGGAACATTTAATAATGATAAAAGAAGCTAGAGTTCAATGGGAAAAATATAAATATTCTGTGTGTTTTCAAATGTCAAATAACGGCAAAAATAAAAGGATAAAAAGAAAAGTCTAAATCTCAATGAGAGCCTTAAGAACAACTATCTTACAAAAAGATAGACAGGCTGATTAGAAATAAGTAGGTGTGTGGAGAAATTGAAAACCACTATTATCAGAATGACCTAACTGAGATCTCATTTAGGTCACAAACAAATGTAGAATATGTTTTAAGCAGCCCAGGAAATTTTATAAGAATGAACGATATGCTAGATCATAAAGCAAATAAAATATAATGCAAACTGAAACTTACAGAATATTTTCATTGATTGTATGGACTGAAACAAAATTTAAATAATTCTTTCAATTTTTAGACTTAATCGATTTTTAAAAACAAGTTGGTCAATGTTAGATACCACCTTAACATCATGATACTGTCATCTCAGTAGATGATGGAATTTTTTAAGCAAATTCAATACCTACTCATGATTTAAAAAAAAAAAAACCTCTTAACAAACTAAGAAGTGACTATCTTTAATCGGATAAAAAATTATCTGAAAAATAAGCAAAAACTATACTAATTACTTTATGGAGAATATTTAAATGCTTACCCCAGAGATCAAGAATAAAATGAAGATGTCTGTTGTCACCAGTTCTATTCAAAACTATCTTGAAGGCCCTAGCCAGAGCAATAAAGAAAGAAAAAAAAAATTCTTAAGTAGACCACATGATTATATATGTAGAAAATACAAAGAATTCAAAAATAAATGATTAGAAACAATAGATGCTATAAGTTAAGCTTTGGGGCACAAGATCAATATGATCATTTAATTATATTTTCAGATGAGCCCAGCAAACAAGTGGAAATGAAATTTTAACATGCTATTCATAATAGCATCAAATATTTAGGACTATATCTTATAATATGTCTACTCTGAAAATTATAAAAATTACTAAGAAAAATTAAGGGAGTTCTGAGTAAATGGAGAGATAGAACATGTTCATGGATTAAAAGACCCAGTAATGTAAAGATTTCAATTTTTTTCAAGTTGATCTACATATTTAATCCAATCCAAATGAAAACTCTAACAATCATTCATTTATTTATTTTGCATGTGAAAACTGACAAGCTAATTCTAAAATTTATATGAAAACGGCAAGTAAGAAACAAAACCAAGATGGAGAATTAATACTAGCAAGGCATATTACAAAGCTATATAATTAAAACAGCTTGGTAATTGTGTAAAGTTAACTAAGTAAGTCAATGGGACAGAAAAGAGATTCCTAAAACAGATTTACTCATGTAGGATCACCTGTAAAGAGAAAGATGCCACACCAAGGCAGGAGTAGGGATAGGAGAGAAATGATGCTCCTTTCGGAAAGTAGTGCTTTATCAACTACCTTTCCCTTTGGAAAGAAGTTCTTAAACCTTGACCTCTCCATCTTACCAAGAACAAAAGCAAATTCTAAGTAAATTGCAGAATTAAAAGTGAAAAGTAAAGTAATACAGCATCTAAGCTGCTAGATAGTCTACCATAATATATAGGTTGGCAGAAATTTCTTTATTTTTTTTTAAGATTTTATTTATTTATTTACTTGACAGAAAGAGACCAAAATCACAAGTAGGCAGAGAGGCAGGCAGAGAGAGAGGGCAAGCAGACTCCCTGCTGAGCAGACAGCCTGATGAGGGCCTTGATTCCAGGACCCGGAGATCATGACCTGAGCAGAAGGCAGAAGTTTAACCCACTGTGCCACCCAGGCACCCAAAGTTTTTTAAAAATTATGTTAAAGCACCGAAGTCTAGTAAAAAGATTGATGAATTGGGTTTCATTAAAGTTAATGTTTATTCATTTAAGAATGAATAAAGAGAGTGAAAGGAAAAGCATGGTGTGGAAGATATTTGTGCTCATTTGCCTGACAAATAACTTTAATTCGAATTCAAGATTGCCTACAAGTCAATAGAAAAACACAGACAACCCCTATGAAATGGTTGATCTGAACAGGCATCTCCCAAAAGAGAATATTAAAATGTGATAAACTTCTGAAGAGGCCTCCACTTTAGTAGTAATTTTAGAAATGCAAATGAAGACCAAAATGAGATACAATACATAAGCAATGGAAAAACAAAAAATAAAATACATAAACACACTGACATTATCCATTATTAATGAGAATGTGGAGAATCTCTGCTTTTCATACACTGCTACTGAGAGTGTAAATTGGTACAACCATCTGGAAAACTGGTAATATCCTCTGAAGCTGAGCATATACATACCCTATGCTCCCCAAACTCCACTACTAGGTATGTACCCAAAAGGAATGTGTACACATGTGCCTTAGAAGACACGTCCAAGAAGACTGGTTAGAGCAGGATCCATAATAGCCTCACATTAGAACCAACCCTAAAGCTCATCAATACTGGAATGAATGAATAAATAAGCTGCAGTATATTCACAGAATAGAAAGATAGAGCAATGCGAAAAGAACAAATGACAGCCATATCAAACAGCATGAATGAATCTCAAAGACAAATTATTGATATAAAGAAACTAGACATGATTCTGTTTTTATAAAAGTTCAAATAAAACCAAAACCAGTCTATGGAGATAAAAGTTAAAATATGGCTACAGAGTATGAGAGGGTGCGGTGAATTGTGGAGACAATAACTTAGGGAGCCTTTAGGGCTCTGGAAATGTTTTGGATTTTTATTTGTATGGTGATTATATAGGCAGTTTATTTTATTTTATTTATTTATTTTTAATGCACTGAGTCATATACTTAGGATTTGAGTCCTTTAGTGCAGGTATGGCATTTGGCTCTAAACTGTTTTCATTAAAAAATAATTTAGAGCCAAACACACATACATAAAGGCACACAGGCTCACAGGCACACACACACACCTGAGAGAGAAAGTTAGGTGCCTTTAATTATCAATTACAGTACAGGTTCTTTCCTACAAGCCCAGGATATCATGTGCACACATTCTCTCTTTTGAGCTTTCCCTCTCGTTCTTTCTATCCTTCCTTTGTTCCCCTTCTTGCTCCCCTCTCCTCACTTATGCTGCTATTGTCTGGTACGTTCACGTTTTTCCCACTACCTTATATTACTTCTGAAGTTACTCCTTTTCCTTTCTTTTCACAAGGACCTGATATTTGGTGACCTAACTGTACTGTCCAGTTCACACTAACCCCAATATATATGCAACATAAAAATGTTTAATATCTCTGTTCACTTAGCTCAGATTTTCATGGGACTGTTAGCATAGGAAGCCTAATACCCTCACAGTATGGTTAAACCTCTATTTATTTCTCTAGTTATGTGGATTCCACCTTGTAGTCATTTTACAGGCTTGGAGGAGCCCCATTAACTTTACAAGGCAAGGCTGGATTTACAGAACCAATATCTACGTGAGGAAAGCAACGCCTGCAGGTTCTGTTTTTATTGGATGTTCTCTATTGCCTTTTCCCTACTAATACGGATGTCTTTTATAAGATTACTTTTTATGGAACAAAAGCAACAGGCAATTTCCAATTAAATGCAGATGGCAAGCTTTCTCTTCCTATAGGCACTCAGGTGTGAGGATCCGCCCCAGAGCCTATGAATTTTATGAGGGGTTAATTCAGTCAGTATATCTTACATTATTTTGAATATTAATTACAGTGTAAATACTGCCTATGTTTTAGGTAGCATACTTTCTAAGCAAATTCACATCTTATTTTAAATAACCTTTCAAAACAAATGTAAGATTATTACCAGTTCTAAATTATTTTTCTTTTCTGCTTTAACTAGCTCTTCTTTCCAGGGACTACACAGTAAAATAATTAAATTCGTGCTTCTTATTGTCATTCAGCTTTGACTGGTGCTTAACTATGAGGCTTAACTATTTGGAGCACATGACAAAGAAACAAGCCTGGAGGAGGCTGCAGTCATCCTTCACTATTAGCAAGTCTAATAAACATTTGATAGTTAGAAGGAGGAAAATATACAGAATACATAATTAAATGCCAGTTGATTGAATACATATGACATGTTTCAATAGTACCGACTACTATATGCAAAATTTATAATAGATGTCATAAAAAGATAATTGAGTCACCATGTGAGATTGCATTCTTCTCATGTCGAGGGAAGTGTGTGACACATATATCCCTGTTTCATGCTGCCTGCCCATTCTGCCTAACACTTCAAGCTCTCTTCCCGGGCACATGGTAGGATTGTACTTCCTTATACCGTTGACATAAGATTTGACCATATGACTTGTTTGCCAGTAAAATAGGAGAGATAATGCATGTCACTTCCAGATAGAAAACATTAAGGGTCAGTGTGAGACTTACCATCCTTTCTTTTCCTGTGCCACGGATGCAGCTATGCTCCAGACAATGTCTGTTCTGGAAGTTTGGCTCTGGGAGTGAGCAGGATATCCAGACAACCTGTGATAGACACTCTGCTTCAGAGAGAAATAATGTATTCTGGTTTTAAGTTGCTAATTTGGCAGTTATATATGACCAGACTTATATAGCCCAGTGTATCCTGGTATACCTTGAGCCTATTAGGATGCTTTATCATAGATGCTCAGTGGGCCACTTTAATTACTGAGGAAAATACTAAGATCTGTTTAAAAAAAAAAAAAACAAATTTGAGAAAAACTAGTGGAAAGTTAATTTTAACATAGAATCACAAGTCATGAGGGCTCACTTAGTTACCAAATAAATAGTAGCACATGTAATTGGGGGATGTGAAAAATGACTAAGTTCAAACTCTCAAAGGCTTCTGGGAAAAAGAAGGACTTTAATCAGGTCCTTAAATATTGGTAGGGTTTGAAGAAGCAAACATGATATTCTAGGTGAAAGAAGGAACCTGAAGAAGTAAAAAGTATTAAGTTGGGCTGACTCAAAGAATAACAAATAGCTAAATTTGAAAGAAACCAACAATGCACACATTTAGCAGACCAGAGGTCAACATGGCTGGAGATATGTTGTAAGACTGGATGTGGCAACACTTAAATGAAACTCCAAGAGTTTGAGTTTTATCCTCTAAGCAGGAGTCATTGAAATTTACTGTCCTGGGAAAATGAGAGAGAACTGGGTGGCTAGTTCAAGAGTCAGTTTGAGGAAAGAGAGCCTTCACAAGAAAAGAAAAGACGTGAGGTGTTTGCGAGATGTTTCTGAAAATACTAACAAGAGAAGGCTCCTTTGAATACAAGACTTTTAGCCAAAGTTTGGTGATGAGAAAGGGGAAATAGAGGACAGTAAGGATCAAGGTCTGTCAAATAAAACAAATGCCAACAGAGCTAAAAATTACACAGGTGAGTCTCCATTAGCTGTGACAAGCAAGAAATGCACACTCGTGATTAAAAGTCCCTGAGTATTTCGGTGAAGGAAAAGCTCAGGAATCTTGCAGAACTGAAAAGGAGAAATTTGTGGTGATTGTACTGAATAAGCACTGAAAACTAGCACACTGGAGAGGATGTATGTATACCCATATGTATACATGTGATGTATGTATACAGAGAGGTATGTATACAGTTGGTTAAAATAATGCCTTTGTTCCCTAGTCAGTAAAATGTTTGTTAGTTCTAGTAAGGGTGGTGAGGGCAAAGCTCATTTCATGGTCCAAGATCAGCTTCAGTATGCTAAGAGTAGTTGGAATGAAATCTAAAAGTCAATTCTGATACTGCAGGCAAGAGCTGCTGTTTAAGAGAACATTTTCCTTTTGAAGTGTTAGTCCTGTCCTTGTTCGTGCCCAGCTCAAGGATTTGTTTCACTGACATCCTCCGCCGCCAGTAACAAGGACCTAGTCCCTCTCTTTGCAGGAGCTGCCCCCCCCCACCCTTGCTTCTTATTTGAGGTCTGCTCCTGAAACTCTGCCTCCCAAGTTGCCAATGGAAAACCTAAATTATGCTAACTTATTGTGTATTTCCAACCTTTTTCTTCCTTATAAACTAGCACCAGATCTTACCCTGTAGTAGAATACCTTCTATTACCAAGATCATTTGTTTTTCCTTAAGAAAGTGGCATTTGGTTTGAAATAAATTTTATTTCTTTCCACACCCTTTTCTCTAGGAAAACCACCTACAAAACTATTTTTCGTATGAACTTTGAAAATTCAACATATTTTCTTCCTAGCCTATACATATAGATTTTAAATTGTGGACATGGCTCAGAATACCAAAAAGAAAGAAAAAGAAGGTGAAAGAAATGGTGTAAGAGATGAGAAGGAAAGAGAAAAATTCAGCAGAAGAGAGGGGAGAGCAGATGAGAACTCTAATGCGGCTTCCACCTCTTAAGTTACAGACACCTATTCTGTCTGCTAAATGCTAAGTCACCCAAGGAAATATGTGTTTAACTGTGATCAAAATCTTAAAGAAAATGTTTGGGATTTTTACAGTTTCAGACATACATGGTCATGGGAAGAGGATATTTGTATTCCCTGGCACCTTCCTTTTTTGATGAAATAAAATATTAGACAACCATCTGTTTTTCTACAATAGAGAAGACATGGCCTGGTTCAGTTGCTACTATTGCGTAGCAGCCATTATCTCCATATTATATTATTCAATCGGTTAAAAAAACAAAAACAAACAAACAAACAAACAAAACCCAGATTCTTTGTTCAGTTAAGAAATTCTAACGTGCCACAGACATAAAAGAGAGAAAGCTTGTTTTTCAACATTGGTTTTGTCTTGGATTTTCCTGGGGCGTACAGGTTCTTTCCAGAACAAGAGTGTTCAGGCTGCTGCTGCCACCTACAGAGCTAATTGGATATTTCTCTGCAGCCAACGGAGGAAACAACCAGGCATTGTTTTTGCTGTTGACTGCTGTGCCTGAATTTTATTTCGGCATCAAGTATTAGCCACGTGGGCTTTCTGGGTAACACTGTGCCCTGAAGTTAAATCATTTCGACTTCTTATTGTCCCAGTACCTCCTATTCCTGGGAGAACTGAAAACTAGCTTGTTGGCTAGATTGTCCCATGAATTCCTAAAATCGAAAGGTAGTCTTAATAAGTCTATCAATAAAAGCAGAGCAGTCAGAGAAATAAGAACAAATATCAGTTGTTCTTTGCATGATCATATTTTCAGAGTAATCTAATTCAAATGCATTTATATTTACCTGTTTTTAATTATACTTTTTTGAATTCACATCACTTGCATTCATATGTTTTATGGCAAAGCTATTTAACAGACTTCATATATAACCAGAAACATCTCCTATTCAAAATTGAGTGTGAAAGTCAATATCTATTTAAGTTCCTTAGTCTTAGACGTTAATAGTAAATTTATTTTTGAATTGATAGTGAAATTACCTGCAAAATTGGAGTATTTTCCCAAGTTCCTTTTCTAGAGTTTAAGATAATTGGCCTCTAAGAATTTGATATTGTTGTTATATGTGTACTATATGTTATTTCATGATATATTTTTGCTAATAAACGTACCGTTGTTGAGAGAACACTAATCCAGTGGTTTATGCCAGTCAAGGGCCTAGATGTATATATTGAGCCCAGGCATTATGGGGAGGGCTTCTATTATGTGAAGAATGAGACAGGAAGCAAGGATGTGAATAAGGCCTGCAATCCAGAAACACAAAGTCTGTCTCTTACCAACAAACTGCCTGGGACTGGTGAAAAGGTAATGCTTCTTAATAACCTTTCCTGTGCTGAAGGACTCATTTATTTTCCTCAATCTGTTATAAGTGCTGCTCTTAGAAATCACCATAAAAATAAACTTGTAGAAAAATGAAATACAAACACAGCAAAGACATACACAGTGCAACTGAGTCCCCCATTTTAAATTATTATATTCAACAGACATAAATTTAGCTTACCCATGGACCCAACACTTCCATATACTCACTCTCAATTTCATTACTCATTGCCACCTGGTATCAAACAGTTCCTGAATGGATGTAGGTCCACAGACCCTGCTTTGAATAGCATTGCTCTAGGCCAATATCAAACTATGATGCATTTGGAAAACAAATTGAGTCCATGGGCACAGGGGCTGTTACTGTTCTTGCTCAGGCTTAAAGCTTATGTATTTAGCACAGTCCCTAGCATTCAATTTCAAAATCAATAAAAGACTGTAATTTCAGACATACAGAATAAAGCCTGGAATGGTGAGGGATTCCATCTCATATTATCAGTCAAATCATACTCTCATTTTAATCCAGATTCATATTTCCACATTTAGCCTCAGATCTGTTATAATCAGAATAGGATATGAGTCCAAAAGCCCTCCTTCTAGCATGCCAGGAGGCAACTGTGTACCACACAAAGTGATTCATGTGACAGTTCTGAGGTAGGAGAAGAAGGAAAGCAATCTTTTTGGACTCCTAGGAAATAATAGCAAACCCCGCTGAGCACTCCTTTATCTCCAAAATCTTTAACATCTGACCTTCCAGCATTCACTTTCAGGTTTTCATTGTTCCGGCCCCCTGCCCTTAACTCCCACTCCAACTGCTCTGCTATCTTCCCAATACCCTGGGGCCTTTACCACACCTTCCTCTTCCCTGTGAAGGCCGCTTTAGATTTTGATTTTCATGCCTTTTTCTCCTTTTCTTGTTCTTCTTGTTTAGCCCAGACTAAGATGGAGATATTTTTCTATCAACCAGCCTTTCTCTTTAGAAGCTTCAATTTTTTTTTTCTCCTTAGTGGCACTCTCCCACAAAATATATATAAATGGCTACCATATTTAAAAGTCTCACATCAATCTTATAGTTAACTTTATTTTCCCACCTAAGTTTGTTCTTTATTTACTATATAAAGCTCTGGACAGAAAGCCTCCCTCTCTCTTCTCCGTCTCTCATTGTATGTCTTGACCCACCTCAATGTGACTTCTGTCTCTAACTTTAAACCGAAGCTGTAAGATCACCAGTGACTTCATCCGTGTTTTCATGGAACAAAGCCCCATTACCTTTCTTGATGCCTATGTTTTGTCTATTTGTTGTGATGTCTGCACTTTTTTGTGTGATATCAGTGTCAAGATATTGACTTTATACCTTCGCCAGGTAGAGCCTGACTCCACCCTAGAGGGTGTCGCCTGTACACAGGAAAAATAAGCTTTTTTTTAAATCCTGGAAGCTTCTATTTAGATAACTTTTTTTTTAACATATTTTTTCTAATGTCATATTTCTAAAGATGACATATCCTACGTGAAAAAATCCAGACACAAGTTTCAAAGTTGCAGTTTACCTCTCCTGCAGGTCTGGTGTCTGCCTGTTCCACTAAACTCTTTCTGTTTTTCTCCTCATTTTCCGTACTTTAGATCCATGGGTCTTGCGGTGCAGGCACATACAGGAACCTTATTTTCTTTCTTCTGTTGGAATTTTTTTCCTCCGGATTTAGCTCTTCACCATTACTCATTTTACTGGAGTACTTATTACTGTCAGAAATTATATGATTTTTTTTAACACATTTATTGTCTTGTATAACCAGGATATAAGCATTGAGGGCAGGGGTTTGTTTTCCTCATGACTGGGTTGTCGGAGCCCTGACGAGGTTCTCTGAGGACAATTAATCCAGCCTCTTCCTTCAATATGTGAGGAAGCTGAAGTCAAGGGAAGACAAATGATGTATGCCAGGTTTTACTCTTGGTAGCAGAGCCAGAACCGACACCCAGACTTCTTCCTCTGACCAGTAGTTTTCCATATTCCCACTGAAATGTTCTTAATGGCAGAGGGGAGTCAGTGTATATACCAGGGGATCAAGCATTAGAATCCAACGTGACTCATTTGAATTTGTTCTAAGAATTTAAGCATATTTTGTATATTAGTTTATGATATATCTGTGTTGGATTTAACTGATACATAAATCATGGACTAATGATTTCTTTCTACTATGATGCATCATATACATTCTGAGAACTTCAGCATTAGACAAATTAGTTCAAATCCTGGTTCTACTACTCACTTACTGTGAACTGAAAAAAATCAAATAACCTTTCTATGAATTGGTTTTCCTGTGTTTAAAATGAAGACACTTATGCTTTCTATTTCAAAAAGTTTTTTGTTTTTTTTTTTTTTTTTTTTTTTTTAATTAAAAGAAGTAACATTTATAGGACAGCTACCTGACCCATAGAAAATGGCCAATAACTATTAGGAATGATTTGATCTTCACTGTTTGGGACACATAATGTTGGTGACACCTAAAGTTAAGGCTCGGTATGTGCTGCTTTGATACTGATAACCAGGAGAACCTGAAATGGTGTAACCACAGTATCCCTCCTAACTGCTCCCATAGATAAAGTCCCCTAGCCAAATGAACTCCTTGTAAAGGGGGCCAGACACAGTTCCTGCTCACCCCTAAGGAGATGGTTTCAGTTCCGGGTCAGTTCGTAGAATTATTTTAACAAGGCAATCACATACTTCCACAAGAACTAAGGCCAGCACACTGTCTTGATGCCACGGACTCGGCTCCCCATAGTCCCTGGTAGTTCCCTCTGTTGCCCAGGGCAAACTCTGTGTGGCCATGAGTGGCTGGCTGAGTCCTCCTCCCTGGATTTCACAGTCCATGTGACTACGATCCTTCACAGCATGTTTGACTAAGAAACTGCTGGGGTTTTGTTTGTTTATTTGCTTAAATTTATTTATTTGACAGAGAGAGAGATCACAAGTAGGCAGAGAAGCAGGCAGAGAGAGAGGAGGAAGCAGGCTCCCTGCTGAGCAGAGAGATGGATGTGGGGCTTGAACCCAGGACCCTGAGATCATGACCTGAGATGAAGGCAGAGGCTTAACCCACTGAGCCACCCAGGTGCCCCGAAACTGCTGTTTATCTTACGTGTTCAGTGTCAGTCATACATATGGCCATCCTCATAACCACAGCATAAGAACTCTCCCTCACCAACGACTACATAGAAGATGATTAAAATAAGAATAACATACCTTAATTTTATTTTGAGAACAATGCAAGCTGGTCCTCAAATGCTGTGATGAAATATTCTTTCTTTCCAATCTCACTTCAGCCTATATCCAAGACACAAAACATGTGTTTTGGTTGAGATATTCTGCTTTGCTTCATAGGAGACTTGATCATGCGCATTATGATACGCAAAACTAAAATTGAACCATATTTCTGCCCTGCTTCAAGCCCCTCTGCAGATTCTTATCAAACAAAACTCTGCATATAAAAGCAGACTTTGGGGCACCTGGGTGGCTTAGTGGGTTAAGCCTCTGCCTTCAGCTCAGGTCATGATCCAGGGTCCTGGGATCGAGCCCCGCATCTGGCTCTCTGCTTAGCGGTGAGCCTGCTTCCTCCTCTCTCTCTGCTTGTCTCTCTGCCTACTTGTGATCTCTGTCTTTCAAATAAATAAATAAATAAATAAATCTTAAAAAAAAAAAAAAAAGCAGACTTTGACCTATCATCCCAGTCACATCTCGTCCTGCACTTTGTGTTTAAATACTGTTAAGTTAAACCTGTATTTTTATTTCATGCTTCAGATACTTGGTGGTTTCATTTCATCTACTTAGAACAATGTTCTTGCTTTTCTTCAGTTGGATAACTTCAATGGAACATTCCCCAGGAGTAAGAGCACACATCTTCCCTTCTAAGAAACCTTTCCTGAATTAAAAACTTGGACCTATTTCCCTCATTGCTGACCCACAAGCAACATCATGGATTGACATGTTCTTTCCCTTTATCTTCTGTGAGGGAGAAGCGATGTCTTAATTATCTCTGGACTCCTAGGGCCTAGAACTGTCCTGTGAATGATAAGCACTAAATACCTGTGGTAGAACTGACCGGATCCACCACTTTCCCCCCCCCCCCCCCCCGGTCATAGGAGCACTTCTCCTCATGCACACTCTCTAACAACCTACATATTCCAAATACTTCTGTATTTAACCCAAAATTAATCTCACATTGGACTTTTATTCACTCTGTGGCCATATTCTCTGTTCACAAAAATAATCAAATCTTTTTTTAAATATTTTTAAAAATTTTTAAATTATTTTATGTTATAGTCTCTTTTTTTTAAGATTTTATTTATTTGACAGAGATCACAAGTAGGGAGAGAGGCAGGCAGAGAGAGAGAGGAAGGTAAGCAGGCTCCCCGCTGAGCAGAGAGCCTGATGCGGGGCTCGATCCCAGGACCCTGAGATTATGACCTGGGCCGAAGGCAGAGGCTTTAACCCACTGAGCCACCCCGGTGCCCTGTTATAGTCTTTTTAAAAATAAAATGGCGTAAGTACAAATACAAAGAGTATGATGCAAATTATACTCTGTCAAAGAATGAAGAGTTAATTTTAAGACTATTTGTATCAAGACAACTTCATATGTATCAAAGTTACTTTGAATTTAGAATTTTTCCAATAGCTTTAAAATTGGATTTCATATATGAATGTAATCTATGTAGATGTGACATAAGGTATACTGAAAGCCACTTAAGTAATATTCTGATTGACTGACTTCTAGCAAGCCTAGGTCAAACTATTTGGAAAGAAAATTAAACTCCTAGGAAAAAAAATGGAAAATTGATTTTTAGTTAAGTTTTATTTATTAAATGACACAATATTAGAGAAGTGAATATTGTTGATATTTTGTCTGAGAATATTACCCCCTATTATTATTTATATATTATATACACAAATATATAATACATATAAGATGTATATAAAAGAGTCACTGTAAAAATCATCATGATTCTTTAAGATAAGAGATGGCTTGAAATAGCTACAAATGCAAAATAAAATTGTTAAAGCAAACATTTTTACTTTCTGGACCATCCCGATATCTTATAAAAACAAAAGTTTTGGAGACAAATTGCTTTGCTGGAGAACAAGCACTGGGTGGTAAGAAATGCCCAGGCATTTCATTTTAGCAATATTTTCCTCTGTTTCATTCTCCTACATGACCATGGGAAGTCAGGCATGCCTGATGGGAGTCTTTTACAATCTTACAGAAAACTCCATCTCATTTCCTCAATCCATCACTTCTAAATGTCCTACTTTTTCTGTCTTCAGATCATTTATGTGCTTCATTAGAATTAGACATTCATTTTCTCTGTTTGAAGAAATATTTGTAAATGATGGTGTTTAAAATAACATGATTTACTATATACAGAAGAAACTGTATTTGATGAAAAATAGAAGCAAAACTAAGGGATGGCCTACGTGTCCATTTTTTCTTGAAACTTCTGAATGTTGATATATTCTTATGAGAATATGAGTCATTGTTCAAATTCTAGGATATCTAGCTCTTTCCCGGAAGAGTTTCATTTCCCATATTCTTTCCAAATAGAAATATTCCTCTGCTCTTGAGAATTCAGTTGTATCAGACTACTTGTTTCCCTTGAGAAGACATCTGGAGAGTGACTGTCTTTCACTTTTTGACTCCTTTGATAGAGACATGAGTCTAAACTCTATTTACACAAATTCATTTTGCATGATGGTTCCTTTCTTTCCTTTCTTTTTTTTTTTTTTTAAGGTCTTATTTATTTGAGAGAGAGAGAGAGAGTGAGAGAGACCGTGAGAGGGGAGAGGGTCAGAGGAAGAAGCAGATTCCCAGCTGAGCAGGGAGCCCAATGCAGTACTCGATCCTGGGACTCTGGGATAACCTGAGCCAACGGCAGTTGCTTAACCAACAGAGCCATCCAGACTCCCTGCATGACGGTTTCTGATTATCCTTCTTGGAGCATCAGCTTATCATTTATTTACTTAAGCAATAAAGTAAATTAACAAACAATGCAAGGCTGGATAAATTAAGGTTCTGAAAGATAGTGTGGGCAGTAGGGTGGGGCTGTGGAAGTTTAGAGTAGGAAGAGTAGATTTTCACTGCTGATGAAGCAAGGCTGCACAGAAGAGGAGACTTTATATTGGCATGTATGAAAAAAACAAAAACCAAAAGAGTAAGGAGAGGGTGACAAGAATCCAGAAGAAAATACAGAGTTAACAAAAAATGCCATGGAGGACAGTAAAGTATAACTTGACAACAGGAAGTAGAAATTTGGTGCTCCAATGAATTTATTTTCATCTTTATTGAGATATAAAATTGACATTCAGCAAATTGCATATGCTTGAAGTACAGAATTTGTTGAGCTTTGATATAAGCACACACCTATGAAACCATCAACAAATGAAAATAATGAACATATCCATTGACTCCAAGGGTTTCCTTATGCTCCTCAGTCATCTATCCCTCCCTTAATCCCCAGGTAACCAGGGACATATTTTTCAGAACTATAGATTACTTCCCATTTTCTAGAATTTTATACAAATAGAATCATACTTTTTATGGTCTTGTTTCTTGCATTCATCATAATGACTTTTACTTTCATCAGTGCTTTGGCATGCCTCCTATGACATGCTGGTAAATATTTAACAATCAGCTCTCTGGTGGCAGTGAACGGAGTGGGTTGGGGGGGCTACTGATTTGTAGTATTTGCTAATTCATGTAATATCAATACTCCCACCATGACTGATTTCAAGCTAACAACATGATGTCACTGAACTTAAAGTTGGCAAGAGATGCACACAATCAGATCTTGTGAACTAGTACTAGCCAAATCCAGCTTATCACTGTTTATATCAATGTTTCATTCCTTATTATTGAGTAATATTCCATCGTGGGGATATTTGTCAATCCATTCACCCACTGATGAATATTTGGGCTGCTTCCAGTTTACGGATATTACAAATAGAGCCCCTATGAATATTTTTGAACTAGTCTTTTTTTTGGACATAGACTTTCTTGTCTCTTAGGCAAATACCTTGAAATGAGATGGCTGGGTATATTGTAAACGTACACCTTTTTTTTTTTTTTTTTAAGACTTTATTTATTTGACAGACAGAGATCACAAGTAGGCAGAGAGGCAGGCAGAGAGAGAGGGTGAATCAGGCTCCCTGCCGAGCAGAGAGCCCGAAGCGGGGCTCGATCCCAGCACCCTGGGATCATCACCTGAGCCGAAGGCAGAGGCTTTAACCCACTGAGCCACCCAGGCGCCCCTAAACATATACCTTTTTAAGAAACTGCAAAACTTTTCCAAAGTGGTTGAACCACATTACATTCTCACCAAATAGTATAGGAATGTTCCATTCGATCCACATTTTCCCCAACACTTAGTATCACCAGAATTTTTCATTTTTACCATTGTAGTGAGATTGTGTATACCATATTGTCATTTTAATTAGCATATACCTAATGACTAATGATACTGAATGTCTTTTAACATGCATTTCTGTTACTCATGTATCCCTTTTGGAAAGTATTCAAATTTTGAGGATTTTTTAAAGAATTTTTTATTGGGTTCATTTTTATTATTTTTGAATTGTAAAATTTATTTATATATTCTATTAGAAATCCTTTGCCAGATATACATTTTGCAAATATTATCTTGATTTGTGGCTTTGCTTCTCATTTTCATAAGTGACTTTTGAAGAGAAAATCTTTTTTTTTTCTTTTTATTATCTTTTTCATCATAACAAGTATACTCTTTAATCTCCATCATTTATTTCACCCATCCTCCCACTTACCACTCCTCTGGCAACCACCAGTTAGCTCTCTATAGTTAAGAGTCTGGTTCTTGATTTGTCTCTCTCTTTTTCTTCTTCCTTTGTTTAGTTTCTTAAATTCCACATAAATGAGATCATATGATATTGTCTTTCTCTAACTTATTTCACTGTATCCATGTTGTTGCAAATGGCAAGATTTCATTCTTTTTTATGGCTGAATAATACCATGCTATACATAGATAGATCTGTCTATATTTATGTCTATAACTATATCTATTTCACATCTTCTTTATCCATTCATCTATTGATGGGCACTTGGGCTACATAGTTCCTTTGCAAATAATGCAATGTTATCCTGATTTGCAGCTTAGTTCAGTTGTAAATGCTGCTGCAATACATACAGGAGTGGATGTATCCCTTTGAATTAGGGTTTTTGTAATTTTGGGGTAAATACCCAGTAGTGCAATTCCTGGATCATAGGGTAGTTCTATTTTTAATTTTTGAGGACCCTCCATACTGTTTTCCACAGTGTCGTACCAGTTTGCATTTCCACCAACAGCACATGAAGGTTCCTTTTGCTCCACATCCTTGCCAACACTTGTTGCTTCTGGTGTTTTGATTTTAGCCATTCTGACAGGTGTGAGGTAATATCTCATTGTTTTGATTTGTATTTCCCTGATGATGAGTGGTGTTGAGCATCTCTTCATGTGTCTGTTAGACATCTGAATGTTTTCTTTGGAGAAATGTCTGTCCATGTCTTTTGCTCATTTTTAATTGGATTATTTGTTATCTAAGTGTTGAGTTGTGTTAGTATTTTTATATATTTTGGATACTAACTCTTTATCAGATAGGTCATTTGCAAATATCTTCTTGCATTCAGTGGGTTGCCTTTAAGTTTTATTGTTCCTCTGCTGTATAGAAGCTTTTTATTTTGATGTAGTCCCAAAGTTTTTTTGTTTGTTTGTTTTTGTTTACCGTGCCTCAAGAGATATATTTAGAAAAATGTCCCTATGGCCAATGTCAGAGAAGTTACTGATTCTGATCTCTTCTAGGATTTTCATGATTTCAGTCTCAGATTGTGTTTAGTCCAATTTGAGTTTATTTTTGTGTATGATGAAAGAAAGTGGTACAGTTTCTTTCTTTTGCATGTAGCTGTCCAGTTTTCCCACCATTCCTTGAAGAGATTGTCTTTTTTCCACTGGATATTCATTCCTTCTTTGTTGAAGATTAACTGATCATATAATTGTGGGTTTATTTCTGGGTTTTCTATTCTATTCCAATACCTATGTATCTATTTGTATGCCAGTACCATACTGTTTTAATTACTACTGCTTTTTAAGACAACTTGATTTCTGTAATTGTGATACCTCCAGTTTTATACTTCTTTTTCTTTTTAAAGATTCTTTTTTATTTATTTGAGAGACAGAGCATGCAAGAGCTGGAAGGAGGGGCAGAGGGAGAGGGAGAAGCAGGCTTCCTGTGAGCAGGGAGCCCAGCCTGGGCCCCAGGACCCTGGAATCATGACCTAAGCCAAAGTCAGACGCTTAATCAACTGAGCCACCCAGGTGCCCCTTGTCTTTCCTTTTCAACATTGCTTTAGCTATTCAAGGCCTTTTGTGGTTCCACACAAATTTTAGGATTGTCTGTTTTTTTTCTGTGAAAAATGCTATTGATACTTTGATAGGGATTGCATTAAATGTGTATATTTAAAAAAGTGTAGTACAGACACTTGAGCAATATTTTTCTTCTAATCCATGAGTATAGAATGTCTTTCCAATTCTTTTTGTCATCTTTAATTTCCTTCATCATTGTTTTGTAGTTTTCAGAGTACAAGTCTTTCATCTCTTTGGTTAGGTTTATTCCTAAATATTTTATTGTTTCTAGTACAACTATAAATGGGATTGTTTTCTTAATTTCAGTTTCAGCTGTTTTATTATTAGCATATAGGAATGCAACAGATTTTCATACATTGATTATGTATCTTGCAATTTTACTGAATTCATTTATCAGCTCTAGTAGTCAATGCTTTTTAGTTTGTTTTTTTTTTAAGATTTTATTTATTTATTTGGCAGACAGAGATCACAAGTAGGCAGAGATGCAGGCAGAGAGAGAAAGGAAGCAGGCTCCCTGCTGAGCAGAGAGCCTGATGCGGGGCTCAATCCCAGGACCACGGCATCATGACCTGAGCTGAAGGCAGAGGCTTTAACCCACTGAGCCACCCAGGCACCCCAAACATTTTTAGTTTTGATGAAATCCAGTTCCTTGACATTTCTTTTATAGTTTGTGCTTTTATATTCTATTTAAGAAATCAGGCCAAAACATAAGGTCGCCAAAATATTCTCCTTTGATCTACCTAGAAATTTTAGAATTTTAGCTCTCAAACCTTGGTCAATATCTTATTTTGAGTTAATTTTTGCATATGATATGAGTTAATGGTTAAGTTTCACTTATTTGGATATGGCTAACAAAATGATTTAGCACCATTTGTTGAAAGATGATTACTTCCCCATTGTTTAATCAATTAAAAGATTATGGATACTCATATATGACTCTAATAAGTTAACACATGCTAACACTTCAAGGGCTTTGAATTTCAGCTTAAAGATTTTGAATTTTATTGTGAGGTGTTCCAGAAAGAAGACAGAGAAATTCTCTGTAAAGAAAAATGATCTTATAAAGAACAAGTTACATTAATGATTAAAAAATAAACCCAAGGCTCATAACAGAGTGATTTGTAATTTTCTGAGTGGTCTTCAGAGAATTTATTAGAAGTGAACAAATCTCCTCTCAGAAAAATGCCTGAAAATATACTGACCCAAAATTCTACATATAATACCAATATTCCTTGAATTGCATCTGTGCTCTACCTAAAGGTTTATAGAACTAGTTAAGAAATACAGAAAAATATTTAAAAACAAAAAAACAAAAAAACAATACCAAGAAAATCCAAATGTGGAAAGAAGAAGGACTAAGACATCTCCCACGAAGTCAGCATACTTAACTCATTTCACTACTGTATAAAGGACAAGGGACTCTAAGGAAAAGACATGGCTGGGAAAATAATAGTTTATTTCATCATCATCATCATCATCATCAACATCATCATCATCAACATATAAAGGCTGTAAGAAAGAATGGGTGCTGTATTCCAGACAAGCACAAAGAGAGCTCAAGATGTGACCTAGTTTGTCCTAGTATGTCTTGCTTGACTTCCACACCCGAAAATTATACATACAACCTCCATCATTCTACACTTCCCCCAAATCCACAACCTGGTTGTTGAAAAGCATCCAAGGTAATTGGGTAGGAAAAGCTTCCTATGAAGTATTAAAGACCACATAAACTAGTATAAAAAGCCAAATGAAACAGTTAATATGATTAGCTTTTCAAAATGTTTTATCGTTGTTTAACTAACCAGACATCTATCTGACTAGATAGTTTCATACCAACAAGAATGCAAAACAGTTTCATTTGCTAACCTAAAGCAAGTTAGCTTCAAAATTAAAACAAAACAAACCAAAAAGCAATAAAGTGATTACAATTTACTGCTGAAATCATTGCAAATCTGCTTATCTCCTTCCTGTAAAGAACTTGAGGGCATTTTCAAATAACCATTTTCAAATATCTGTACCTATTTTCCTCATATACCATAGAAATGCCCTGAAAATTCCAATGTGATAACTAGAGTCATACTGAATCATTTCTCTTAAAAAACACTTATTGTGCAAACTGACTTTTCAACAGCCATGTCAAACCAGTGACTGATTAAAATAATCTTTTGTATTTGGTTTTATCTATTTTTATTTATTTTCAAATTCCAGGACAATTAATATACAGTGTTAGTTTCAGATGTACAGGATAACGATTCAACAATTCTACATATTAGTGCTCATGAGAGTAAGGGTACTCTTAATCCCCTCCCTTTACCTGTTTCACCCATCCCTCTACTTCCCCCTTGTGGAAACCATTTTAATGATTACTGTATAACATAACTATATTAATGCTTAATAATGTGGCCATGTGAGGAAATGTGAATTTATTTTTTATAAGGGTGTTTTCAGGGACGCCTGGGTGGCTCAGTCAGTTAAATGTCTGCCTTCAGCTCAGGTCATGATCCCAGGGTCCTGTGACGGAGTCTGCATCAGGCTCCTTGCTCAGTGAGAAGCCTGCTTCTCCCTCTGCCTGCCACTCCCCTTGCTTGTGCTCTTTCTCTCTCTCTTTCTCTGACAAAAAAATAAATAAATAAAATATTTTTTAAGAAAGAGTGTTTTCAGATAAATGCATCACTTATTGTATTGGAAAAAGTCTCTTTGTTAGTCCCCATGTTTTGGTGCAAATTACAGTTAGTGTATCTGAACAGGTGAAGGCAAATTGTTATATAACTCTTGCACAGTTCCTAATGGAATGACCGCCAAGCAGAGAATAAACTACAGGAAGCAACGTTAGCTTCTGAAATTACTAAAAGCAGAGTAAATCCATAAGACACTGAGCTACAAAGGAAGAGGAACTGAAAGAGTGGAGGAGATACATGGCAATAAACGGCAGATGACATCAGATGTGATTTATTCTTTAGTGTATGCAAGCTACTTTCTGCACACTCCCCACATTCTCCAGGAAAGAGGAACATGGCAAGGAGCTAGATTTTGCATCAGCATGTGAACACAGAGCAAAGGATTACACTCTAGCTCCAAAGTAGAAATAGCCTCATAAGTGCTTCCAGTACTAGCTTTACACCTTGGATGTGAACAGTGAAAGGGTCCTAGCCAAGGGCCTGATGCCTGCTCCTTCTCCTCATTATACTCCTTGCACAAACATACTTTTTGCCCATTGGATTATGCCTAAAATCATACTCCCAGAGTTTTATTTAGCCTCTCTCCCCCTGACCACCCTCTCTCCAGTTGTATCTCAGAGTGGATAGATGGGAAATCAGATCTGGAGATTATGAGGGGGGCGATGTTGGGGATTGTGGCAGCAAGAAGCAGTGGGGATCTGGTCAGGAAAGAGAACGCCAGCAGGGAATGAGGCCAGGAGAAAAGCAGGAGGCTCTAAACCAAAAAGCCAAAGGAGCCCTCCCTGAAAGCGTCCTCTTACCTATGTGTCTACACCTTCTGGAATAAAACCCACAACTGCATCCTCAACTCTCCTGTTTTCGTTGGTGTTTGTTTGCATATCTGTCTCATCTTGTAGCCTGCAAGTTCTTCTAGAGCAAGAATTGTGGGACTTGGTGAGAACTTGGTTTAACAATAAGTAAATTAATTTTTTAAAAAACCCTCAAATTTTTTATTAGGGCTTTATCGAGGGTTATTTTAGAATGCTCTTAGAAAACAATCATAATTTTCCGTGTTTAATGTTAGACACTGCGGGGCCGGGGGTGTTTCATGAATTTACTATCCCAAATCCATAGTGTTATCTCCTGTGTGTGTTTGTGTGTGTGTTGCCGTGGGGGCTGTGGTTCCAGAGAAGAAACGGTAAGTGATGCTCGAAGAGATCTTTTTACCCTGAAGAGTATCTAAATAGCCAAATTTCATTATTTCAGAGTATCACTTAAAACATTTCTCATCTTGCCATGATGAAAACTGGTTCAGATTCAGAACACTTTCATCTGGAATCCATGTCTTTCTCTGTGGCTGTCTATGTAGCTCTCGGCTCAGAGGCAGACCCCTTCCGCTTTCTGTGAGACAATCTGCTCTTCCTCGTGGTGAATTATAGGCCACAAGTACCTCAGAGTTTCCAGGAGACTGGAACAAAAGCACACATTTGTTGTTTATCTGTACAACGCATCCAAGTGGTTTCTTCCCACTTTAATGGAAGGTATAATTTGGAGCTAAGAGTCTGTAATGTTCATGGCTTTTAAATAGATCATTTCTTTGTTTTGGTTATTTTGAGAGTACATATGTTTCAGCTCCTGGGTAAATTATAGGCTTTTAAGGCTGCACATAGCTATTCTGTTTTTAAGCAGACAGGATTTCCACCTTTATTCCTCCTGAGTTCACTCCCATATTTACAGACGAGAAACAGCAGAGGGTAGCATTTATTTACTTTCTGTGGAACATCAGCCACACATATGCCCGGAAGCCTAATGGTGGTGACTGACACAGGGCTGCCTTCTTGGATCCGCAGGCCTCTGAGGCCCTTTTCCATGACATCGGAGCAAGTGGACGAGAAGCAAAGCCTGTGGAAGGAATGGCTGCATGACGTGAAGAGCTGCCCTCCCCTGTCAGTGGAGAAAAGTAAATGGATGAAAACCAAGGGAAACCAAACAGAGGGTTGAGGAAGTTTCTGCAGTGGCTTAGCCTAGTTTCCTCTGCTTCAAGATAGTAAGAAATTAAGGAAGTGATAACGATATCCACTCTCCTATTCTTCATATGGGACAAATTAGGAAAACTGTTCTTTGAAGCTGAAGAGTCATTTGCTGGAACAATCACAATCAATAAAGAGCAATTTTACCCATTTCTTTCCTATAATTCTAATTGATGACAACAAATGAATGAGGTTAGTCAGAGGCCAGAAATCAGAAAAGACTGGAGCTAGGGAACAAAGGAAGCACTAGAGGTTTTAAAGTTTTATGTTTACTAATGATTTTTCTCCATGTCATTCCCTCTCCCCCAGTGCTACACAGCCGCAGCACACTGACCTGCTCACTGCCACCCAGACAGCTCCTCCAGTGTCTTGCCTCCAGGCCTCATACTGGCTGTTCCCTGGATCAAAAGTGCCCTTCCATCCCTTGCTGCTCCTTGAATCCCTGCTTGGTCTTTAAGGGCACATTAAAACCCTGGTTTCTCAGCAAAGCCTCACTTTAGTTCTACCACAAAGAAACTATAGCACTTTGGAGAAGTCACTTTTCTGAGATTCCATTTCTCCACCTTCTAAAATGAGCCAATTGGAAGTGATCTTTAATGTCACTTCTGTTTCTGTTTCTGGTCCTTGAGTTGAATCTACAGGTACAACAACGTCTGTGTACCTAGGAAATCTCAACTTCTTCTTACATTTTAGGCACATTCCTTTAATTATGTTCATAAACTGCACTGCCTAACTTATATCGTGGTTAAATAGGAGTTTTGCAAGTGCCTAGTTCCCTAACTTTTCTTTCTACTGGATTATGAATTTATTATGATAGTACCATTTATAAATTTATTTTTCTGTTCTCCGATGCCATGCACTTTTAGGTTCTCGAATGTATGTGGAATGAATGAATGACCTAGTAAAATTTGAGACTAAATATTTTTTTCAAAAATTTTGTTTATTTTATTTGAGAAAGAGAGAGAGTGAGAGAGAACACAAGGAGGAGGAGGGGCAGAGAGAGAAGCAGGATCCCTGATGAGCAGAGAGCCTGATGAGGGGCTCTATCCCAGAACCCTGGGATCATGACCTGAGCCAAAGCAAGAGGCTTAACCAACTGAGCCACCCAGGCACCCCAAGATGTGTGTGTGTGTGTGTGTGTGTGTGTGTGTGTGTGTGTGTGTGTTTTATAGAGGGGGTGGGACCAAGGGAGAGGGAGAGAGAGAATCTTAAGTAAACTCCCCACTGAGCACAGAGCTCAACACGGGGTTCAATTTCATGATCCTGAGACCATGACCTGAGCTGAAATAAGGAGTTTGATGCCTAACCGATGGATCCACCCAGGTGCCCTGAGATTAAAGATTTTTAGTAGACACAATGATGCAAAAATGAGTCAGTGTATGGTTTTCTGTTTTATGTTTATAAGGAGAGAAGAACAGGTAGTTAGACAATGGCTGCCTCACTTATCTTCAGATTATGGTTTTGAGTAGATGAATAATGTTTCAAACTCCCCTACGATGGGGGCATGAAGCATTAAGTTTCTGTCTTCAGAGGTGCTTCATCAGGGTTTTTATGGCCATTTTGTCAGAAGGAGTCACACATGGAATAAAGGGTTATTCTAGTGGGCTTTCTAGTGGGCACAAGAGTGAGTTGATGAATCCAGAACCCTACAGAAGTGACTGCTCATGCTCAGGGCATGGAAGTCTAAGGCCACAATGTCTGTGACCTCATCTTGGCAATAGAAACATGAGCTCAGGCTCAGGCTCTGCTAATAAAAAGCTGTAGCTTTCTAGGATTTCAGATTATCTTCCAGAAAAAGAAAAGAGGTTAGGCAAGATAATTTCAAATATTCTTACAAACCTTAAATGATTGCATATGTTAAAAAAAATGACTGTACATCAATAGGAACTGAGATATACTTCATTTCTGAAAATCCCAATAGATGATTATCCAAAGCCACACAGCTATGAACCAATCCTGTATTTCATAAAATTAATTGTTGTTTTACAAAGGACTTGCTTGAGAAAGTATGCTCATGAATGTTTATTTATACCAATTTCACTTACACACAGTTTTACTATCATGAAACAAAATTGGTAAGCATTGCACGAGTAGGGGTGAGGGGATATAAACATTATCATCATTTACCATTATTGTACAATTTCCTATATATAAACTACAGTGACTAAAAATGATGATTTTACAACTCTCCTATTAATCACAGAACTATTAATCCATTACTGAGTTTATGCTTGCTCCATGAAAAATCCTGATGACTGAGAAAAAGATGAAAACATCGGGGATGCTGAGAATGAGCTCTAATTGAAAGGGCTGGCTTCAGTGAAGTTTATGGTTTAAAGAGGGCTTTCATTTTATGGCTGGCTTTATTTCTTTAAGAGCTAAATTTTACTTCATTCCTCTCATGAATTGCATTTCAGGAAACTTAAGGAGGAAAATAAAATTCTTTATCAAGAAATAGTGAGAGATGATGGACTTGGGACAGAGATGAGGTACAAAGTCAGGGCTCAATGGCAGGAAAATTCAAAGTCAGAAGTTTACCTTTTCCACCCTAACACTGATTTTTATACTCGTACATATTTCCAGCATCTTTACCTCCTGTTCAAGTGTTGAATGCCTTAAATCATCCTAGATTTCCATGTCATTATAAACAGGGGTCTTATAAATTTACATGCTCTGAGCTGTTAATGGTTAAACTTCTTCAAAATACCAAATCCATTACCTAATTAAGACTGAAGGAATTGTAACCAGATTACTAAGGTGTGTATAAATCTTTATCAAAGCACCTTTTTCCATAAATTATCTGATTATAACCTTACAATATTCCTTTGAGATATATATGTTAGATATTATTCAGAGCTCTTGTAAATGGTATGGAAAATGGTTCCAAGGGCATACGTGGCCTACACAGAGCCACTCAGCTAATCCGTGGAAGAAGATGAATTCCAGTCCAGATTTCTGTATCATAAGAGGCTTCAAAATATGCTTCTACTCCAGCTATTCATGCTAAACATAAGTGTGTTACCTCAACTTTTCTTCTCAGTGTTGTTTCCTTTTCTATTTTGTCTTTATTCATTTATCATGGAAGTCTTCAATTTTATTATCAGAAAACTCCCAAATTAGAAAAAAGAAACAAAACAAAAAAAAGCAATTAACCCTTAGGGGCAGATATCTAGTTTTCAGTGATCATGGCCAAAATCCCTGCTTGTCACCTTCTATGTTCCTACAGATTTCATAAAATAGTGCAATGAAAGTGACATCTCATCCCAACCCCCTTAACAGATTAAAAAACAGGATCCCTTGAACAATGTCACACATCTAATTAGTAGTAGAACATAGCTGTCAATACTGACCCTGTACATATTTTTTATTAAAAGTATTATTTTTCCCTGAAATATTATTTTTCTCTACAATATTCTCTAGGAAAACAAGTTCCACAAAGTTCCTCAGTACCCTATTCTATTATCCTTCTTACTAGAATCCTTTCTCTCTGTCCAACCAAACTATAAAAATTCCCAAATCATCTCTGTCTGTCCTGATCAGAAACCAATCAAGAATTGCGATACGGCTTCCTGAGTATAACATGACAGTGATAAAATGACACTTCTGTCTTCTAAAATTTAGTTTAGTGGCAAGACAGCATGTGAATGAAACTCAGCTGCTGTGGAATGTCCATACATCCACAAGGATAAGGAAATCAGGTGTGGTGGACATGGCAATGTGTCCCTCAGACCCCCTGCAAGGAAAGGCCTGCTACAGTTGTGGGAAGAGAGGTCAGGAGTTTAGCTGCTGTGGTCCCTGATTAGCTTCATGGAGTTGAGACCCTCTTTTCCTGAGTCATGTCCTTACTACCCCTTCCAGGGCAGCCTGAATTCCGTGCCTGAGCAAGAGGGTGTATGATGGTGTCTCCCTTCATCCTGACAGACGACAGCCCTGATGGGTAATACTTGCTCCAGAGCTGCCTGCCAGCAGAGCAGTAGGCGCTGCGATTTGACTTTTTCCTTTGGCCAACTCTGTCTCCTCCCCCTTTCCTTCACAGTGATTACTAATACACATCTTGTATCCCAACTATTTCAGTGTCTGCCTCCCAGAAACCGAGTCTGCAACAGAGAGCTGCGGTGCAGGAAGAGCTGTTAGAGCAAACAGGCAGGGAGAGGCAGAAATAAGGGTCAAAAGGAGAGCTATGATAGCTTTGCATTTTCTGCTCTTATTCTCCTCAACCCAGCTATAATTCTGCCCTTCCATTCTGTGTGCCAACCTTGCAGATTAAAATAAATCACTCTCATTATTTTTGCTATTAGTTTATTCCTTAATTTAATTCAAATCGGTTTTTTGTCTCTAGAAACCACAGTCATAACTACATAACTGAATGTGACCCAGTGATGTATTTGTGGTACTGATTCAAGGTACAATAAAAGCTAAAAGAATGAACATATTAGTGTGTGAGCTTCTAAAGACAAGGAAATAAACAAGAATGCCAAGATTTCAACCATTTGTTTCCCAGACCCACTGTTTCTTTTTTCTTTGCTTGCATTTATTTATTTATTTATTTATTTTATTTATTCATGCCATCATTCTTCCTCTCTGTATTTTCTGGTCTCTGTGACCAACTGTTCCTCTTCAACAGCCTGGGAAGATTCCTGTGGTGCCAGAACACCAAATGGGTTTTCTAAGAGTGGTATGTTATCTAGTCTGAGATATTACAAAAGACAGCTAGTGCCCAAATCACAGCAGATCTTGTGGGGCAAGGGCTGGACCCGTATCAGAAAAAAAGATATAGATCACAAACTAGAAAGTTCAGGTCCTGCTGCCTTTTATCCCACGTAGGAGAAATAATCTACAGCTCAGTTAAGATAACCAAACCTTTCATGCTTTTAAATCTAGCATCCTTGGTGTTCCTCCTCTTTCTTCCCAGTTCAATGACATTTTTCTCATCTTTCAAATCCTTAATTTACTAGTCTGGAAGCTCTGTTATAGGGAGAAACATAACTATTTTTACCTTGATGTCCCTAGTGCTAATACGCATGGATCATAGAGGATATTTCAGGATTCGTTTGCTTGAAGAGGTAAGTGTATCCACTAATAAACAAATGTTTGGCCTTTTGTCACTTTAGTATATTTTATATGTGCTCTTTTTATTTAACCCAGATGACAGGGGTTTGCTCTCAGATAAACTGAAACCCCAAAAGAGTTTACCTCAGGCAGATTTTGGGCACGAGTCCAGTGGGGTCTTTTGCAGAAAGAACCATTTAGCTTTCGACTAGGACACACACCCTCCTTAGCCTGAACAGCAGCAGGCTGAGGAGACAGTTCTGTCCTCAGTCAGCTGCTTCTAGTAGTGAATGATAAAAGGAATACAGAAAAACTTCCTGGGATGCAAGCAGATGAAAATTACGCGTCCCTCCTCCAAAGATTTAGTTTTATTTTACCAACCTAAAAAGGAATGAAAAACAAAAGAGGTTCTTCCAAGTCCCATTTTGCTTGCTGGAGTAGGAAGACAGAAGACTCAGTCAGAAGCCCCACTGAGGCCCAACCTAAACGCTCCAGGAAGATTTTCAGTCTTTTGAAAACCAGCGAGGCTGACAGAGCCTCAGGGTCTGGGGCAGCTGAGTTCAGGAAGTGATGAGTGAGTGATTAGTGCGGACTAGGTGAGACTTCAAGCATCCTGGAAAGCGCGAAATGGGAACTAGTTCTTAAAAGAAGCCCCCGTCTTGGAAAGGAGCTCAGGATTCATCAGTGCGTGAAAAAGCAATGTGGAGTCTTTGACCTAATCAGTGCCTGAAGTTACATTCTCAGCACAACGGTGTCTCCTGATTGGTGTGATCATTTTATGGTTCTCTTTTAATCTTTCAAGCTCTCCCTAGGTATCTGTTCCTACTCCCTCACTGCTTCTTTCTATCGTCCTTGAGTGGTTCCGACTGACAGCTGCCCCCACGCTACACTCCATGCCGTCCTCCATTTTTTCCCCTAAAGATGACCACTCACTCTATCTTATTCAGTTTCCTTAATTATTATACCCACATTTCTTTCTTTTTTTAAAAAAGATTTTATGAATTTATTTGACAGAGACAGAGATAGGGGAGAGGGAACACAAGCAGGGGGAGTGGGAGAGGGAGAAGGAAGCCCCCTGCTGAGCAGGGATTTCCAATGTGAGGCTTGATCCCAGGACACTGGGATCATGACCTGAGCCGAAGGCAGACGCTTAAAGACTGAGTCACCCAGGTGCCCCTACACCCACATTTCTAAGACTCACAAATATAATCTGAATGACACATAGTTCAGCCTTTTAATTTGTACTGTTCTTCTCTGACATTTTTTCAGGAATGGGGCCTACGACGTAGGTTTTTGCAGGTCAGGGGCTGTGCTTTGTAATTCTTCCAGGTGAGTTAGCATGTTACAAGGTCACTAAACATGCTTGCTATAAAGTGACAGATTCATGTGTTATCAAGCATTATATATGTATAAACAATTTGGTCCCTCACCCTATAAAAACATCTGTTCCCTACCCTTTTACAAATATCTTTTGGCATTCTCAAGATGCTTCTGGAAATGAAAAAGGATTTGCTCTAAACATGAACAAACAAAAATGTCATCAATAAAAAGACACTATAAATTACACACAAAGCTTCTTCTAGTGAACCCAACCATATCTAAATCTTTTTGTATGTCTGGTACGTCGACAAAACTTTTTTTAACCAATCCTGTTCGTATGTTAGCAGCAAACTTAAAGCAAATCTTATCCATTGTTATAAATGCATTTTTTTGTTAAGTTTTTTTTTTTTTAACTTATTTATTTGCCAGAGATAGAGCAAAAGTGAGAGAGAGACAGAGAGAGCCATCACAAAAGCAGGGGGAGTGGCAGGAAGAGGGAGAAGCAGACTCCCTGCTGAGCAAGAACCCTAATCCAAGACTCAATCCCAAGACCCCAGGATCATGACCTGAGCTAAAGGCAGATGCTTAACTGACTGAGCCACTCAGGTGTCCCATATATCCATTTTTTAATAGGTAAACTTACTGAATATTACTTAATTTTCTTTCTTAAATTTGCACTCGGATTGGTAAGGTTTAAAAAATATTTTTTATATGGAACGCTTTGAGTTGCCTTAATAAAAAGGAGCCTTGCGAATCACCAGGTGAGTCTGAGCTGGAGTTCAGCTGGCTATTTATCTCCTGTTGCCATGCCAATGACGTCTGACCACAATATGACGTAATGAGTGCTGTCTAGTTTAATAAAACGTGAGTTCCCCTCCAGTGCTTCAAGACAGAGATTTCAATCAGCTCACAGTCTGAGACTCAATCTACCCGCAGGTTGAATTCATGCTGTCGGCAGCATCTCAGCTTGCCATGAAGAGTGCTATCAGAAGCACATTTGCTTGGACCAGCTCCAGACTGAGAAAGCCGGCGGCAAAAGATAAACAAACAAACAAGGACAAGACCATTTTCCAAGCAGTGATGACTCCAGATCAGAATCCTAAATTCTCCAATCCCTCTTTGGATGTGGCACATGTAGACTCTGATCTAAAACCAGTCAAACTCCCAGAAGACTGGTGTCTGAGGAGAAGGCTCTATGATGGCATAAACAGCAAATGTCCATCAATCCACTGCAACTCAGAATCCTCTATAAAAGAGAAGAGTATGAAGAAAAAAGAAACTCGGTACAAAAAGGATTCTCTCTTCTTGGCTGAGGGTATGGTTGACTGCAAAGATGTGCATGGAGCTATGCGTCACACAGATCCAGCAACCAGGGCTCCCCTGTCATTGCCTCATCTCCTCAAAATTACAACCCTGTCTGGGTTTCTCACACTAGGTGAGAGCCCCAACATTCGAATGTAGGAATCACTCTTCTTTGAGTCTGACACAGCTGGTCTTGGAACTCTGTGGTCACAGAAAAAAGAGAT
This sequence comes from Lontra canadensis, assembly GCF_010015895.1. Classification (NCBI taxonomy): domain Eukaryota; kingdom Metazoa; phylum Chordata; class Mammalia; order Carnivora; family Mustelidae; genus Lontra; species Lontra canadensis. The sequence goes on along the minus strand of NW_022631011.1, from coordinate 4,073,486 downwards.
TACTGGCCTCCATAGTTACCCATTAAACCTTCTGGACAGATCAGGAGACCAAGGCAGTCATTCCCAGGATCCTGGATTCTCCCTGAACCAGAGCAGGACAAGATCTTTCGAGCTGATGGGCCACAGTCCCTTTCCTCTCTGACACACTGCCCTGTTGTGTCTGAAAACTATCATTCCAAGGAAGAGAAATCTTTTCAAAGACTGACGATGAAGCACCTAACCAGCATTAAGCATGTGTGAGCAGAAGTCAGGTATGGCAGAAAGATGTTTGGGCAATACAATGTTAACCTAGAGTTTCTGTTTTGGTCTGTCAGAATGGGGTCCAGGCATGAAAGCAACTGCATTATCTTCCTCCCACACCTGGACCATGGCACAATTTTAGACCTGTAAAGAGAGATCTGCCAGCCTGCTCTAACTGATGGGCAAATCGGCAGTAAAATACGTAATTCTTATTGTGTTAAACTCAGTGTGGCCTCCTTTGGTACTGTCATTAAGATCAGTGATTTTTTTTTTTTTTTTCTGAATAGTGTGACTAGCAGAGTATTTCTATTAGAATACTGAAAGCTCTGGCCCTGTATTAATACAAAGTTACAACCAAAACCAGAAAGAAAAGTAAGCAAGGGTGGGCACAATGAACATAATAATAATGATTTAACACATTTTTGAGTGTTAGAAAGGTAATGTAAGAAACTGGATCAAAAGAGCATTTCTATATTATGTTTTATTCATATGCTTTACTAAATGATTTTTATAGATCTAGATAATACGTAATTCATACTGCGACATAAAGTTCATGAGGTTCTCTAAGAATATATTATACACATACTTATAAGCAATGAATATTCATTAGCTTATCAACTACTCTTTGTTCATTTGATATTTGAATAAAGGTTATCTTTATGGACATATCAGGTACTTAATACATAGAAAACAAAGCATTGGTAATTGTTTTCATCATTTCATAAACCTTGGACGTTTGCATGCCTCTTTTGCTTGGCCACTATATTTTGTATAGTATGCTCAGTTGGGAAGCTGTGCCACTGTATTATGTGTAATTACTGAAACCAACAATGGTTGTTTTTTTTTTTTTCTTTAGTCTTTTAAGTCTTTCAGGAATATTGTTTTTCTCATGGATGGTGATTAAAAAAATAGTGTTATGTTCAAATAAACAAGTATTTTCCAAAGTCTCTCCAAGACCAGCTCTCTGTGGGATGCTATAGCTAGGGAGGGTAAATGAGGGTCAAGGTAGAATTAATGCCTTTAGTGAATTAATGTTATTTTTGTAGTGACAGAACTCACACAGAAGAAGCCAGTAGAAATCAGTGTAGGAGTGTTGACATTCAACCACAGGAAAATTAGTGCTATCTTGACATGGTAACTTACTTGCCTATACTTTTTGTTGAAAACCAATATAACAAAGCACCCAACACAAGAATGAGAAAGTTGAGTATTATATATTTATCACCCATTCTCGGGAGTGACCAAGGAATGTGAGAGAATTTGTTTTAGGTCAACACTATAAGAGAAATGTTAAGTGGCATGCTAACTTTTTCGCTCCAAAACTACATACAAATTATCTAACTCAAACCATAGGGTATATTGAGTTCAACTTTTACCTTCTTTTTTTCTTGACAGTTTTTCTTTGGGTGGGGTGGGGGCAGTACCTCCTTGACTTAATATCATGCATAATTTCCTTCATTTGCCAAAAAAATCAAGTGTAATTGATAGGTTTATTTGCATCTTTGCCTAAAACATCATTTTATAGAAATTTATAACCAGATTTACTCTAATATCAATTAAGAAGATTAAATAAAGAGAAATATTTACCCCAAATTTAATATACTAAACCTAGAGATATTCCAAATTTTTAAAAAGTTTAAGAAAAAACTCTAATAGGGACATCTTTGAAAATTAAGGAGAAAAGCATGACTGGCTCTAGTCTATGACTGAGAATAAAAAACTTGATCTTTATAGAATGTCCTTTTCTCATCTAGATGAAAAAATGGGAGTCTGCTTCAGTGAGACTAAACAAATCATTCAGAATTACATGGCTGTTAATGTGGCAGAGTCAACATTTTAAGTCAAGATATGTAACTTGCAAATCAATGCTGTTCCATTATTGGCATTTAATTTTAACAACAACAAAAAAGAACTCAGCAATTGATTAACTAGTAAGCAAGATCATAAAATAGTAGATCATGTGGTAAATAAATAGCTTCCATCAAATAGGGATGGAGGAAAGTTAGATTCAAGGCTCTGTGCTTTGCTCAGAAAAAGTGGGATTGGGGTAATCCTGTCATGGGGGCTCTAAGTATCCAAGGATTACCAGGAGCATGGCATCAAGACTGGGATGCAGCAGGGAAGTGATGGAGAGAGCACTGGTGGCAGTAAAAGGCAAAGAATAAAAGCACAGGCCAAGTTTATAACTTTTCTAAATACTGGATACAAAATCCATGGTTCTCTAGTGTAAAAACCAAAAGGCAGTGCCCTGTGCTGCTGGCCCTAGTGCACACACTCTCACACCTAGCAGGTGGCGTAGTTAGCTTTATGTGTCAACTTGGCTAGGCTACCACGATACATGCAATTATTAATCAAACATTAGGTATTGCTATGAAGGTATTTTGTAGATGTGATTAATACCTTTAATCAGTTGACCAAGTAGAGGAGATGGTGCCCTATAATGTAGGTTGGCTTCATTCAACAAATTGAAGGTTTTTTTTTTTTTTTTTTTGAGAGCGAGACAGTGAGAGAGAGCATGAGAGGCGAGAAGGTCAGAGGGAGAAGCAGACTCCCCATGGAGCCGGGATCCCGATGTGGGACTCGATCCCGAGACCCCGGGACTGTGACCCAAGCCGAAGGCAGTTGCCCAGCCAACTGAGCCACCCAGGCGTCCCCAAATTGAAGGTCTTAAGGGGAGAAACTGAGCTTTCCAACATAAGAAGGGATTTTGCCTCAGGACTGCAACATTTACTCCTGCTCCAATACTCGGCCTGTTGATCTGCCTTACAAATTTCGGACTTGCTAGGCAACATAGTCATGTAATACAATGCCTTCAAAATGAATACATATATACTTTTAAAAGTCTGTGTATTGCCCCCTGCTTTCCCTCATAAAACTTGTTCTTAGTAAACAGAGAAGCAAATGTAAATCTTCTCATAAAATCAATTATAACTTGATTTGAATATACTTAAATCACTATTACTTTTTCCAAAGAACTTTGCGATTTAAGCTTTATCTCTGATCTTGTAATAACAAAGTAGGGTGCTATTAAAGAATATCAGGAATCATCACTCAAGCGGGAGGGTTGGGTCTCCCCTGCTGAAAGTCTGCTGTATATGCCTGCCTCCCCCTTAAGTATACTCTGGCCTTTGATTAACCAGGGAGGGTAAAGTGTGATCTACAACTGGAAGTTTGTCACTTTTTTGGATCTGGCCTGAGCCAGAGTAGGCTTTTGGAGAAAGTGCTTGGTAAGCCAATGAAAACTGTTAAGAAGATTTTGGGGTGGGGGGTGGTGATGTGTGATCAAAGCTTTTGGTCCATGGCTTTTTTTTTGTTGTCTATAAATAGCTTGAACTTATAAATGAGTCTCATGGGGCCATAAAAGCTGGTCTCATCAGTGCATTCACTTGGAAACACTGCTAGTGGTTATGGTTTTGAAAATAATAAAAACACATTTTTAAAAATGTATAAATCATAAGAAGTGCACCTGTCATGATGAGTACCAGGTGATGTAGGGAAGGGTGAATTACTATATTATATACCTGAAACTAATATTACACTGTATGTTAACTAACTGGAATTAAATAAAAGCTTAGGAGAAAATAAAAATTAAAAATAAAAAATAAAACTAATGTTCATAGAAACAAGGATACTGTCCTATGGTATCTCTGCTTACAGCATATCCATTGGCTTAACTGTCCTCTCAATTCCATTATCTTTACCCATGAAAGAGTGTCAGTAAATCTTAATCCTGTATCTTTGAACATAATGTAAGATTAAATGTTAACAAGAACAGTGGTCAGTATATTTTGTTATCACTAAATTAATTTCATATACTATCTTTTTGAACCTCATGATAACTTGCGAAGTATGTGTTATTATTGTTTCTATTTTATGAATGTTGACATTGTTAATTTGGTTCCTAAGGATTGAACTTGGGTTTTCTCTCAGCAAAGTTCAAGTCCTTTCTAAATCTAAGAGACTTGCTACTATCTATTGGTAAATCCAGATTCTTAAGACTTTCACAGAAATATTTTTTTGTGGTACTGACAGAAAGTTCATAACTTTTACATTTTGCTACATGATAGCAAAGATAATGAATATAATATAACCTTTATTTCCAAAAATGGCCAACCATCTCAATACAACAGAAAGAAGTGAATATTAGCGCATTTAGAAAATCAAATTAGCTTTTTATACTTAAACGTCAGTGAAAAGAGTGACAATTTTGTTGTGTATTGTTATTAGACAATATCATTTGAAGATCAGCCTTTTTCAGTTTTATATTGTCCACAATGTAGTTCAACTGATTAGTAACTTATTGTTACCGCCCTGTGTACCCAAAACCATTCTGATTGTTAGGGGGGTATGGAAAAAAAAAAGTATAAATAAAAGTATTTGGCCTCAACATTAATGGTTAATAATAGTAAACAGGGGTTAATGGATGATCATTATGTACCTGGCACTCTGCTAAGTGCTTTGCAAGCATTATCTGCTTTACCCTTATGTCATGGGGCACCCCTATTTCTATTCCTGGGAAGCTTACAGTGATAAACTTGTTCACTATCACACAACTAGAAAACAGCAAAGCAGAATCTAGACCCAGGCAATAAGACCATAAACCTTCAGCTTTTTACCTCTAAGCTCTATCAACTCCCTAAAGACAAAACATACAAACAAACCAATTAGAGATGCATAATATAGCAAACAACACAACATGAGATGTGAAAATTTAGATACTCAAATGTCAATATTTGAGTGTGGCCAAGAAAGGAAAAACCTACAGAGATGTAACTTAGCCTTCACTAGAATGGAGAGCAGGGGACACAATCATTTCTCTGTCTTGTTTATTGTTGAATTTCTAGACCCTAGTCCATACTGTGGCACATAATAGACATTAATAACAATTTTCTGAATTAATTATTTAAAATGATTAGTAAATCAACATAGGAACGTACGGAGTGGAGAGAGGGGGTCATTACTAGTGGTGGAAAATATGGCTTTGTATTTCATTCATTTATTCCACCAGCAAGCATTTGCTGACTTTCACTATTCTAGTGACCCATATGGAGAATGGTGAAATCAATGTGGGCATGCAATTATTCTCAGTCTGATGAAAGAAGCCATCCAAGCTTTTGGAGGAAGCGGACTAAAGCACAGAAGTTTATTTGGACATGGGCAGATGGTGGTCTGATCTTGCCTATGTCCTGGGGTAACTGCATTAACTTGGGGGAAGGTAAACTTATAAGAGCAGTGTGCTTTGTGACTCCATTATATATATGCTGAAATAGACCTTAACAAAGTCTTAGCTAGAAATTATTCGAACACAGACCTATATTTGGCACAATTGGTGAAATCTGAAAATGAGTTAGATGCTCTTATTTGTCAATCTTAAATTTCCTAATTTCGCTAATTCAAGTACAGTTTTGTAACGGAATATTCTTGTTTTTAGGAAATATAAGCTTAAAATTTGTTTAGTGGTAAAAGTGCACATTCTCCTCAACTTAGAAATGCTTCAGAAAAAACATACAGATATATGATAAATTCTAAAGCAAATGAAGCAGAATATAAATAGTGAATCTGTGTAAAAGTATACATAGGAATTCCTTGTACCACTTTGAAACTTTTCTGTAAATTTGAAATTATATAAAACTATACAATTTGAAAACAAAACAGACCTTTGGGTTACCTCTTTAAGTGAGGTTACTTGTATCTCCATCTAGGACTTGGCTTAGAATTACCTGTTTGATGTTTGAACAAGAAATATATTAGCAGATTATCATATGCATTATCATTTTTAAATGACCTGCAACCCACACAGTAATTTTTTAGTTCTGTTTGTAATTTCTGCTGAGGCAAGCGACCAGTTGATTAGGGGAAAATAAGGCATTGTGATAGATACATTGTACATATTATATTTAAAATGTCAGTGCTAAGTTTTGAAGGATGAATATTAAATTTTTAAGAAACATCCAAGTAGGGATAGTTAATCCTATTTTTTGACAGGTGAAATCAAAGCTAAAGGAGGTTAGCTACATTGGCAATTACCAGTAAGCCATGGAGCAAAGATTTTCTGTTTTGGCTACATAGTAGAATGATAGGGGGAATTCTGAAAAACTACCAGAACCTGGGCCCTGATCTAGAAATACTGGCATTGTTTTTGTAGTGTGCATACAGGGGATCAGTTGTTTTTTTTTTTTAAAGTTCCTAAGTGATTCTAATGTTGTAAAACACAGCTATAAAGTTGCAAATCAGCTGGTAATCTGACTCCAATTTACTCTGATCTTTCTGTAACAATATGTATGATAAACTAAAGTAATGATTAAAACTTATCCAAGTAGAGTTTTTGTTTTTTTTTTTAAGATTTTATTTATTTATTTGACAGAGATCACAAGTAGGCAGAGAGGCAGGCAGAGAGAGAGGAGGAAGCAGGCGCCATGCTGAGCGGAGTGCCTGATACGGGGCTCGATCCCAGGACGCTGGAATCATGACCTGAGGCGAAGGCAGAGACTTTAACCCACTGAGCCACCCAGGTGCCCCGCCAAGTAGAGTTTAATGGCTATTCATTCTTAATAGTTCAAACACTATCAAAACATAGAAAACTTAAAAGCAGCTTAAAATTTTCATAAAACTTGTGCATAATGATTATTGTAGATATTACTCTCAAGTTTTAGTTTTCTTATTTTCACACAGTTCTGTAAGTTTTTTTTCTTAATCAAAAGGTGCATTTTTTTATGTTCCAAGATTCATTGTTTACGCATCACACCCAGTGCTCCATGCAATATGTGCCCTCCTTAATCTATAAGCTTTAGTATAGTTTCTTATACCTTAGAATTATCAGAAGGCAAAATTAAGTTTAAAAAATAATTATCAGTGGTGCAATCCCAGGCCTCTCCAGAAACCTCCAAAGTATTCCAAAGAAATACTTTGAAGAAGAGGTCAAAAGTCAACCACTTTGCTAGAGAGATATTCCAAAGAAATACTTTGAAGAAGAGGTCAAACGCCAACCACTTTGCTAGAGAGATGAGCACAACTAATTTCATGATGCTTTACATCCCTCTCCTCCTCAGGTTCTAAAAGAAATCTAAAACCCCTACATGATTAGTGATTTACCACACTGTCCTTGCACTAGGGTTCTGAACATCTAAGATGATCCACTGTTGTGCCCTTCACCAGCCACAGGCTAATTCACTGCATCCTGTGATATTCACTCTCCACCAAATACCTGCTTGTCCCTTGATCTTTCTGCTCTAAGGTAAACCAAGCTATCCTCTGATCTGGCTTCCCCAGGAGCTCTCTTACCTGGTACCTACTTCCTCCCTCACATATTTTGAACCACTGAGCCCCTTATAGGCAAAATCTAAATATCAATGTCCTGTGATTGTTAAAGAAAAAGGATTATTCTAATACTTGTGAAAATGATAAACAAGACTTTATTCAGGACTACTGTAGTAGGTGCAAAACTAACAATAAGGGAGAAAGATCAGGCTCAACTCTGAACACAGCAAAGACAGCTGGAAAGATTTATAGCCAACAGAACTAGGATGTCAGTGGAGGGAGCATACCAAGAAGAGGCTTCAGAGATAGGGTAATTCTTGTTAATCCGATTTGACAGGATTCCTGCTGAAGGCAGGCCAGAGTGATCTGATAGCAAGGGTAGGAGATTCTCACTAAACTAATTTACTAAGATTCTTGCTAAATCTTGACTCAGCAATGACAGTGGCCAAGTCAAGGCTTTGGGAAGAGCCTCAGAGGAGGCTGACTAAGGGCTGTTGTAGGACAGAGCCTTTGTTATAAGAATTATAAAAATAAGTCAGAGGAGTCATGGGTTGATATTTCCTGTGGAGGCCGAGAAAAATTAAGGCCATCCCACCTCAGGTTTAGCCTTAGCGTAAGTACTGCCATCTTAGCTCCAGCAGCCATATCAGACCCCTGTGCCCAAGGGCTGAATTTTCCCCTACTTTACTTTAGTTCTAAGGACCCCCACCCTGCTTTAGTTCCAGAAATCCCACACCCTGCTTTAGTAACAAGAACCACACCCTGCTTTGGTTCCAGAGACCCCCATCCTGCTTTAGTAACAGGAAGCCCCACCCTGCTTTAGTAACAGGAACCCATAAATACCCCTGCCTTAACTAAGCTCGGGGTCCAAGTCCCTACTCCGCTGTGTCTGTGTCGGGTATACTTGGGCCTGAGCTTAAGCTTGTTAAATAAACCCTCGTGTGATTGCATCGGTGTTGGCTCCTTGGTGGTCTCTCGGATGTGAAAACTCGGGTATAACATTTCCCAGCACTTGTTTTCCAACTCCTGATTTCCATCTTGTTGCAAGCAGGCACAGCAGGCTGCTGAGTTAGGTGGAGGTAGATAGAATTTACAAGCATACTAAAATATATAATAGAGAATAGAATAGTCCTTCGGGGGAAAAGATCAATGTTTATTCCAGCAACCTCATGGCACCTTTATGCTGTCTTGGCACTTACCTATGCTGTTCCATTTGAAACCCTTTGAGGGCTGGCATTAATCATTATTGGGGGGGTTGCCCTTAGTATAGGAGAAATGGGTAGAAAACAAATCAGATGAGTCAGTCTAACACCTCTTCAGAATTATTCTCCCGGAATTTAACTTTCACATGCCAAAAGGTTGATATAGTTCGGTAGTTCAGTGAGTTGATCTTACTGTTTTGCTCCACATATTAAAACTCTTGGTTGAAATCTCATTTCCTAATTTATGAATTCCATAAAGAAGTGACTGATGAGCTGGTCCTGCCTCTTTCATGAGTCTCAGTTTTCACAAGTCACTCTACACTCCAATGAACTGTGTTAATAATCTCCTCAAACACCCTGCTTCTCCCGTTCACACCCTTTCACTTCAGCTACGTCTCTCTCTGGCTGAATTACTCTGTGGCTAATAATAATAACAACAACCCTAAAAACTCAGGGGGTTAAACCAACACAATTTCATTTCTTATGAACAATCCATATTCACTGCATTTGGGCACAGGCAGGTGCTCACCAAACAGGGACCCAACGGGCAGAGTAGCTACCATCTAAAGCATTGCCAGTCACAGAGTCAGAGAGAAAAGGAAGAGCCCAGGTCACTGGGCAGAACTGCTCCATGCCCTGCCTCACCTAGTGGTGGAAAGGAAAATGTGCCCCAAAGGAGGAAGAGCCAAAATTCTTCAGTTAATAACACTAATGACTACCACACACTGGTCTCCTGGTGAATGCACACAATTCTTTCAAAATTCAACTCAAATGTTTCTACCTTTTGTGATTACCACCTATGCATCCACACTTGAGTGCACTCTCATTTGCTTACTCTTCATTATCTTACTGAAATTATTAATTTACATGCTAGTTCCCCAACTAAATTATTAGTTTGTTGAATATGGAAATTATATCTTATTCTTGAATTTTTGGCACCCAGGCCATTTTGTGTTCTATTGTGGGGATTGTTGAATCAGTGAGAAATCAGTAAAATCAGTCTGGCCAATCAACTCTTCATTTGTGTGTGACATTTGCCATTAGACACGCAGGCTTTTGGTATAAGGCTATATACCTTTCCTAAAGAGGTCAAACCGTGCCATGAAAAAATAATGTATTTCTGCATCATTATAAATGAACCTGCTAGATTTGTCATTTCTATAACCCTAAATCCGTACCAGGCATATTAACTCATTTAATCTGCATATAAACCCATTTTACAGACAAGTGAGACACAGAGAAGTTAAGGAACTTGCCATGGCTAGAGAAAGGCATTGTACAAATGAAATTCCAGGTCATCTAGCTTCAGACTCCTACTCTTGACAATTAGACTGTGCTGATATTTTTGAGCAGTGTAACTTCTTAAAAGGGTGATTAAGTACTTTGGGGAATACTAATTAGAGGAGTTTACATTGATCATATCAGTGGTACCTAAACTTGTTTGTTCATAGATTAATATTGGGATTACTGTGTAAGACTCTCCTAGGGAATCAGACATTCCATATGGTATATCTGAAATTTAGAAATAAAACTCACACATTATTTTGATACAGTCATACTTGTAAATCACTGTTTTAAATTATTTTATTTTCCTATAAAGCAATAGGAGGCTATTCATTAACCACCATACTAATAATGGCAGATAAGGAAATAGTTTATTACAATGGGTAATAGTCACAGTAGGATGGGGTCTTAGTTCTTTCCAAAGAAATTTGGTTCAGTCATGTGATGACAGTTGAAAAGTCCCAGGGATATTAGCTTCCCTGTTGCTAGCTTATGGAAATGTTAATATCCATACTTAAGGGCATATGATAATTCTAAGAATTATCTGTTATAATGATAATGTAATTATATTAAAATTCTTGAGATAAAATGAAAAAAAAATCTTATGTGTATTTTTATTTGCCATGAATTTTTCTTTTTGCCAGCTAGTATATAAAATATTTTTAAAGAACCCTAATGTATTAAGTGAATCAAATAAAGATTAAGCAGGTGCATCAAAAAATCATAGGGTTGTTTAAGCAATGGGATAATTTAGCCCAACTGATGAAATTAATCTCCACATAAAGGCTTTATGCTAGCCTGAACTAACGTTACATGTTATTCATGTGGAGTACTAAGCTTAAAGTGATCACATAGTATTATAACAATAAAGCATACTGACAGCTTAAAAAAGATAAGCTAGGAAAGTTTACTTAAAGATCGAATAATAAAATATGTGATATCAAAAGTCCTTTTTACATTTCAGTCCTGAGACTGATACACATTTCTGAAAAATGAAAAACACACGCACACACCTGGAGCCTGCATTTCTGCATATGCATTTACAAAATGCCACCAATTAGCTCTAAGACGATAATACAGCCAGTCTACAGGGCTGTATAATGGATGGCATTGTTTTAATTAGTAATAATTGATGTATTTATATGTGTTCGAGACATAGGAGAGTCCCACTAAAGAGTCATTGACTCCATATGACATCCCCCAAATCATACCCCAATGAAAGCTAATGACACTCATTAAAATAAAATAGCATTCATAGAAAGACATTGGGAATTGAAATGATCTCCCGTAATACAGGATGTTGTTACTAGATTGCTTTAGCTATAGTGATGGGAGAGCATATATGAATATTTGGAAGAAGAAAATGTAACATTTGCCTCTTAGTTGTTTCTCACATCTATCACATCAAACCTAACCTTATTACCCATTTCTGCTATGTCCAAATGCTTTGAAGCTCTAGAAAACCACACTCTCCCTTTGGGCTGGTTCCAAATTTATATCACCTCCAGTAATCATAAACATGAACCCTTAAACCTGTCCACAGTGAAGTATCATTTTAGATTCTGTGCCTTTCCCTATATCCAGACAGTCCTGTGTCTTCAGTTCCCCTGCTGCATCTCCTGTTCAGGTTCTCATTGTCCCTCACCTACGTAATGATGGCAATGGACTCCTTACTGTTTTACTGTCTTTCCTCTACAATCTTTCCTTTGCACTGTAGCTCCATTTATCTTCCTAAGTCACCAGTCAGATAATGTCTGCTCCCTTTAAAAACACTTGAGACTCCTTGTTTTCTACAGAATAAAGTCCAAAATACTCCACTTCTCATTAGATTTCCTTTGTGCTTTTAATGTCTTTATAGTTTTATTTCTTCCTACAGTCTTCATAGTTTTATTTCTTCCTACACTACTCTATCTACTCCACACTCAAAAAAAGAACAGATTTTTAGATATTTCTTCAAATCCAATGTTAGACAATTTTAGTAATAGGGACATTCAAACACTATAATCAGTTATCAGTTTATAGTTTACTGTGGCTACATACTGATCATTTATTTCAAACAGACATATACACCAATCATGCTTTTATAAGAGAAATAAATTCTGACTGCCTGTAAGGAGAAATTTTTTATGGTTGGTTGGAAAAGAAAATGGTGAGTTTTGGTTGTACAGTCTGAAATGTGGGTGGTTTCTGTTGACTAAGACCTAAGCAAGTCACAAAGTGATCATGACAGAGAACACACTTATGACCACAGGTAGATGAAATAAGGGGCTAGAGATGAAGGGATGTGGGAAAGTGGTGCATGCATATATTCTGCCATCCTCCACCTTTTGACATTTATGAGAAAATCATATTCCTAGAGCAAATGTACTTACCTAAAATTATACCATTTTAGTGGCCAACAGGTTCCATATAAGGCAAAGAAGACAAGAATGTGCCTATGACAAGAAGAATTAGAATATATAATGCTTCTGTCAGAACATAACAGCACATAAAACTCTCCGGATTTGAGAATTCCATGGTGGCTTCCAGAATCAGACGCAATAAGTAGAAGTAATAGAGGGCCCAATTCCATGAGGTAAAACCCAACTCTAGAGGCCTAATAGGGAAAATATTGAGTACATTCATTATTCATTTGAACATCCCAACAAATGCTCTGATGCCAATTCTCTGATGACAACTGGGTGACATCTAATTCAATTCTGTTCTGACCACTAATTACCCAGAGTTAGTGTTAAACCCCACAGGTTAAGTTCTCAGTCCCGCAAAACTGCTCTTACTTCAGATGTCAACCTAACTCTTAGGAGCCAGCTGGACTTAGGACAAACTGGCTGTAAGTTGAAGGGTTCCCACAAGTCTTTCAGGTTCAAGAATTTACTACAACGACTCACAGAACTCACTCAAAGCGTGATATTACTCTTGCAGTTTTCTTATAAGGCCTTTACACAGGACAAGGTCTGGAACTTGCCATGCCTTCTCTATGAAGTCAGAGAACATCATGCCATCAACCAACCAGGAAGTTCTACCATGTCTTGGTGTCCAGAGTTTTTTTGAGCATTAGGCATGACCGATTAAGTCATTGGCCAAGTGCTTGAATTTGATCTCTGATACTTCCTATACTTCTTAGATGTTAGGCTGGCTCAAAGTTCTAAACTTCTAATCTTATTGTTGGTATTTGTCATCCAGAAACTGTATTTCAGGGGCCCACCTCATCACCTTATTTGCGATAAGAAAGATACCCCTATTACTCAGGAAATTCTAAGGTTCTAGGGGCTTTGTGCCAGGAACTCCATGGGACAAAGACCAGTTATAGTTTCCAGCATATCACACCATTGTTCCATCATGGAACAAATTTTGTAGCCTACCAAAATTCTCCATTATTTAAAAATATTTCTTAGGTTTTAAATGTACACAGTATGCCTGAAATAAAAATAGTACAAGAGACATCCATATACCCTTTATTTAATCTTTCCACATTTAACCTCACATGGTTACTTAACCATTCTCTCTTCCTCCCTTACTCCCTGCCTTTCTCCATGTACACATACACGTTACACACATTTTCTCCCTCAACCATTTCAGGATACATTACATGTACCATCTGCACTACTCTTAAGGTGGTGATAAAAGTTTTCTCTGTTGAAAGACTTATCTTTACCCATGCAAATGTGGTTATATTTATTAAAGCAACTTATTTTTCTGTTTTGTATTGTGTATAGTTATTTACATTTCCAACTTCACTAATTATGGCAAAGGCCTCTTAAGGGCCAGGCATCGTTACTTTTAAGAACTTTCTCCACGTTATCCTAACTCAGGTTATCTTTAAAAAAAAAATGCTTTGAGGAGAGTGTTTTTATTTTTTATTATTTATTTATTTTGAGAGTCATGTTTTTAAATCAACTCTACATCTGCCATCAAGTCTAACTAGTGCTCAGTAAATGTTTTTGAAAGGGAAATATTTTATAAAGGAAATTATTTAATAACGTTCTCTTGGTCTTTCATTATGAAAATATTGATGAATTAGATCAAAACACAAAGAATTCTCCCTTATAATGAAAAATGGCAGACTGAGATACTGGTTGGTCACCGTATATTCTCTATAGTCAGAAATACTATACACAAGTATTTTTAATTCCATTCAATCTGTATCTAAGGTTAGATTCCCTAGAAGAAAAACCTGACAAAGATTCAAGTCCATATGAGTTTTAAGGCAGTGCCTTCAGGAGAAAGAGCATGAGGGAAGCAGGACAGGGCAAGGAAAAGAACAAAGCCAATATGGGTCTCAGCTAGAGTCTAGCTTTAGCCTGATCTCATGGAAACTCTAGAATATCAATTGTACTACATGGAGGTAAAACCCCAAGTCAGGAAGCTGGCAATTAATATTTTCATGTTGGTCAGTCATTTGATACAACCAGTTATGGGGATAAGGAACATAACCTCTCAGACAAGAGAGCTCCCATTTGGCTGAGGATAATTCTCTCTAGACAATAGTGCAATTGTGACCATTAACAACCAACACTCATGGCAGCTGGGGGCCTTGTGCACCAGGCTAGTGAAAGGGATCTGGGAACTGGTACCAATAGTGTCCGCTATAGCCCAGTATCTAACAATTACTTACTTAATATTTAGCAGGGATCTACAGTGTTCTCAACACTGCAAGGTCTCTTCAGATGCCCAGATACATTTTAAAATTTAACATAATATTCAATGTTACTCACTTTCATGACTCTTACTAGTAATTAAGCTTTATAATGTTACCAGGCAGCTTTTAAAATAAGGATTTTCAGGGGCATCTGGGTGGCTCAGTCAGTTAAGCATCTGCCTTCAGTTCAAAGCATGATCCTGGGGTCCTGGAATCCAGCCCTGACCTGGGCTCCCTGCTCAGTGGGGAACCTACTTCTCTCCCCTCATTGCTTGTCCCCCCGCTTGTACTCTCTCTTCTCTGCCAAATAAATAAATAAAATATATGTATTTAAAAAAAAGAATTTCAAGTGGTCTATACATTAATATGATTCTCCAGGATGGAATCTTGGGGATAATTATCTACATTTTCAATGTACACCGGACACTGCCCCTTCCTTCCTTTCACTCAGTATCCTTAATTGAAGCTGTTTATTCAACTATCCCTCCTCCACTTAAATGCATCCTCTCTGTAGGCAATATCTGCATTTTATTCAGATATAAACTACTGTTGCATTCCTATTCAGTAAGTGTTCAATTCATGACTAATGAGTAACTAAACATATGTATGAATGTATACAATTATAATGACATGGGTCTTGGACTGAAAATTATTTTAGTGCATCTGAGAAGACAAACATATGGAATAGTAATTAGCTTAAATAAGATATAATTTACTGCTAAAATTGGTTAGAAGAGCTGAGACTAGGAAACTAATGAAATGATAAGATGGTTAATCTTGGTGAAATATTTTTTCAGGCTGAAAATCAACAAAGATGAATAATCTGGTTGTTGAATCATCTAAATAGAACAATAAGGCCCTGCTTGTAGGATAAAATAGGAATGAACTGAAATAGCTCATTCTTGAATTCTGTGTAAATAGATATTTTCAGGTGGTGGATTAAATATGGAACTGGGAGAGGAAATTGGTTTAATTCTAAGCTTGCACATTTGCACATCATTTATTTTTCAATTTGTCAGATTCTTGGTACAGATGGTGTACCAGGTGGTTTAAAAATCTGTCTAACAACAACAAAAATCTAAAGTCATCACTCCTTTCCTACAGATGTTGATTTTTGTTCTCAGGGAAGCTACCAAGATCAATAATGTCTTTCCCCCTTAATAATACACGTTTTATTTTTAGTTTATTTATGTTCAAACTTTAATCCAAAAATGATTTTAAGTTGCTTATAATGATATTTAAAAACAAACATATTGTTCACTTAGTTGTTCTGAGTGTTTGGCTTTCATTTTCTGAATATTTTAGCAGTTGCCTTAATATTGATTATTGAAGGGGGGGCTCTGGCTTTTATCTCTGAACCTAAAGTGAATCCTCATTTCCTATCTCACATCATTAATGGCCAGAGCTTAAGATTCAGGACTCATTATTCAGAACAAAAACTGTAATACACAGATGGCATGTTGTAGAAATGATGTTGGGTCTTTGCCAACACTGATACCTTGGGTAGCAGAGGAGGGACATTGGGATAAGCATGGAAGATGGAAACAAGACAGTCCAGGTAAGCATTAGATTGGATGTCCAGACAAGCTGCTGAGACAATGACCCGGTAGTAGACATAATTGGAGGGTTACAGAAAATTATTTGCAGTGATCAGACAACACAGTATCACATTCAACTCAATTACTCCTTTTTCTTTAAATTTTACAACTATTTTTATTATCTTTTATAGAAAATAGGACCTTACATATTATTCCTAATTTAATAAATGCCATTGAACAATAATCATGGACTAAATATTTGAAGTATTAGAAGTGACTTTTTAATAAGCTGGATATTGCATATGTCCATTTGAGGTGCACTGGTATATAAACCTTGATTTTTAAAAGAGCTTGGAATTTAGAGGCTATGAAGGGAAGGGCAGTTAGTTTCCTCAGGTCTCGTTTCATGGAAACCTAGATGACGTGGGCTGTAAGATTCAAGAAGGAATGAACCAATGGCAGTGACCTCTGTGAATATTTGTTAAATAAGGAGTATAATCCCTGAACTAACTCTGATTTGTATTAAAAATGCCTAGAGGTATATCATGTTATAAAGATCAAACTAATGCCAAGAGAAATCCTGCTTTAATAAGCAAAGAGCTCCTTTTCTATGGCAGATACTATGTTGGGTACAAGGGACTCAATAATGAAATAGACATGGTCTCCTGGTTTCATGGGGCTTATAGTCATATGGGTCTCCACCAGGAGTGTTTAATCTCCTTAGGAAGGGTGTGGAAAAGTGTCAAGTGGTCAAATGTGTGTGTATGTAGTGGGGGAGGAGAGGGCTTGGGTGCTACTGATTGACACAATGATTGGGCAGTGCTCTGGATCTTTAGTGTTTTTAAGACCTAGGTATGGTAAATATCCTGTGGTGCCTTGGTGAGACCCATATAAGGAAGAATGCTTGCTCAAAGTGTATAGGGCCTCCCTGAAGAAATATATAGGAAAGAAAGATAAATACACACACCTAAAATACGGCATAACTCATATGAAATTAAAATACAGCATCACAACTCATCTGAGGGACATTAAAACACGTATTTGAGATGTCTAGCCCAACTTTAGAGCTTTAGATTTAGTGATTATCATATTGGACAGCACAGGCTTGATATTTGTTACTGAAGAAAGGAAAAATAATAAAAAAATTGATTAGTTTCTATATAATTGAATAGGACCTAGATTTTTCACAAGTTTGCTTAGGAAACTGAGCAAAAGCAGAATCCCTACTTGTATGAATTGTTTAAAATTAGGAGAAAGAAGGAAAACATCATGACCCATTTTCTTTCTGTATATGGATAATTCTATTAGGTTAACTTCATAAAACAAATTGATGATTGTTTTCTTCATAAATCATGACCTATAGTTTCATTGATTTTACTAAATGGCTATTGTAAAACTAAATAATAAGCAAAAATTCCTATTTACTTTAGTGCTTCACTTGTGTGAAAGTTCAGTTTCTGAGGTAGGTGTAAATAGACTTAGAAAACTATTCATTCAAAGTCCTAAAAAACAAAACAAAACAAAACAAAACCCAAAGTCCTGGAATATAGTTAATTTTCTCTATCATTACATTTTCACTTCCATTTCCATTTAAAATAGTACATACTCCTTAAAGTCATTGTGAGGACTCAAGGAGTTAAGTATATGTAATGCATTAGACCTGTACCTGGGGCACAAAAATACTATGTAAAATATAGGTGTCTTTGTTTTGGAATTAAACTGTTGGGATAAAAGTAGTCTCCTTTATGCAAGATCTTCCTGCAATGCCCTTTTCTTATGCACAGAGTTCTCCAGACTTCACTTTAAGTGTATTATATTTTTAATCTATTGTTATTCTTTTTTCCTTGTGAAGGCTCTAATTAAATCAGTAAAATAATGTACCTTTAATACAGGTGTTACTCTCTCCTATAAGCACTTCATAATAAATAATTTGTATATGTTGCTTGAGTGTTTTCTTTCATTACTACGGGGTATTACAGAGTTTCTGTATCCCATCCCTACAGGGAAGGTTTGGCATGTTTTCTCCTTGAATACCAAGAAAACTTTGATCTTCTTTACTCCTAATGTTTGTTAAGGGTAATAAAACCTCAGATGTACTCAGCAATCTATCAGCCAGAGCAAGCACAGGAAAAGTTGGGATGAGAGTCTCTCCTGGGACCACTAGCAGACTAATTCTGAAGCAGATATTTTGCTGGCTCACTGGGATGCCACCTATGGGATGACTGCCTCTGTGAGTCTCTTCAGATAAAATATATTTTCATATACCCCATCCCAAACAAACATTAACATCTGGTTAAAAGAAGCCTATGGAATACTACATAAGATTGTTAAATATAGTTCCTTGTGCTTACTTGTGCTTTTACATTTGAGAGTTCCTCTGTATGTATAATGTGTTTGGACATTTGGGCAAGCCCTATCCTCCGTTATCCAAATATACCTTTGCATATGTAGATTCCAGACTCAGCCCAGGCTCGGTTTGCCTTTTTTTTTTTTTAATTTGATTTAATTGTGTGTGTGTGTGTGTTCCAAAATTAATTGTTTATGCACCACACCCAGTACTCCATGCAATATGTGCTCTCCTTAATACCCACCACCAGGCTCATCCAACCCCCTAACCCCATCCCCTCCAAAACCCTCTGTTTCTCAGAGTCCACAGTCTCTCATGGTTTGTCTCCCCCTCCAATTTCCCCCAACTCACTTCTCCTCTCTATCTCCCAATGTCCTCTGTGTTATTCCTTAAGCTCCACAAGTAAGTGAAAGCATACGATAATTGACTCTCTCTGCTTGACTTATTTCACTCAGCATCATGTCCTCCAGTCCCTTCCATGTTGATACAAAAGTTGGGTATTCATCTTTTCTGATGGAGGCATAGTATGCCATTGTATAAAACTTCTGCACAGCAAAGGAAACAGTCAACAAAACAAAGAGACAACCCACAGAATGGGAGAAGATATTTGCAAATGACACTACAGACAAAGGGCTTATATCCAAGATCTATAAAGAACTCTTCAAACTCAACACACACAAAACAGATAATCATGTCAAAAAATGGGCAGAAGACATGAATAGACACTTCTCCAAAGAAGACATACAAATGGTAACAGACACATGAAAAAATGTTCACCATCATTAGCCATCAGGGAGATTCAAATCAAAATCACATTGAGATACCAATGTACACCAGTTAGAATGGCCAAAAATCAACAAGACAGTAAACAACAAGTGTTGGTGAGGATGTGGAGAAAGGGGAACTCTCTTACACTGTTGATGGGAATGCAAGTTGGTGCAGCCAGTTTGGAAAACAGTGTGGAGATTCCTTAAGAAATTAAAAATACAGCTACCCTATGACCCTGCAATTGCACCACTGGGTATTTACCCCAAAGATACAGATATAGTGAAAAGAAGGGCCATGTGTACCCCAATGTTCATAGCAGCAATGGTCACAGTCACCAAACTGTGGAAAGAACTAAGATGCCCTTCAACAGATGAATGGATAAAGAAGATATAGTCCATATATACAATGGAGTATTATGCCTCCCCTTGCCTTTGAACTAACCAGCCTTGCCTTGGCTCTGTGATAGCCACCTGAGGTCCTCTACTTGCATGTGCATGAATATTTGGTATTAGGTCAGTAAGACTTTAAACTCTTTGAAGTAGCATTCCATTTCACAGATTTCTACTCTGGCACCATGTTTTGTATGGAGTTTTTAATAAATTTTTCCTATAAAACTTCTGAAAAACTGAAAGGTTTTGTAACCTTTTTAAAACTTAAGATAAAGGAATTGACATGAAGTTACAAAGAATTCTGCATTTGGAACAATTATTGATAATTGCCTCCAAATAAAACTAAAGTGTGACAGAGATTTGGAAACCCTGAAGGGATATTTAAAAACATTTTTTTTTTTTTTTGGAGTAGTGAGGTATTTTAAATGAAAGCTTCATAGAAACATTGTTTATTGGCACAGTGTTTTCTGCTACAAGTACTGTCTGCTTAACTTCTCCTGCCTTTCTGACAGTTTTCAGACAACAGACAAAAATCCCCAAATGGACTTATGTTTCACATGAAAATGTGAATGGGTGAAGTTTCACAAAGAATATATTTACCTGATGTGAGTGTATTGGCTCTGGGCTGCCATGTAAAGGAGAACCCAATGCCACAGGCATTCTGCTTCTATAACAGTACAATTGTAAACTGACAAAGGTAATAGACATCTAGGGAAGCTGAAAGTCTAAATTTGTGCCTTTTTTTTTTCCTGTGTGGAAACCCATGTAATTCCCATTCTCTATGATCTCATGTTTCATTTGCTTAAAATTGTACAGTCAGAATAAAAATGTACAGGGCTTAAAACTGTTTCAGTCCCTGGGATTCACTGGTTGGTGAACTTGAACAGGTCAGTAGACCTACTGGATTTCAGTGTCCTTATCTGTAAAGTGAGGGTAAGTTTCATAAAGACAACTCTCAGGTTGTCCTCCTCATTCCTTAACCATGGTCAACCATTATAATCCCTCCCTTGCATGCATTCTCAGAAGTGATGCTGTGCCCTTCTTAGTTCATCACCAAGGCACATGATGTCAGCTAGTCCCAATTTTGGTGATATTAACTTTTAGCACTTGGTTAAGGTGGTGTTTACCAGGAATCTGCACAATAAAGCTAACATTTTTCCTTTTAAGTTAATTATGGAGATACTCTGAGAAAATGTTAGCCTCACTCTTCCTATCAAACAATCACCCACTAAGTTTTGAATCCCTTGATGATTCTTTAACTCCATCATGCATTCTGTATCTAAAAGAGTTTTTCCTTCTTTTCATTAACTTATTTATTCATTTGTTTATATTGACACAGTTTCATGGATTTTTACTTTATTCATTGCTTTCATTATTTATTTTGATGCTCATATTGTCTCAAGTTTGGCAAGTGAGAGCACATTTAACCTGGTCTCTGTGTGTCTCTGATAAGTACCACGAACACTTGGTTTCTGGAGCACAATCTAGGCTCAGCATTACTTTCACTGCCTTAGCACAGGGAGTCAGCCTTTCCGTCTAAGGACTTCTGTTTCTTTTAAAGGAGACTATTAAAGATCTGGTGTAGTCACAATAGTTCATTTTTGCTTTTGTTTCCATTGTCTGAGGAGGCATATCTAAAAAAGTGTTTCTATACCTGATGCCAAAGAAATTACTGCCCATGTTTTATTCTAGGATTTTTACAATTTCAGGTCATGCATTTAGGTATTTAATTCATTTTGAGTTTATTTTTTGCGTATGGTATATGGAAGTTTCATTCTTTCACATGTAACTATCCAGTTTTCTCAATACTATTTGTTGAAGACACTCTCTTTTTTCCCATTGCATATTCTTGCCTACTTTGTCATAGATTACTTGACTATAAAATGTGGGTTTACTTCTGGACTCTAATCCGTTCCATTGATCTACATGCCTATTTTTGTGCCTGTACCATACTGTCTTGGTTACTAAAACTTTGTAGTATATCTTGAGGTCTGGGATTGTGATACCTCTAGCATTGTTCTTCTTTTACAAGATTGCTTTGGCTATTCAGAGACTTTACTGTAGTTCATTACAAATTTTAGGATTACTTGTTCTAGTTTTGTGAAAAATGTTTTTGGTATTTTGACAAGGATTGCATTAAATCTATAGATTGCTTTGTGTACTATGGACATTTTAACAATATTGGTTCTTCCAATCCATGAACATGGAATATCTTTCCATTCGTTTGTGTCATCTTCAATATATTTCATCAATGTTTTTTAAAATATTTTACTTATTTATTTAAGAGAGAAAGAGAGCAGCAAGGGAGAAACAGAGGGAGAGAGAAAAGCAGACTCCCCATTGAGCTTGAAGCTCAACATGGGGATCATGTTTTTTCAAAAGGAGACATACAGATGACCAACAAGCACATGAAAAGATGCTTAACATCATTAATCATCAGGGAAATGCAAATTAAAATGACAATGAGCTATTACTTTATACCTGTCAGAATGACTAAAATAAAAATACATAGGAAATAATTAGTATCAGGGAGAATGTGGTAAAAAGGGTACCCTTGTACACTGTTGGTGAGAATGAAGCCACTGTGGAAAACAGTATGGAGATTCCTCAAAAAATTAAAAATAGAACTACCCTATGACTCAATAATTCCACCACTAGGCATTTATTCAAAGAAAACGAAAATGCCAACTTGGAAAGATATATGCAACCCTATGTTTACTGTAGCATTATTTTACTTTACAATAGTCAAGATATGAAAGCAATCCAAATGTCCATTGATAAATGAATGGATGAAGAAAAAGATGTGGTGTGTATATACAATGGAATATTACTCAACCATAAAATGTATGGAATCTTCCCACTTGAAACAATGTGGACGGACCTAGAGGGTATAATGTTAAGCTAAATAAGTCATTGATAGGAAGACAAATACCATATGATTTCACTCATATTTGGAACTTAAGAAAAAAAAACAAAGAAAAGGAAAAAAAGGAGCCAAAAAACAGACATCTGAATACAGAGAACACACTGGTGGTCGCCAGAGGGGAGGTAAGAGGGAGATGGATAAAAAAGATAAAAGGGAATAAGCGCTTATTTATTTCAATGAGCACTGAGAAATGTATAGAACTGCTGAATCATATTGTACACCTAAAACTGACCTAATGCTGTGTGCTAATTATGCTTGAATAAAAAAAAAAAATCTTAAAATAAGAAAAAAAAAGGCAGCATGGAAATCTGGGTGCTAAGTGTAATCCTTGGTGTTGATGCTTCATTGTTTCTTGGTTTTCTCTGGCTGAAAGTTTTTTTTTTTTTTTTTAATTATGAATGGATATTTTGGTCTCCAAGCAGAGAAGACTTAATCATGGAACTCACATACAAATTTTAACAAATATTTGTTCTAATTCCAGTTTGCTTATGGGAAACAAAGCAAACAAAGGTGACATTAATAGAATGATTATCATATAAACATGGCAAATATATCATGAGCTAATGTCCTGACATATACTATATGGTCAGCATTTTCCTGTGCCCAAAGTTGGACCTCTGAAGGACACCAAGTAAAGATGATGAATTTGCCTCAATCAACCTTGCCTTTTTGTTTGGTTTATTTTTGCAAAGTCCTATCCTCCAAATTCAGTCAGAGAAGTAAAGGAGATGGAGAAGAATGGAGGTTTGTACATTTCACAGCTCGTCATTTGTTTCCTCTTCATAAACACATCAGAAGTAGAACAGTTCATGTTTTTTATGGTACCTTAAGACTAAAGAGAAGCAGACTAAGAAGGTGTGACATATTTTGTCAGGAACATCAAGCTCTTCCTCCCAAATAAGTAATTGATACAGAGTAAATATGTTTAAACTATGTAACTTCTTTCTCAAAGATATTGGAAAGTTGTATTATTTTACTCTACCAGACCACCTAGTTGATGTTCACTATTCAAATGGCCCTGGGTGATAGGCCATTTGATGAAGGCAGCAGAGATTAATTTCTCTGCCTACCTATTATTTCTCCAATAAGGTTAATAGCTGAGAGTA
Organism: Lontra canadensis; assembly: GCF_010015895.1. NCBI lineage: Eukaryota > Metazoa > Chordata > Mammalia > Carnivora > Mustelidae > Lontra > Lontra canadensis. The sequence continues at coordinate 4,049,790 of NW_022631011.1, read as the reverse complement.
TAAAAGTCTACCTATAAATTTGGTTATGTTATTACTATGTTAGTTATTTAGTTTGGTAAAATGATTTACTTATTACCATAATATAATCAGAATGATTCATTTCTAATATTTCATCATTATTGGACTAATAGGATAACTTGCAGCCAAAGCACAATCCAAGAGACAAAAAAATGTAGAAAAATGAAAACCTTATATCAATACTTTATGTTACCCTGTGTGTCAACTCTAGTTGTAGGTATTGATTCTATTTTCATTCACTGTTCACGCTTTAGTTTACAGATGAAATTTGCAATAGGGTGGGGGAATACATCAGCCTACTGTACCACTTTCAAAGAAAATTGGGAGCTGAAGTTATGTTTATTCAGCAAATACTTATTATTTACATGATGCATAAATCACAGTTTTGTTGGAAAGTGTATTCACACACACACACACACACACACACACACTCACACACGAGGGATCACTCTGGACCTTATAATTATATTGAAAGTCAAATTAAACCTTGGCAAAGTACTGCAAAGTACCTTCAGAAATATTATTCTTCCTTCTTATTATTAAGTATTGTTAATATTATCCAATTTCATATTGAAATATTAATGACAGACAGTAACAACTACAAATACCCAAATGTAAGAATGTTAAGTAGCCTTCCAAAAGCTCCATGGCTTGTATGATGAAAGCTGAAGGCTAGCTCAAGTCTTCTGATTTAAAAACTATATATTTTAAAACCCCTACACCAGTTGGGAAACTATTATATTACAGTCAAATGATTGTTGGGATCTATGAGTCTCACAGGTGGTTTCCAGAAGTCAGCCTTAAAGAGGTGATGAGAGCTGGGCTAGGACCTGAATAATGAATGGACTTTCATAGGGAATAGAGGATGAGGAGATCCTCGGCAAAGGGGTAAATGATGGGCAAAGGACTCAGGAGCATGCCAGCTACTATGTTCATGAATATTCTAATGAGAGTAAAAAAGCAAGAAGATTAAAGGGCCAGAAATCCAGAAGTGTCAGGGTTGGCTATAGTCTGAAGCATGTGCCAATCATATAAGAAAAATCCACCAAGTTGATTTTATTGCCACTGAACTTCCTCCCTACTCACACATCTCAAAGAAAAAGTCTAAATTTCTTATCCTTGGCATAACACACAGGACATGCCATGATCTGTCCTCTTAAATTCTCCCGGACAACACATAAAGACTAAAGTAGACAGTAAAATCTAGCAGTTAAATCCAGGTTTTCTTACTCCTAGTTCAGGACTTTTTTTTTTTTTTTTTTTTTTTTTTTGGTCTTAATTATGTGGGCAAAAGATTTAACCTATGAAGAAAATGTTATTCTACAAGTAACTATATTAACATCAACAGCACTGCTAACATTTCAACATTTCTACCTAAGAAAAACATAGAAGTGGAAAGTAATATATATTATCCATATTCATCAAAATATCATAAGTGTAGGGATGCCTAGATGGCTCAGTCAGTTAAAACATCCAACTCTTGATTTTGGCTTGGGTCATGATTTCAGGGTTGTGGGACTGAGCCCCATGGTGGGCTCCATGCTCAGCATGGAGTCTGCTTGTCCTCTCCCTTTGCTCCCTCCACTGCTTGCACTCTCTCTCTTGCTCTCAAATACAATAAGATAAATAAAATAAAATAAAATAATCCTAACTATAATTAATCAATACATACTACTGCCAGGCATGATGAGAAGAACTGATGAAGAATAAAAGCAGAAAAATGTTCACCTTTTCCCAGAAGGCCTTGCATCCTTTCGATAAGGATCGAACATGTGCTGGTTGCTACATTCTTTTTTTTTTTTTCTTTTTTTTTAATTTGACAGACACATCACAAGTAGGCAGAGAGGCAGGAGGAGGAGGTAGGCTCCCCGCCGATCAGAGAGCCCGACGCGGGACTCGATCCCAGGACCCTAAGATCATGACCTGAGCCAAAGGCAGAGGCTTTAACCACTGAGCCACCCAGGCGCCCTGTTTGCTACATTCTTACATGGTCTCATGGCTGCCTGTAAATCTCAAAGTAGTTAATATCCAACTGAGTAATAAGCACCAGAGAAATCTTATGAAAGTAGTTTTATGAGTAAAAATTCAAAGAAAATATTTATGATCTAATACTCCCTGCATGTCTCCCCCACCCCTAGGAGCACTACATATAACTACCAGCTTCACACAGTTAAAGTGTAGCTCTATCTATCCACAGGTCCTGAACCCATGCTACTTAAATAAACTTACTAAGTTGCACCATATGATGTCTCAGGAATTCTTTCTTGACCATCGTGATCAAACATACTGCAACAGGACTTTGCACACATCTAATATACTTCTCATTGTAAGCAGATAACAGGTACCACTTTATCCTTATTTTATAGATGAAGAAATAGAGAGATTACATTGCTTTTTTGAATTCAAACAACTAATGAGTAAGGAGTGCATGCATCTGTGCTTTTCCCATCAAGATTTGTAGTTAACTGAGGTAGCTACCTGACTTAGGGGATGCGTGTGTGAAGAGGAAAAAATTTAACATCTGGTAGAATATAAAAGAAACTGCATGTTTAAAATTAGAGGTCATCAGTCACAAAAAAACAAAACAAAATGAAACATAGACATATTATTTTCCTTGTTTCCTAAGTAGACTCATTCACATTTCTAATTATCTTTTTTTTTTCATTTTTAAGATTATTTATTTTAGAGAGAACGAGAGAGAACATTGGCGGAGGGGCAGATAATCTTCAAGCAGATTCCCCACTGAGTGTGGAGCCCAAGGGTAAGGGGCCAAATCTCACAACCCATGAGATCTTGACCTGAGCCAAAACCACAAGCAGAGTCAAGATGGCAGAGAAGTAGCAGGCTGAGACTACATCAGGTAGCAGAAGATCAGCTAGATAGCTTACCTAAACATTGCAAACACCTACAAATCCAACGGGAGATCGAAGAGAAGAAGAACAGCAATTCTAGAAATAGAAAATCAACCACTTTCTGAAAGGTAGGACTGGCGGAGAAGTGAATCCAAAGGGACGGGAAGATAGACCGCGGGGAGAGGGGCCGTCTCCCAGCAAGCGGCTGAGCAATGGAGCACAAAATCAGGACTTTTAAAAGTCTGTTCTGGTCATGATCCTGGAGTCCCGGGATCAAGTCCCGCATCAGGCTCCCAGCTCCATGGGGAGTCTGCTTCTCCCTCTGACCTTCTCCTTGCTCATGCTCTCTCACTGTCTCTCTCTCAAATAAATAAATAAAATCTTTAAAAAAAAAAAAAAGTCTGTTCTGCTGAGGGACATAGCTCCAGAGGCTAAACCGGGGTGAAGCCCATGCGGGGTCAGCGTGGCCCCAGGTCCTGCAGGGTCACAGATGGATTGGGGGTGTCTGAGTGTCACAGAGCTTGCAGGTATTAGAACGGGGAAGCCGGCTACAGAGACTGAGCCGAGGAGTGAGCTCTCAGCTAGGGGTTACCTTGAACCAGTCGCAGGCTCGGTCAGCTCGGAGCGTGGCCAGAGGCCAGGGAGACGGGAGTGTTTGGGCGCTGTTCTCTGAGGGCGCACAGAGGAGTGGGGCCCCAAGCTCTCGGCTCTTCCGGGCTGGAGACTGGGAGGCTGCCATTTTCATTCCCGTCCTCTGGAGCTCTACGGAAAGCCTTCAGGGAACAAAAGCTCCCAAGAGCAAACCCAAGCAGATTCCTCAGCCAGGCCCCTGGCAAGGGCGGTGCAATTTCTGCCTGGGGCAAAAACACTTGAGAATCACTATAACAGGCCCCTTCCCCAAAAGATCAACCAGAAATCCAGCCAGGACCAAGTTCACCTACCAAGGAGTGCAGTTTCAATACCAAGGAGAGGAATTCCAGAGGAGGAGAAAGCAAAGCACGGAACTCATGGCTTTCTCCCCATGATTCTTTAGTCTTGCAGTTAATTTTTTTTTCTTCTTCTGCTAATTTTTTTTTAACTTTTACCCTTTTCTTTTTAACTAGTTTTTAACTAGTTTATCTAATATATATATATATATATATATATATATATATATATATATATATAT
>NW_022631011.1:3729653-4045352 GCF_010015895.1 Lontra canadensis | reverse complement strand
ATATATATATATATATATATATATATATATATATATATATATATTTATATTTTTTCTTTATTTGTTTTCTTTTTTAATTGTTTTTTTATTAACCTCTTTTTATCCTCATTCTCCCCCCCACGATTTGGGGTCTCTTCTGATTTGGTTAAAGCATATTTTCCTGGGGTATTTGCCACCCTTTTAGTATTTTACTTGCTCTTTCATATACTCTTATCTGGACAAAATGACAAGGCAGAAAAATTCACCACAAAAAAAAGAACAAGAGGCAGTACCGAAGGCTAGGGACCTAATCAATATAGACATTGGTAATATGTCAGATCTAGAGTTCAGAATGACGATTCTCAAGGTTCTAGCCGGGCTCGAAAAAGGCATGGAAGATATTAGAGAAACCCTCTTGGGAGATACAAAAGCCCTCTCTGGAGAAATAAAAGAACTAATATCTAACCAAGTTGAAATCAAAAAAGCTATTAATGAGGTTCAATAAAAAATGGAGGCTCTCACTGCTAGGATAAATGAAGCAGAAGAAAGAATTAGTGATATAGAAGACCAAATGGCAGAGAATAAAGAAGCTGAGCAAAAGAGGGACAAACAGCTACTGGACTACGAGGGGAGAATTCGAGAGATAAGTGATTCCATAAGACGAAACAACATTAGAATAACTGGGATTCCAGAAGAAGAAGAAAGAGAGAGGGGAGCAGAAGGTATATTGGAGAGAATTATTGGAGAGAATTTCCCTAATACGGCAAAGGGAACAAGCATCAAAATCCAGGAGGTGCAGAGAACTCCCCTCAAAATCAACAAGAATAGGTCCACACCCCATCACCTAATAGTAAAATTTACAAGTCTTAGTGATAAAGAGAAAATCCTGAAAGCAGCCTGGGAAAAGAAGTCTGAAACATACAATGGTAAAAATATTAGATTGGTAGCAGACTTATCCACAGAGACCTGGCAGGTCAGAAAGAGCTGGCATGATATATTCAGAGCACTAAATGAGAAAACATGTAGCCAAGAATACTATATCCAGCTAGGCTATCATTGAAAATAGAAGGAGAGATAAAAAGCTTCCAGGACAAACAGAAACTGAAAGAATTTGCAAACACCAAACCAGCTCTACAGGAAATATTGAAAGGGGTCCTCTAAGCAAAGAGAGACCCTAAATGTAGTAGATCAGAAAGGAACAGAGACAATATACAGTAACAGTCACCTTACAGGCAATACAATGGCACTAAATTCATATCTCTCAATAGTTATCCTGAATGTTAATGGGTTAAATGCCCCAATCAAAAGACGCAGGGTATCAGGATGGATAAAAAAACAAAACCCATCTGTATGTTGCCTACAAGAAACTCATTTTAGACCCGAAGACACCTCCAGATTTAAAGTGAGGGGTGGAAAACATTTAACCATGCTAATGGACATCAGAAGAAAGCTGGGGTGGCAATCCTTATATCAGATCAATTAGATTTTAAACCAAAGACTATAATAAGAGATGAGGAAGGACACTATATCATACTCAAAGGGTCTGTCCAACAAGAAGATCTAACAATTTTAAATAGCTATGCCCCTAACGTGGGAGCAGCCAACTATATAAACCAATTAATAACAAAATCAAAGAAACACATCAACAATAATACAATAATAGTAGCAGACTTTAACACTCCCCTCACTGAAATGGACAGATCATCCAAGCAAAAGATCAACAAGGAAATAAAGGCCTTAAATGACACACTGGACCAGATGGACATCACAGATATATTCAGAACATTTCATCCCAAAGCAACAGAATACACATTCTTCTCTAGTGCACATGGAACATTCTCCAGAATAGATCACATCCTGGGTCATAAATCAGGTCTCAACCGGTATCAAAAGATTGGGATCAGGGGTGCCTGGGTGGCTCTGTTGGTTGAGCCACTGCCTTCAGCTCAGGTTATGGTCCTGGAGTCCCTGGATCAAGTCCCACTTCAGGTTCCCAGCTCCATGGGGAGCCTGCTTCTCCCTCTGACCTTCTTGCTCATGCTCTCTCTCACTATCTCTCTCTCAAATAAATAAAATATTAAAAAAAGAAAGACTGGAATCATTCCCTGCATATTTTCAGACCACAATGCTCTGAAGCTAGAACTCAATCACAAAAAGAAATTTGGAAAGAACCCAAATACATGGAGACTAAACAGCATCCTTCTAAAGAATGAATGGGTCAACCAGGAAATTAAAGAAGAATTGAAAAAATTCATGGAAACAAATGATAATGAAAACACAACGGTTCAATATCTGTGGGATACAGCAAAGGCAGTCCTGAGAGGAAAACATATAGCGGTACCAGCCTTTCTCAAGAAACAAGAAAGGTCTCAGGTACACAACCTAACCCTACACCTAAAGGAGCTGGAGAAAGAATAAGAAAGAAACCCTAAACCCAGCAGGAGAAGAGAATCATAAAGATCAGAGCAGAAATCAATGAAATAGAAACCAAAAAAAAAAAAAAAAAAAACAAAAAAAAAAAACAAAAAAAAACAAAACCCAGAACAAATCAACGAAACTAAGAGCTGGTTCTTTGAAAGAATTAATAAGATTGATAACCCCCTGGCCAGACTTATCAAAAAGAAAAGAGAAAGGACCCAAATAAATAAAATCATGAATGAAAGAGGAGAGATCACAACTAACACCAAAGAAATACAGACATAAGAACATATTATGAGCAACTCTACGCCAACAAATTTGACAATCTGGAAGAAATGGATGCATTCCTAGAGACATATAAACTACCACAACTGAACCAGGAAGAAATAGAAAACCTGAACAGATCCACAACCAGTAAGGAGACTGAAACAGTCATCAAAAATCTCCAAAGAAACAAAAGCCCAGAGCCAGATGGCTTCCCAGGGGAATTCTACCAAACATTTAAAGAAGAACTAATTCCTATTCTCCTGAAACTGTTCAAAAAAATAGAAATGGAAGGAAAATTTGCAAACTCATTTTATGAGGCCAGCATCACTTTGATCCCAAAACCAGACAAGGACCCCATCAAAAAAGAGAACTATAGACCAATATCCTTGATGAACACAGATGCGAAAATTCTCACCAAAATACTAGCAAATAGGATTCAACAGTACATTAAAAGGATTATACACCACGATGAAGTGGGATTTATTCCAGGGCTGCAAGGTTGGTTCAACATCCGCAAATCAATCAATGTGATACAACATATTAATAAAAGAAGAACAAGAACCAAATGATACTCTCCATAGATGCTGAAAAAGCATTTGACAAAGTACAGCATCCCTTCCTGATCAAAACTCTTCAAAGTGTAGGGATACAGGGCACATACCTCAATATTATCAAAACCATCTATGAAAAACCCACCACAAATATCATCCTCAATGGAGAAAAACTGAAAGCTTTTCCACTAAGGTCAGGAACACGGAAGGATGTCCATTATCACCACTGCTATTCAACATAGTACTAGAAGTCCTAGCCTCAGCAATCAGACAACAAAAGGAAATTAAAGGCATCCAAATTGGCAAAGAAGAAGTCAAACTATCACTCTTCGCAGATGGCGTGATACTATATGTGGAAAACCCAAAAGACTCCACTCCAAAACTGCTAGAACTTGTACAGGAATTCAGTAAAGTGTCAGGATATAAAATCAATGCACAGAAATCAGTTGCATTTCTCTACACCAACAACAAGACAGAAGAAAAAGAAATTAAGGAGTCAATCCCATTTACAATTGCACCCAAAACTATAAGATACCTAGGAATAAACCTAACCAAAGAGGCTAAGAATCTATACTCAGACAACTATAAAGTATTCATGAAAGAAATTGAGGAAGACACAAAGAAATGGAAAAATGTTCCATGCTCCTGGATTGAAAGAACAAATATTGTGAAAATGTCTATGCTACCTAAAGCAATCTACACATTTAATGCAATCCCTATCAAAATACCATCCATTTTTTTCAAAGAAATGGAACAAATAATCCTAAAATTTATATGGAACCAGAAAAGACCTCGAATAGCCAGAGGAATATTGAAAAAGAAAGCCAAAGTTGGTGGCATCACAATTCTGGACTTCAAACTCTATTACAAAGCTCTCATCATCAAGACAGCATGGTGCTGGCACAAAAACAGACACAAAGATCAATGGAACAGAATACAGAGCCCAGAAATAAACCCTCAACTCTATGGTCAACGAATCTTTGACAAAGCCGGAAAGAATGTCCAATGGAAAAAAGACAGCCTCTTCAACAAATGGTGTTGGAAAAATTGGACAGCCACATGCAGAAAAATGAAATTGGACCATTTCCTTACACCACACATGAAAATAGACTCAAAATGGATGAAGGACCTCAATGTGAGAAAGGAATCCATCAAAATCCTTGAGGAGAACACAGGCAGTAACCTCTTCGACCTCAGCTGCAGCAACGTCTTCCTAGGAACATCGCCAAAGGCAAGGGAAGCAAGGGCAAAAATGAACTATTGGGATTTCATCAAGATCAAAAACTTTTGCACAGCAAAGGAAACAATTAACAAAACCAAAGACAACTAACAGAATGGAAGCAGATATTTGCAAATGACATATCAGATAAAGGGCTAGTGTCCAGAATCTATAAAGAACTTAGCAAACTCAACACCCAAAGAATAAATAATCCAATCAAGAAATGGGCAGAAGACATGAACAGACATTTCTGCAAAAAGACATCCGGACGGCCAACAGACACATGAAAAAGTGCTCCACATCACTCGGCATCAGGGGAATACAAATCAAAACCACAATGAGATATCACCTCACACCAGTCAGAATGGTTAAAGTTAACAAGTCAGGAAATGACAGATGCTGGCGAGGATGTGGAGAAAGGGGAACCCTCCTACACTGTTGGTGGGAATGCAAGCTGGTGCAACCACTCTGGAAAACAGCATGGAGGTTCCTCAAAATGTTGAAAATAAAACTACCCTATGACCCCGCAATTGCACTACTGGGTATTTACCCTAAAGATACAAACGTAGTGATCTGAAGGGGCACATGCACCTGAATGTTTATAGCAGCAATGTCTACAATAGCCAAACTATGGAAAGAACCTAGATGTCCATCAACAGACGAATGGATAAAGAAGATGTGGTATATATACACAATGGAATACTATGCAGCCATCGAAAGAAATCAAATCTTGCCATTTGCGGTGACATGGATGGAACTAGAGGGTATCATGCTTAGCGAAATAAGTCAATCGGAGAAAGACAACTATCATATGATCTCCCTGTTATGAGGAAGTGGAGATGCAACATGGGGGGAGGTTAGGAGGGTAGGAGAAGAATAAATGAAACAAGATGGGATTGGGTGGGAGACAAACCATAAGTGACTCTTAATCTCACAAAACAAACTGACGGTTGCTGTGGGGAGGAGTTTGGGGGAGGGGGGTGGGGTTATGGACATTGGGGAGGGCATGTGCTAGGGTGAGTGCTGTGAAGTGTGTAAACCTGGCGATTCACAGACCTGTACCCCTGGAGATAAAAATATATTATATGTTTATATAAAATTTTTTTAAAAAGTTAAAAACAAAAACAAAAACAAAACACAAGTCAAATGCTTAACCAACTGAGCCACTTAGGTGCCCCACACATTTCTAGATTGCTAAGGATCTGAAATTTTCCCAAAATATAACTGACAAAAGTATTGATTATAATTAATTTTAAATATATAAAAATATTATTTTTTATTTTTGCATTTATTGAAATTATTAGGCATATTTTATGGCTATAGTTCTTCCTTAGTTATTTATCAAACATCTCTTTGGTTTATTTTTTATAATATTTAACTAAGATAATGTTAATTAAATTATGTCATTCATGAATCTAAGCAAGCAGTTCTTGACATATAACATTTTCCCACCTTAAATTCAATTGATATTTTCTAAAAAGAGATTTTAAATTAATCATTGACACACGGATTAAATTTTCACATTTTAAAAGGAAATGGTTCTGTATAGCCATGCTTCCTCCTGATACCTAATTATCTTCTCCCTCACCTGAGTGAAATTAATTGTCCTGGACACCTACATTCAAATGATGTTTGCACTGTGTAAAAGAAAGGGAGATAATAATTTTTTTTTCCACCTTCTAATTTATGGCTCTTGTCATTGATCAATCCCCTGTATGTGGTAGTTTAAATTTCTACTTCGCATAATACTTGGAGGATTTTTCCCAGTCAAAAATAGGTGCTGATGTATGCCTTGGGAACTCTGAATGTTAATCTCTTCACATTTATTTAAATCAAAAATACTTGTGAAAACCGGGGCACCTGGGTGGCTCAGTGGGTTAAGCCTCTGCCTTCAGCTCAGGTCACGATCCCAGGCTCCTGGGATCAAGTCCTGCATCAGGCTTTCTGCTCAGCGGGGAGCCTGCTTCCCTCCCTCTCTCTTTGCCTGCCTCTCTGCCTACTTGTGATTTCTGTCTGTCAAATAAATAAATAAAATCTTTTAAAATACTTGTGAAAACCCTCCCTTTCTAGATTGTTGAAGCCCAGGGACTGTTTGAGGAATCCTTTTTGAAGCCCAGGGGCTGTTTGAGGAGTTCTTTGGTGAAACTGATGAAAATACTTCTGAGAATCTTCTTTACCAAGCTAATGTCTAAAGACAACATTACAAACCACACATGGACATTTGGTTTGTGGAACAAGTGCTTTGCTTTGCTTAAAGTACACAAATGGTTCCTGCCCAGGAAGTTCCTAACTGTAGATAATTTTGCTAAAAGGAACTTATTCTAATGCAATAAATATTTCACATTTCTCTCTTCTGTTAAAAAAAAAATGATGTTCTATGATGACATCTTCTGGAATTTTGCTTCTTTGCGCAGAGGAAGGAGAATTCTATTGGGTGAAAGATGAAAACAATAATGTAGAATTCAGTCTCTTGGTGGAAGTGGGAGACGGTCTGGGAGAAAATGATTAGAAAGTCAGAGGTTTTTGTTTCTTTTATTTCTGCTTGATTTCCCTCTTTCATTCCCCCCTGATCATTTTGTTATTTCCTTTTTAAAATTAAAAGTTAATTACAGAAATGTCTAAAGGCTGATAGAAAATGTGTCCAGTACTCAGAACTATTAGATGTTAAATCTTATAAAATGTTTTATATTACATATAAAATAACATATTACTTGAGATGGTGCCTGAGATTTGCTTCAAATATGCAAATAATGCCGAAACGGAAGTGAGTAGGAGTACAGATGTAACAAATTGATGGGACTTCACATCTTTGAATTTGGGGTGTTGGATACATGACTATCCTCTGTATTTTGTTATGTTTGTATTTTTCCTAACAAATGGTCTTTAAAAATCTTATTTTAAATAGCTTCATGTTTTTGCTCTTCCTAATAAATCTACCATAATGCCCTTTTAATAATATCCCATTAAACTGAATAATTTTGGAGAAAAATACATGACAATGTTAAAGCCTACTTATTCTGCCCAATAGTCCCATCTTCCTTACCAGTTGTACGAATAGGATTTTGGTTTTATTTCAGTTCATACATTTTTTAGGTTATGTGTATATATATATATATATATATATATATATATATGTTAGGTTATATATATAAAGTATGTATGTTAAAGTATAAAACTTTAATGTTTAACATAATGTTATATGTTACCATATGCAACTTATCTTTTCCTATAAATAATTTAATTTTAGGTTTATACATGTCCATACAAATAAATCTAGTTGTTTCATTTTACCTGATGTAGTATAATCCATGGCTGAACATAGCCAAAATGCCAAAATGTTGAGTTTTGCTGCTGCAAACAATGCTACAATATAGCAGTTATGTAACTACTTATATACACCACTGCAAGAATTCCTTTAGGGTATAAACCTAGAAATAAAAATTTTTAGCTATAGAGAATTTTCATGTTCACCTTCACTAGATATGGCTGGATTGTTCTGTGGAGTAATTGGGGAAGCTCAAAGAATGGGAGAACCCCTGTTTTGTAGTCTATTTTGGCCAATGTTTAGAATTGATTGGCTCTATTTTTTTCCCTAATCTGATCATATAAACCATATCTCATTATCATTTTATTTTTATTTCTTGTATTACTTGTGAGATTGAACATTTTTTCAAATGTATATTAGCCTTTCAGATTCTCTCTTCAGTGCATTGCCAGCTTCATAAATATACATAAATATATGCATTTACATAAATAAATATATGTATATATTTAGAACATTTGATTTTTTTCTTACTGATTTATAAGCATTCTTTCTACATCCAGGATACTAAGTTGAGGATAATTATAACATAAAGATGATGCCAATGAATCGAGATATGTTTTATTAGCAGTCCAAGGTCGCTCAGATAATAACTATAACCATGAGACTTAGCTACAAACCCTTTTTCGCCTACACTATGCTGCCTTCCAAATACCAAATAATAAGGCTGAAGAAAAATACTTCTAACACCTTTTCCATTTCTGACACATCATGGTTTTATCAATTGTCAAGTTCATGAAGAAGGTACTCTTTCTTCCATGTAAAGTTTTAGTTGGTTTGTATTGATGACCGTGTGTAAGAACAGCAAGAAAATTCAACACCTCTCTTTTCAAGGATAGCTTCCTAGATTTGGAGGCTTCCTAAGAATTTAAAATATAGCAACACCAACAGGCACATGGAAAGATGCCCAACATCACTAATGATCAGAAAAATACAAATCCAAACCACATTGAAAAATCACTTCACACCTCTCAGATTGTCTAGTATAAAAGGAAAAAAGAATAGATGTTGGCAAAAATGTGGAGAAAAAGGAACCCTCATACACTGTTGGTGAGAATGGAAACTGGTGCAGCTATTATGGAAAATAATGTGGAAGTTCCTCAAAAAAATTAAAAATAGAAGGGTCATACAATCTAGCAATTCTACTTCTGTGTATTTATTTGGAGAAAACAAAAACACCAATTTGAATAGATATAGGCACCCCTACGTTCATTGCAGCATTGTTTATAATAGCCCAGATATGAAAGCAACCTACGTATCCATTAATAGAAGAATATAAACATGTGATACATATATACAGACACACACAGACATGCAAAGACACGCACACACACACACACACACACACACACATTGGAATCTTAGTCAACCATAAAAGAGACTGAAACCCTGCCATTTGTGACAGGACCGATAGACCTAGAGGGTATTACGTTAAGTGAAATAAGTCAGAGAAAGCCAAATGCCATCTGTTTTCACTTATATGTGGAATCTAAAAAAACAAACAAACCAACAGAACAAGACAAAAACAGAGTCATAGACACAGGAAACCAACCGTTGGTTACCATTAGGCGGAGGAGTTGAGGGTGCGGACAAAAGAATTAAGGGGATTAAGAGGTACAAAATTCCATTTATAATAAATCATGGGGATGTAATGTACAGCATAGGGAATATAGTCAATAATATCGAAGCAATTTTGTATGGTGACAGATGGTAACTAGACTTACCATGAGGATTGTTCTTTAATGTATAAAAGTACTGAATCACTATGATGTACACCTGAAACTAATAGGATATTGTATGTCAATTATACTTCAATAAAAAATAAACAAACATAAAATATGAGAACACAGCACATCAATAGATTATTTTCTTGCAGTGAATGCAGCTCTAGCAGTGTCACACAAAGGATTCATGTATGGTGAACATTAATAAAATTTATTAAATTATCTACAGGCTTGCTGAATATACAATAAATTCTTATTTATTTAAAAATACAATTATGAATGTGTTCCCACTAAAATATTTGTGTTTCTTGACATCACTTGGGAAGCAAACAGATAATATTAATTTGAATTAGCAGAAATTTGGTACTAGGTGCCAAGGAGAGAGAACTATTCCTGTTTGTCATCTTCTTGTCATAGAATTTTGCTATATTTGGGGTGCCTGGGTGGCTCAGTCCATTAAACGTCTGCTTTTGGTTCAGGTCATAATCCTAGAGTCCTGGGATTGAGCCCCATGTCCAGCTCCCTGCTCAATGGGAGTCTGCTTCTCCCTCTCCTCCCTGCTTGCACTCTATCTTGCTATCTCTGTTTCTATCTGCCTCTCTCTCAAATGAACAAATAAAACCTTTAAAAAATATATTTTAAAAAAGATTCTTGCTGTATTTGTAAAATAAAATGATTCCTGTGTTGCCTTAAAGGCTCTGAAGCACCATCATAGGGATAAATATTCTTTGTTCTTTGAACAACTCATAGAGACAGAGAACTCAGAAGCATGGCCGGCCTCATCTAGTTTTGCCCTCAGGCAGAAAAATGGATGCAAGTGCTTGAGCCAGGTTGTTGGTTTTGTTGTTGTTGTTTTATTTCTTCAGCATCTCACATGAACCTAAATTTATTGTTCTTTTTGTTCCTCAAAGGTCTGTGATGTACTAAGCAGCATGTGCATCCCTAGGTTGAGTACAAAACCTAAATGACACAATTTAATGGCTAGTCAAGCATTGAAAAAGAAGGACCAAACAAAGGAAATTTTCAAAGGCAGTAAAGAACTTTGCCCTTACTAGTCCACCCTTTGTGTCCCTTTACACAAAAGTACGTTACTAATCCCAATTAAAATAGGTGTTTCTTGCAGTTTTAGGCACATCCATATTAAAGAACATAAAAAAACATATACTCTATAGGTCAATGAAATAAGCAGGAGTTTCCAGATGGTAAACTTTTCCTGGAATTCATCCATTTCATTTACGATAAGTAACAAAACACTCATTGTTGATGATGAGTTTATCTAAATAACCAAAACCTAACCAATGAACCCCTAGCTCAAACCTGCTACTCTCCTATTCCCTTGTTTGTGTCAGTGACTTTTACCATTACTAATCATCTAGGCTTAAAAGAAAGCATGGAGTTATTAGTAAATCCTCTTAGTCTTAAATTTCTAAAATGGATCAAGTGAAAATTTTTCTTAGAATAAGTAGTAGGATTTCAAATATAATCACACTGATATTTGGATGTATGGGGGAAATACATCTGATTGTTTATGGGAAAAAAAAAATTCTTTCCTCACTGCTCTGCACCATTATTGTTATAAATAAGGTAGTCACATACACGCTGGTCTGCTTCTAAACTATCTATTCAATTTTATTGGTCAGTTTGTCTATCTGGCCCCAGACTACATGATCTTATTAATATAGCCTTATAAGAGGTCTTATATTTAATGTTATAGGTCCTTAGATTTGTTCTTCAAAATTGCTTAGGATATTTTTCACCTTTTGCTTTTCCAGAAGAACTGAAGAATTAACTAGCTAAATTTGAAAACAAAAAAAAAAAAAGGAAACACATTTTGATTAGGATTGGTTAAATTTATAGATTAATTTTTGGAAAATTGACATCATTAGAATATTAAGCATTATGATATTGAGTATGATACATTCCTCTATATATTTAGACTTTATTTCTCCCCCAAAATATTTTTCAAATTTCATTGCAGAGGTTTTCACATCTTTATTAAGTATTCTGATATAATATACTTTAGATAATACAGAGTTCATTTAGTAACAGGATAAAGAATTTGGAGACTAGCTAAATTCAGATAGGGAAAGAAGTAATAAAGAGCAGATATGTAAGTTCAAGAACTATAAAAGTAAAATAAATTTTTTGGGGTAACTAAACATGAACAAAGAAGTCAGAGGAGTCCATCAGGGCTGAGAAATTTTGGAGTGAGTTAAACTTTGTAGAAAGGTTGTGTTTTACACAGCTGTAGAAAGATATCAAGGGATAGTCTGCAAATAGGGGTTGTGTCTGGTTGTATGAAGAGACCACTTAACTTATAAACTTCATGATATTGGATTGGTGATATTATGATGTCGACTGTGATATCTCCAGATTCTAGTGTGTCACATGCACAATCCTCAATACACACTTGATGAATGGGAGAAAGACAACAAGAAGGGAGAAAGACAACAAGAAAGAAGAAAGAGAAAAGAAAAGAAAAAGAAGAAAGGAAGGAAAGAAGAAAGGAAGAGGGAGGGGAAGGAGACAGAGATAGACACATGGGGGGAGCAGAGGAAAGGAAATAAAAATAAAAGGGAAAAAGAACTCAGAAGATCTTGGAAGAGACAGGCCCTTTTCCAGTAATATAAGTCATTTCCTTTTAAACAGTTTTATTCTCACTACTCTGATCACATTGTTCATCTCATTTTCATCAGAGATGTTTAATATGAACATAATGTAAAAGGGAGATTTAGATGTCTTGATTGTTGTGAAAATCCTAATAAAAGGGAAATGTGATCATTCAATGAATATTTATTTGTTCAGGTTAGTAAGTATAATGATAATAATTTTTACATAGCAATAAAGCGAGGAATGAGAATGGGTTATTGCTTTTACAGCCCAACGTTTATTTCACTTGATTCAGATACTTTCACATTATTGCATTTAAGAGATAATTACTGTACTATCAGGTTGTCATTTTATTAAGGTAAAGCCATCTTAATACTATGACAGTTAGATGCAAATTTCAAGGTAGGAAATCTCAAATTTAAATGAGTCTATATCCTGAAAGTTGTAGGAGTTCAATTGGTTCCTACTGTATGAAAATACATTTGAGCTTTCTTTGCTGAAGTAGGAAACCAAAAATAGATTCTAAAAGGTTTCTTAGGTCAGTCTCTCACCTTCAAGCAGAATTAAATATATTTAATTGCAGAAAGGTAAAACCCTATTCTATTCTACTCTTCTATTATATTGACTTTCCCTCTTGATTATAAAACCATGAACAACAGGATTTAGGTATCTGGTAGACTTTTTTGTGTGTGAGGAGTTGAGTCCAAGAAACCTTGACATGCAACATTTGTCCCAGCCAATGACAGACTAGAGAAGCCAGCAGGGCATATAAGGTGGGAGAATAAAGACATGAGTAAGCCCAGAAACACTTTAATGACAAAGTCAAACATAGCTGTGGCTAGAAGTGATGAAGGGAATTCTTACTCTACTGGCAAATCATTCTAAGTAACATGGACTATTGGGTAAGGTGATCCATAATAATAATAATAATAATATTAATAATAATAAAAGTTAAAGAAATTTTCTCATATTAACATGGTAGCCAAATTTTTTAGAAAAATAGACTCCAAAAATAGAGAATATTTAGCCTGAATTCAATGTCATTATATTTCCGAAGGAAATCTACGAGATATGGAATAAATTAGTGTCCAAAAACATGCTATATGGGGCATCTTGCTGGTTCAGTTGGTGAAGCATAAGACTTTTGACCTCAGGGTTGTGAGTTTGACCCCCACAATGGATGTAGAGATTATGGAAAATTTTTTTAAATATCTTAAAAACATGTCATATCATGTGCCACATATACAGACATACAAGTGACTGTAAATATATACAATACAAGTGACTGTAAAATATAGGGGCACTGGGTGGCTCAGTGGGTTGTCTCTGTCTTCCGCTCAGGTCATGATCTCAGGATCAAGCCCTGCATCAGGATCTCTGTTTAGTGGGGAGTCTGCTTCCCCCTCTCTTCCTCTGACTGCCTCTCTGCTTACTTGTGCTCTCTCTCTCTGTCAAATAACTAAATAAAATCTTAAAAAAAAATTAGTAATATATGAGTGTTCAAAGCTTTCTGCTTTTTTTTTTTCCTGAATGCAAAGTAGTAGTCTCTTTGCTTTTCACTTTAGTTCCTACCTTACCCACTAAGAATTTTGTTGACCATCTTAGTTTTTTAGGTGTCTTATTTTTTTATTTAAAATTTTTGTTGAGGTAGTTGTATATTTGCATGCATTTATAAGAAATAATATAGAAATATCTAGTACAATTTGACCAGTTTTCCTAAACAGTAGCATTCTGCAAAACTGTAATAACTCAATATTGTTAAGATGCCACTTCTTCCTAATTTAGTCTATAGATTCAGTACAATCCTAATCAAAATCCTGACAAGTTATTTTGTGGATACTGACAAACTGATTCTAAAGTTTATATGAAGACGTAAAAGACCCAGAATAGCCAACACACTACTGATGGAGAAGCACAAATTTGGAGGAATGACTGACATTAGTCGGTTTCAGGATTTTAAGGCTCTAAAGTTATAATAATCAAGACAGTGTGGTAATGACTAAAGGACAGACAAACTGATCAAAAGAACAAACTAGATAGCCCAGAAATAAACCAATATAAATATACTTGAGCGATATGAAAGCCAAAGGTCCATGAAAGAAATAATTCATAGACATGACTTAAACTAAAATGTCTGTTCTGTGAAAGACACTTTAGTTAAGAGAATGACAAACCAAGACACAAACTGAAAAAAAAACATTTATGAAAGATACCTGATAAAAGCCTGGTATCTAAATTATACAAATAACTCTTAAATCCCAACAACAGAAAAACAAACGACCTAACTAAAAAATGGGCTAAAGACCTTAACAGATACCTTTTTTTTTTAAAGATTTTATTTATTTATTTGACATATAGAGATCACAAGTAGACAGAGAGGCAGGCAGAGAGAGGGGAGGAAGCAGGCCCCCTGCCAAGCAGAGAGCCAGATGCGGGGCTCGATTCCAGGACCCTGGGATCATGACCTGAGCCGAAGGCAGAGGCTTTAACCCACTGAGCCACCCAGGCACCCCAACAGATACCTTATCAAAAAAGATTTGCAAATGGAAAATAAGCATGTGAAAAGACATTCCACCTCATATGCCATCATGGAAATGCAAATTAAAATACCAATGAAATAGCACTACACACAACAGAGTGTCAAAATCCAGAATACTGACAACACCAAATGCGGATAAGAATGTGGGGTAACAAAAATTTTCATACACTGCTGGTGGAATGCCAAGTGGTATGGCCCCTTTGGAAGACAAATTGGCTATTTCTTACAAAACTAACGTACATTTACCATATATTCTACCATACGTTCCTTGGTATTTACTTTAAGGAGGTGAAAACATGTCCACACAAAAACTTGTATGCAGATGTTTATAGCAACTTTATTCCTAATTGAAGAAACTTGAAAGCAACCAAGATGTCCTTCAGTAAATGAACAGATTTAAAAAAAACCCTGGTACCATCCACGTCGTCGCAAATGGCAAGATTTCATTTCTTTTGATGACCTGGATGGAACTAGAGGGTATCATGCTTAGCGAAATAAGTCAATCGGAGAAAGACAACTATCATATGATCTCCCTGATATGAGGGAGAGGAGATGCAACATGGGGGGTTAAGGGGGTAGGAGAAGAGTAAATGAAGGAAGATGGGATTGGGAGGGAGATAAACCATAAGTGACTCTTAATCTCACAAAACAAACTGAGGGTTGCTGGGGGGAGGGGGGTTGGGGGGGTGGGGTTATGGACATTGGGGAGGGTATGTGCTATGGTGAGTGCGGTGAAGTATGTAAACCTGGCGATTCACAGACCTGTACCCCTGGGGAAAAAATATATGTTTATAAAAAATAAAATTAAAAAAAAAAACAAAACCCTGGTATATCCAGACAATGGAATATTACTCAGCACTAATAAGTTATGAACTACCTAGCCATGAAAAGGCATGGAGACATCCTAAATGCATGTTACTAAGTGAAAGATGCCAATCTGAAAAGGCTACAGACTGTATGATTCCATTTATATGACATTCTGGAAAAGGCAAAACTCTGGAGACAGTAAAAAATAAGTGGTTATCCAGGGTTAAGAGGAGAGAGGGATGAATAGGTGGCGTACAGAGCATTCTTAGCATAGAAAGCTACTCTGTATGATATACAATGAAACTACAGGTATGACACCTGTCCTTATAAATCTATCCAAACACTTAGAATATACAACACCAAGAATGAAATCTAATGTAAACCATGGACTCTGGTTGATAATGGTGTGTCAGTGTAGGTTCATCAGTTGTAGCAAATGTACCATCCAGTGGGGGGCTGTTGACAAAGTAGGAGGCTAGGCCTATGTGAAAAATTTCTAAACTTTCTAATCAGTTTTCCTGTGAACTTAATCTGCTCCGCAAAATAAAGTCTATTTAAAAATCAAAACATAATATAACCAGGATATTGATATTGATAAAAATCTATCAATCTCATTCAGAATTCTCCAGTTTTACTTCATAGGTATCTTTTGATGTAAAATCTGAGCAAAAGATGAAAAAGGAAACAGAGGAGAACCTATCACAGAAGATTTGCATCAGAAATGGCTGATATTTCACAAGTTAGAAAAATTAAAGGAGAAGTAAGGAGAAGAAGTTGGAAAGAAAGAACCTGTTAGTGTGAAATAATCTTTTAGCTGTGGGCAGAAAGTGAAGACAGAGTTTTAGGACTATGTGTGTTATCTTGTGAAGAACATTAAGAATAACAGCAATGGACAGTGAAGATTTCAAAGATATTCATAGTACTCTCTCTTCCGTGTTACAGAAAGATTCTGGGTTTAAAAACTGGATTTTACTTCATTACTATTTTTCTGTTAGATTGATATTCCTTCAAATGATCACTGACAAAGCCAGGGCTACAGAAAGGCCTGGAGAATTAAAACAGAGACCAAACAAATGAGAACTATATATATATATATAGTTATATATATATATATATATATATATAACTATATATATATATATACACACACACACATATATACATATATACATATATATATATACACATATATACATATATACATATATATATATATATATTTGAAAGAATGGTTTTAATAGAAGTTTGAATAAATTTCTATAAAATACAAAGGGGAAGACTAACTGATAACCAAATCAGATGGAATGGGCTTCATAGAAAGGGTATATGCAGGGCTTTCTAATGATGAGTTGGTTCTTGCTAAGTGGACGAGAGAAAGGGCAATCCTTACAGAAGGATAATATCTGCAAAGGTGTTGGAATATTAAGAATCTGGCAGATTTGAGGGATGATAAAAACTGCGATGTGGAAAAAGATTCCTCTGCATTAAAGCCTAGGTCAGGGTTTTAGAAAACAGAGCTTCATGCTTGGAAGATGATCTTTGCTCTTTTAGGCACCAAAGACACTTTTTTAAAGCAGAGAATTAATATGATTTGACATTTTTAACTGATAGTTCTAGTGTTACTGCGGGAAGTATACTTGGAGGAGATGTGTTGTCAGTGAGTTAGAAAAATGTGTAATACATCAGAAGAGGAATCCAAAGAGACTGAACCAAGACATTCCAAAGGGGATGGAAAGGTGAGTCATACATACACCAAGAGACATTTTCAAGAGAAAATTTGTTGTGAGATCTGGTAATCAAGTAGATGTGCAGGAAGAAAGGGGGATTAAATGTTACCAGTTTATGAGTTCTGATGAATGATGACCAGTAATTGAAACAGGAAATACAAACTGAGAGTAAACAGATTTTATGTTTGAGGGTGGGCACTGGGGAGGGGGATGAATAATATATTTACTAATTTTGTTTGGATTATGTTTGTGGGGCCTTGGGACATCAGTCTGGAAATGCAGATTTGATACCCGAAAAATACACAGGAACTAGATAATAGATATTTGGATCTTGTGTCATATATTTTGGAGTCCGAGACCGCAAATAAAGTTTTTGGATTTATAAGATCATCATCGATGACATTATCAGTGTTCCCAGTGGGAGCTGGCTATGCGATCAGGGTTAACAAAAGTACAAAAACAGAATTAGAAAGCATTTTATCATGAAAGACATAATTAAATAACCCTACGTTCTGGTTATCTAAAATTAAAAGCAAAAAAAGACTGCCATTCACATTTCCATTATCTGCTCATTTGGAATCAGAAACTTAATGCTCTCAGACTTAAGAGAAAGCTGAGCTACATTTTATCTTATTTTTGGCAATTATCATTTTCCCCCTCAAATATTAAAAAAAGGCACATACGCTTGTGTATTAATTCTCCAATTCATAAAATATCCTTTTGTATACTCATTCTATTAGTTCCTTAATTCATAAATTACCTTTTGTTTCTAGTGCTCAGCTTATAAAAGTTTTCTAGTAAAAATAACATTCTTGTAATTCCAAAAGAATTATCCTGCAAGTATTCTTAAAAAGTGACATTCTGAAAGTGCTTGACAAGAAATTTGGCAGTAGACTCTTTGAGACTGCCTCAGGTAAACGCATAATAATTGAATAATAACTTGTCTGCTTCTTGCAAATGGAAGAAAGATACATGCAATCATTTTTAATACCTTCCATGTGCCTGATAAGAATCTGTGGCTATTTTATTTTCTAAGCACTCTAATTATCAGTAGGTGGAAAAAGCCAAGAGACACAAGAGCATCAATATGCTTTTTTTTTTCTCTCTCCTCAGAAATAAAAGTAAATTCTGTGTGATAACAACAGCTAGTAATGCCCTTCTCACTTTTATATTAATGACTAGCAATGTAAATGCCTGGGGCATTGCCTTCACGTTTTGATAGTTGTGAAACCCAGTGAAGACTTAACAATGGAAGAAATGGCTTCTCTTGCTCTGTAAAGATTAGTGATATTCTTTAAGATAATGCTGCAGGTACAAAGCCAATAGCTTTCCCCAATCTGGATGGATTTTGAAAGAGCCTTTCTCTTGGGACTCATCGATAAAACATTCGATTCAGCTTCATCTTAGAACAATCTTTTAAAGGACATAGGTTTGATACAGAATGAAGATTATAATATGAAAGCCAGCAGAAGTACATTTTGCAAATGAAAATGAACAGAATGGGGCGGCACAGGGAAGGAAGGTTTCCAGTGATAAAGTTAGGAAATTACAGCTTTAATTTAGCAGATGCCTTTTTTTCAAGGGAGATATCAAAATATTTAGATGAGAACACATTTTTTTTGAAGTCAAACTTTTGAAATAAATGGCTTTCTTTAAACAAATAGACCTAGCCACATACTTAAAACCATAGATCATAAACGTAGACATTAATTGGGTCTAGCTGGATCTAGAAAAAGATAAATATTGACTTATGAAGTGAATAAATGAATAAATTGGTTTTGGGTGGGGAGTGAGTTATATATTGAGTTTTTGTTCTAAAATGTTGAGCCCTTTGGGTGCAAACATCTATGTACACACACACACACACACACACACACACACACACTTAAATTTAGAACTTTTCTTCTAGAAAGAGTGACTAATATTCTTTCCCTTCTTGCAAGAAACTCTACATAACTTGGTTTCATAATAGGAAGCTGTATTATGTGGGACAAACCTATGTGTCTAGAGATCTAAACGTAGGTTTGTAGTCAGAGTACTTGGCAGAATGGGTTTGTCCAGTAGCCAACTAGCAAGCAAGCGAACAACAAAAATGACAATTATAAAACAAATTTAGGCCAAGAGAATAATCTATGGAGAAATGATGTTGCTTGGGACGGGTGATAAAATTCCAAATGGGCACTATTAACAAGTAAAGTGAGTCTGGAGTGCTATAAAGATGGTTTTAGGCAAGGGAACAATAAATGCCAAATACTGTCTTGGTGCTCATTAAGTGCAAGACTGCTCTATTATTAATCAGGCTTTGCCACTCAGGAAGTTAATAAGTTGTGCTAGACCAAAGGGGCCCTGCTATTGCCAGCACTGCAGATCCAAGTGGCTTTGGTCCTCTCAATCTTCAGTCTGAATTTTGGGACCTGTAGCTTCAATGAGATGCAAAACTAACGCTTCCCATGTCAGTGCAATAACTTTGGAACCAGCTGTCATCCTAAAGAATATGAGATGATTTGAAAAGAGAAAGGAGACCAGACTACCTCAAGCTCTGATCACTTTAACCACGTGGAATTCATCATTATTCCATTCACACAAATTAAGCTCCTAGATGCTAAGTACTATTCTAGACACTGGGATTAGAGTTGTGGAAAACTAAAATAACAGCAACAAAAAGTTACCCCTTCTTATGGGATTCACATGCTAATTCCTAGAAAAAAGGAAAAGATACAAAGAAATCACCTCATATGGTTAAACAACGGCATGTTACATGTGCTAGAGAGGACTGGGTGAGGGCATCCATTGCCACTGACATGACAGATTTGGAACGCTGACCAGTATCTCAATTGTGTTGGGAAAAATGTAAAAATATTTTTATTTAATTTTTTTACATAGTATAATTTTTTATTTATTTTATTTTTTCCCAATTGTGTTGGGATAAATGTAAAAATATTTTTATTTATTTTAATTTTTTACATAGTATAATGTTTTACTATACATACTTAAAATATAAGATGCATATATAAATAACCAAATCTTATTATTTTCAGATTCTGTATTTGTGAATTTGTCTACTTGCTAAATAAAATTCACTGGTAACCCTCAAAATCAATACTTGCAGAATTTTTGTAGTCATTCACAGATATGTGCAGACTGAAAAAAATTCGAGTCACCCCACACATATGTTCTCAGATAAGATCAAATAAAATGGTGCCTTTTTTTTTTTTTAATTAAAACAATGTAAAAATATTTTAAAGCATTATTTAAAATATTCCAATGTACTAGAAAAAAAAGAAAAGAATTTCACAAAGCAAAAATTAAGACGAGTGGAAAGTTATAAAGATAAGAAGAGCACAGAGTTTGGCTTCTGTCTTGAGAATATTTTTCAAACCCAGTGAATATGAAGTTCTGTTTTTCATTGCCTAACCAGACATGTGGAGGAAGAAAAAAAGTCAGGTTTGTACAAGAGGGAGAGTCTAAGAGGAGATCTTTCCACATAAACCCCAAAGGTTAACTTTTAGTGAGTAGGTATCACAGATAAAACTTCCATCCCTAAAATCCCAAAGAGAATTTCCAGTGATGAACCTGGCTGCTGAATGAAAAGGGAAAAATCTTTCCTGAAAATTTATAAATATAACCATGCTCTTCTATGGCTCTGAAGCCCAAACTCATGCTACCTGATTGAGCTAGGGGGAAAAAAAAAAAAAACAACCAAGCCAATAATTTGTGGTTAAGTGATCCCTGAAATGTGATAAGTGACCCCTGGAAATAGGCAGAAGTAAATCCCCTCATAAAGGGTCCACCTTGAATTCAGTCTTAAAGACTTTTCATACTTATAGTACCAAAAACAGTGATCCTACAATAAATAAGAAAACAAAAACAAAGCCCCCCAAAACTGAGAAAGTGATCCTTTATAAAGGTAACACACACACACACACACACAGAACCAAACCTAGAAATTACTTAGATATTAACACTGCAGACTCAAAAAACAAAATAATTATTTTTAACATATATTTTAAAAAGAAGCAATTGTGAATATGATTAAAGGTAAGAAAGCCACAAAATGACTAGAGGTAATTTTTTAAAATAAAAAGGAACCATTAAAAAATTTATAGAACTTATAAAAAGCATATAATAACAAATTTTTTTAAAATAGTAGATTGACAATAACAGTTTAAACCCATTTCATATGTCCACCTTCAGCTCACGTCATGATCCCAGTGTCCTAGGATCGAGCCCTGCGTTGGGCTCCCTCATGAGCAGGGGAGTCTGCTTCTCCTACTCCCTTTCCCTCTGCCCTTGCTCCTGTGCTCTCTCTCTTTCTCTCACCCACTCTCTCAACTAAATAAATAAAATATTTAAAAAACCCTTTAATAAGAGAATAATTTAGAATACATCCAGAAGTCATCCAGAATGCAACAAAGAGAGTATAACATGAATGAAAAATTTGAACAACCAAGACACATAGAATATATAAGGAGAACATTTAATGTATATCTAGAAGGAGGAGAATGATATAAGAGAATAACTGAGTATTTAATGGCTGAGTTTTCAGACATGACAAATAAAAACAGTCAGTAGATTCAGAAAGTCCAAATAATCTCAAACATGATTAAAAATGTTATTAAAAAAAAAAGTTGGCTATACATTTGGCCAAATATCATCAAGGAGGTACCAATAAATCTCAAAGGATTGACAGCACATAGATTATATAGTCTTTTCACTATACAATTTAGTTAGGTGTTAACAGCAAAGAGTTAACCAGCCTAATATATATTTTGAAATTAAGCAATAATCTTCCAATGAACTCCTGTGTAAAAGAAAATAATCACAAAAGGGATTAGACAAGATTACTTTAAATGCACACACTAGTAGTAATAGTGGCTGGCTATAATGAGTTAGGCATTCAAACTAAGAAATTAGGGGGAAAGAAAAACTAAATAGGATAAACTAAATAGGATAAACTGCCAAAAAAGGCAAAAGTGACAACAAGCACCTCATTAAGTTCCCCTAGCTGTGTATCTAGTCTCTCAAAAGGTGTCAGTGACAACATTTGCACCATCAGCTATTTCTTCTATAATTCCCTTTATATTCTGAGTTCTGCAAAATTACTTGCACAGTATGATAAAACTTTTTGCTATACTGCATACATATTGTTCATTGGTTATTCCTGCTCTGAGGTTTGAGTATTTTCAATTGCATGCTTTTGTCATATTTCTTCCCAAATTCAACTAAACAACTGCATGATCTCTAGTTTCTTGGTAATTACTGTTTTCTTTCAATGTGGGAGGTAACTTCAATTCTTTAACCTGAACAGGATCCATGACTGAGATTTTTTTTTATTAAGACTTCTGTCCAAAGTAGAAGGAAATGCTCTATTTTAATCATGAACACCTTTCTGTTTTTAGTAAAATTTAAGCTAAACAATGTTGAAATGACCTTCTCTGATTTTTTTAAAGGTTTTAATTATTTATTTGACAGAGATCAAAGTAGGCAGAGAGGCAGGCAGAGAGAGGGGAAACAGGCTCCCCGTTGAGCAGAGAGCCCAATGAGGGGCTTGATCCCAGGACCCTGAGATCATGACCTGGGCCGAAGGCAGAGGCTTGACCCTCTGAGCCACCCAGATGCCCCAACCTTCTCTGAATTTTAAAATTCACCTAGGGGTACCTGTGTGGCTCAATCAGTTAAGTCTCCAACTCTTGATTTTGGCTCAGGTCTTGATCTCTGGATAGTATGACTGAGCCCTGTGTTGGGCTTTGAGCTCTGAGCTCAGTGTGGAGTATGCGTGTCCCTCTTCCTCTCTCTTTTCCCCTCCCCCTGCTTGCTCATGTGTACTTGCTCTCTCTCAAATAAACAAATGAATAAATAAAATCTTCAAAAAAATTCACCAAACTCAGTCACAGGCCTAGATTTGGTCCTATCTTTGCTTTTGTCATTTTCAAATCTTGTAGCCACTCCAATATCACTTGCAGTGATTTGTTTTTCACTCCCCTTTCATCTCTGTTGGCCAATCCTTTGATTATCTGTATCTGAAAACATCATGCTTACTATGGAGGCAGGAAATACTTTGCTGTCTGTTTACGAACTGAATAACAGATGCTCAGTGACTAATCACTAAGAGATTAAAAAAAAAGGGACACAATTATGAAATTATTCAGTTAATATACTGTGATGACTGAAATTTTAGCTGTGTTGCTGGGAAATTGTATTTCCTAACTAAACCATAAGAATTTTAATTTACGGATATCAGAACAGTGCAAAGCAAGACTGCTTGAATATCAATAATTAATACTGAAAAATTCAAAAGCTGGTACTCTTAAAAGACTAATAACACTGACAAAACTCCAGTAATATTGGTAAAGCAGGAAAGAAGGATCACACAAACATGAACACACATGGAATAATGGTGACATTATATGGCATAGGTGATAAAAAGATACTAAAAAGATGCTATAAAATATTGTAGTCAGAGGTTAATAAAATGCTATGAAATGATCAAATTCTTGGAAGCTTCACTTCTCAAAAATGAAAACAAAAAGAAACAAAAAAACCTAAAGGGTCATATAATCTTTTAAAAATTGAAAAAGAAGCTAAATATTTCCTCTAAGTAAAATACTAGACAGAGAATTATTCTAGTAAATTATAGTGATTATGCAGGGAACAAATTATAAATCTTCCACCAACTAAGCCGGATTAAAAAAGTAGAGGGAACACTAACTCAATTTTTATGAGGTTAATATAACAGGGATACCAAAATTTGATAAGGAAGTACAAGAAAGGAAAACCACACTCCTATCTCACTCAACAAATGAGAGTGAAAAATTTTCAGCAAAATATTGATATGTCAAATTCTACCAAGTATTAGTATTAGTAATAAAACCACAGTAACAGATTAAGGGAGAAAAGCATTATGATCTTTTCAATCAAGACAGATTAAAATGGATTTGATAAATCTTCTCCATAAAAAATTTTAAATAAAAAATAAGAAAAACACATTTCAAAAGTACCAAAAAAAATATCTTAGAGCTAACAGCTTACTATATCACGAAATATTAATACATTGTTTTTAACTGATAAAAATAGGGCAGCCTGTCACATTACCATCATTCAGTTCAACATTGTACTCAAAGTCCTAGTGAATACAATAAGGCAAGAAAAAAAAAGTATAAGGTTTGAAACAAAGAAACAAAATTTTAATATATTTGTCCGCATCAAATACGTACAAAAAAATCTACTCACAAATCATTAGAGTTAATGACCTTAGCATGCTGGATACAAAATATTTATTCATTTATCAACTGTATATATATGTGTGTATGTGTGTGTGTGTGTGTGTGTATTTGTATGTATGTGTGTGTGTATACACACACACATACATACAAATATATACATATGAATGGTCTCTATATATCTACTATACACACATATATGACAAGAGAGTAAATCATTTTTATTTTTTTGAGTAAATCATTTTTAGAAATATAATGTATATAATTAAATTATGAGCTAGTTAAGAATTAACCTAAAATAATATATAATTCTTTAAAGAGAAAACTAATATCTTGTTTACAGATATTTACTAAAAATATTTACATATTTTTAAGGAAATCATTATGTCTATACATTGGGAATGTTGATTGTCACACATTCTTATTTAGATTTAACTCAGTTCGAAACAGAAAATTCATGTCTCATTTTATTGGCACTTGACAAACTAATTCTGTTAATTTCTATGGAAGAGAAAAAAAAAAATCCATGAAGAGCCAAGACTATCCTTGAAAAGATTAGGAAGGGTGGGGTGGAAATGCCTGATAAGCAGTCATGACAGGGTGATATTGGTACAGAGCTGGGCAATATGATAAATTCAGTCCATGCATTTTTGGAAACTGGATTTATGATAATTCTGTTGTAAGTAAGTAAGAAAATGGAACATCAGTTCTTTACTTTAACAAATGCTCCTTAGACAATGACTATTGATCGTTATATAGAAAACAATGAAACTGTACCCTATCTAAAGCCATACATAAAAACCATGTCCAGTTGCTCTAAACAGGAAAAAAAAAGAAACTCTTTTGAAAGACAATATAGGAGAGGATTATTACAATTTTGATTGAGGAATGATTCCTGAATCAAGCCACAAATGCACAAGCTACAAAGGAAAGAGAAAATAAACTCATCTAAATTAAAATTAAAAAATTCTGTTCATCAAAAGGCAGACACCAATGACTGGCATTAATGTTGGGCACTGGAGAAATAACCAAATGCTTATCAAAGCCAAGTGGGAATTGCACTAAATGTAGAGCCTGGATGGTTATACTAAATAAGGGTAGGGGGACAGATGAAAGTTTGGAAGAGAAATTCAGACTTATTACAATATCTAGAGTTAGAGAACTTGAATTTGAATTTCTGCTCTTAGGTCTGCTCATAGGACAACCAACACAACATTCCTTAACTCTTTAAACCATAGCGGTCAGTCCGCCAAATAGAAAGGACATCCCTTACTGTAGAGGTTCTCTGTGAAACTGACTGAGGTAATTATAGAGCTGACACTCACAGTGTTTTCTCTGTGCCATGAACTGCATCTGTATTAATGAACTTAGTCTCCGCAATAATGATATGAAAAAAGTGTGAGTATCATTCATGTTTTTCCAAATGTGGGAACTGGCTTGACTGAGGTCACACAGCCAGTAAGTGGTGGAGACAAGATTCAAACCCAGGTGATCTGACCATGTCCTAATCTGCCTCCCCATTTCTATAAATTTTCTTTTTTTGTAATACACATGGATACTGAAACAACAGACACAATAAATGACAGCTATTATTTTGCAAACAAACCCTCAAAATGCATACTATTGTTCATTTTTATAGCTAAGAAACATAGTTTTAAATTGTATAGTTGGGAAGAAAAATTTGTTACCTGATGTAATTAAGGAAACTCTATATATTTTGTTCACATCTTTCCTTGAGGACTGATAACATTGCAGTAACTTCTTTATGTGTCAATTTTTCCCCACTATATACTGTGGACTTCTCAAGGTCAGGTGCTGTGCCTTATTCTCCTTATTCACTTTCTCGTTCTATATGAGTAACAGAAAGCCAGCATATAACAGATACTTGGTAGATGTGTGATGAATAAATAAATGATCAAGGATTATAGAACAAGCTAGCCAGTACTAGTTTGGGAGTAACATTTGATTAAATTTGTGTCAGTCTTGTCTTCTTGGGTTATTCTTGTCTCTCAGATTATTAAGCCATGCATGTTGATAAAAATGGAGAAAGAATGGAATATGGACTGAATTGGAACTCATATGGTTTTACCTGCCTGATACATGTGTGCACATCTTGGGCACACAGAAGTCATTTGCAGGCTCTTACTGAATTCTCAGGATACATATTTGTTTACCTGAAACTAATGACCAAAAATACGTGGTCAAATAAAATATTGTAGATACTTGAGATTTCCAATTTCCTGGATTCCTTTAAAATGATTTGACCCAGCACAGCATGGGATGTCCAAGATGACAGAATGTTCTAAATCAAAGTGAAGAGACTGCTTATGAGTTCTGTAAAGAGGTATTTCTCATATCTTACAAAACCCAAGGGTTCAAAATGTTGCCTGAAGCCTTGTAGTATGGGATGCATTATTTTATTTCTCTTAAAAACACTGAAGTGTATATAAGAAAATTTCTATAACCATAAAAATAGTGAATGATTTGGAGGGAAGAGGGCATTGCTAGAGCCTAAATTCTGTTTTTACAAAGTTCTTGCATTCACTCTTGGGGTTTACACTTTTGTTTTTTCTTTCCCTTTTACTTTCTTTTTTAGATTCTCCCTTTTACTTAATTTCTTAGCCAGACATACCAGAACAGCAGCTGCAACTTGATACAATTATTTTAATTGTTTGGATGCAATAAAGCTGTTAAAAGCAATTTTAATTTTTAGCAGTAAATAGATTTTATTGCAAAGTTATATTGTTGCTCATAGCTATCCAATGTAATGGGTACTTAGAGTATTTTAGTCTGCACTGTTATGTCTCCTTTATCCACTGTATGCCTAGCCAAGTGTTACAATTTTGCCCATAGGATAACAAAAGAAATGCAAATAGGAGCAATTAAAAGATATGAATAATACTGACACCTCTTTATTATCTTCCAGGTACCATTGGAACTGCCCAAGACATTAAATGGTAATGATGCAGTTACAGCTATTTGCCAATCAAAGTGATTCCTGAGGAGGTGCAGAGACACTTATTTCCAGGCTTTGAAGGCTATTGACTTCATTATTAGATTTGGAAAATAAAGCAGCCATCAATAGAATTGTCTGCGTGGTAACTGATGATGCAAAGCTCTTCCAAGAAATCAGTACACATCGGCTAACTTTTTATATCAGATAATAGAAAGTAAACCTGTTTCCTGTGATCTTTCAAAATGTCAATTTTTTTTCTTTTTTACCTCCTCCTCTGTTTTCTTCCGTCTGTGATTTTCTGTGCCTCACTCTGCTCCTCTTGCTTCCTTTCTCTTTTTGTATTTGAAGGAAACCCCATTACAGACATACCCCATCTACTATCCCACAAATGTGGTTCTGACACAGGGCATTTGACCCCACCACCAGCTTTTACACGTTTTAGTTATGAAATGTGGCTTTCTTTAAGTGCAGTTTTCTCATTTCTCATTATTCTTTTGTTGTTCTTTAAAGATTATTTATTTTATAGAAAGAGAGAGAGAGCATGAGATGGGGGAGGGGCAGAGGGAGAGAGAGTGAGAGAGAGAGAATGAGAGAAAGAGAGAGAATCCTCAAGCAGGCCTCCCAATGAATATGGAGCCCCACAGGGCGTTTAATCCCAAGACCTCAAGATCATGACCTGAGCCATAATTAAAAGTCATCTGCTCAACTGACTGAGTCACCCAGGGGCCTCTCCCCTCATTATTATTTATTTTTTTTTTAAGATTTTATTTATTTATTTGACAGAGATCACAATTAGGCAGAGAGGCAGGCAGAGAGAGAGAGAAAGGAGGAAGCAGGCTCCCCGCTGAGCAGAGAGCCCGATGTGGGGCTCGATCCCAGAACCCTGGGATCATGACCTGAGCCGAAGGCAGAGGCTTTAACCCACTGAGCCACCCAGGCGCCCCTCCCCTCATTATTTTTATGTCTCAATTTTAAGTATGACTTCCTGTCTCCTTTTGCTCTTCTTAATCCCTCTCTTACCTTTTTAAATCCCATCCCTTGTATTGATCATGTTTTCCTAAGTCAATTCACTTGAAACCTTCCTTGAAAATCCCAAAGGTAAGAAGACACTGTGTTTGCTTCTTAACCTTCCTCCCCATCCTTTCATCTCATTCAAAACTTCTGTATTTTCCTCCCTGGAGTTTGCCAATTAAAACAAATGGATGGGTCAGTGTTATTTTTAATTTTGTTTCTCAATTCCACCTAAAAACAAACAATCCACTATATTAACACTGTAGGATCCTCTTTGTGTTCTGTCCAGTTTTACGTTTCTGCTTTCTGCCCTTTCTCTTGCTGGGTGGAAATCCTCTCTTCCTCCATTGAGAGCTTAAGAATTGTCCCTTTTTCAACATTTCCCTTCCAGCTTATAGTCATTAATCTATAAACTTCAGTTCTCTATATTTGCAGAGTCTGTGCCTATCTTTCTTGATCCTGGTTAGATGTTTAAGATATATTTTTTTTAATTTTCTGAAATAAATGACTAAAGAAAAAATCTTTATCCTTCCATGTAGATATTAGGCTCTTTACAATGTGGGAAACAAAAGCAAAAGAAAAATGGAATTTCCTTACTACTTGCAGCTCATTGACAGGTTCTTGAAATAGGCAGAGTGACATTCCTCTGGGAACTCAGCTGCCTTGATGTTAATACTTCTCTAAGGGCAAAAGGCAATCTTAATCTTAGCCCAACTCCCAGGATCCTGTAAGTCTACTTTAACATATAAAAATTACTTTGGAAACTTCCTTTACATCTACCCCCAAGGTATATATTGGCAATCATCCCCGGTGGGCAGGGCATAAGTCAAATAAAAGTTCACAATAGTCAGTACACAAATTTTTGTTACGTATTATATATGTACCAGCCATTGTGCTATGGACTGAAAATATTGCAGTGAACAAGAGATAAAATGTCTGCCTTTGAGAAAATATTTTATTTTTTTAATGACTTATTTATTTATTTGAGAGACAGACATACAGAGAATGAGCAGGGGGAGGGGAAGAGGAAGAGGGAGAAGCACACTCTCCGCTGAGTGGGGAGCCTAATGTAGGGCTCAATCCCAGGACTCCAACATCATGACCTGAGCCAAAGGCAGACTCATAATTGACTAAGCCACCCAAGCACCCTGAGAAAGTGATATTTTAGATGGGGGAGATTGATAATAAACATTTTAGTCTTTAAACAATAATATTTGTTCAATTCAGATACTGTTAAGTATTAGGGAGAAAATAAACTGCAGTAATAAGATGCAATGTTAAGAGAGAGCTTCATCACAGGTCAAGGGGCAGTTGAGCTGAATGAGAAGCTGAGTCATTTAAGCTGACCTGAGGGATGAGAAGCAGGCAGTCACATAAAAATCTGTGGAAGAGGGATGTCAAGTGTCCTGCCTCTGGTAACAAGGATTAAGTATGATGGAAGTCACCAGAAGTTTCTAAACAATGAGGCAGGAGTTTAAAAGACACTCTCACTACTATTTGGAGAATGCACTTTGGGATGGTGCAGAGCAAGTGGGATGCCAAGGAGATTAGAAGAGAGGTTTTGATAAAGAAGCAAAGCAAATAAATTATTGAATTTGTTATAACTTAAGTGGTGCCTTATTTGGAAAAGCCTAGTTGGCTGTTTGTGATTAGTTGTTCTTCAATTTCATTCTCTTAGATTCAAGTATGTTGACTCTGGTTCAGGTTTTTGTTTGCTTACATAAACTACCAAGACATGGAGCCACCCCAGCCTACTAGCCTCCATGTTAAATTGCTTTAACACTTGGCACAGTCAATCTGTGCAGAATCTGTGAATGCTGTCTTTGCTGAGCTGCATATGCAATGCAACTAGCAGGAAACAGTCACAGAACTGGTCAGCACAGGACAACCCACAGGCTATTACGGTAAGACAGACCAAAACTGTTTGTGGAGATTCTGCATTCCTTTTGAATCATCCCTATCCATTTTGGAATCCTGTTCCTCAGATAGCCCGGGATTTCCTTCTGTCTTCAAAATTTAATTGTTTATTTTCTCACAGATTTCCCTTTTCAAATCAAGTTGTACAGATCATTAACCACTCTCTGTAAAATCTAACCCTGGCTTAGATGACAGTTTAGAGAAATAAATAAATCAGATATTTCAAATCAGATAGCCAAAAGTATTTTCTAAAAGAAAATACTGGGGAACAGACACAAAGATACTACCTTAAATTATATGTATGATTAGAAAGAGAAAGTCCACACAAAGATGCAGGGGGAGGTCCATTAGCACAGGGTAACAATTTTCCTTATAGCAGCTACACAAATGTCTTCAAATGTTTATGAATTTTGTATGTCAATATTTTAAGGTTTGGTCTCTATTTTGATAATCATATATGCTTACAAAAGTAACACAACTATATTATACATTATTTGGGTGAACACCAACATCTGGGATTTGTGCCTGCTTTCGATTTCTGATTACAATGATGGCGATCATATAAAATTTATTACTTGAGTTGATCTGACATGGGGAAAAAGAGCAAATGAATAGTTCCAGGACTCTCTCTGGAAGAAGGTCCAAAATTACACCAATATGAAGGTTTGTTAAATAATTAGAAGACAGAAACATATTAGGAGAAATAGGAAAACTGAGTTACTATACAGCACAACAGTAAAGGCAGCAAATATGCAAAGAACAGGCAGAGATTTAGTGACAGCTAAATACCATCTCTTTCATTACTGTCCTTAAAATGAATTTTGTTGATTTTGTGGGATTTGTGGATTTTTTGCATTTGATTTGTAAATTTGATTTTGGTTGTTATAATTTTAGGTAAAGAATACTGCAAATCATTTTAGTGCATATTTAGTTTTATAATAAAAAGTAATTTAAATAAACCATGGGTTTATGAGAATTATTTTTCTTTAAGATAATTTAGTACCCAAATAAATTTTGGAAAATGCTGAGTTTGGAGCAAGACTAATGTGGATTTTATCCTGGTGATACTTTTTATCAGATGTGAGAGTCTGGCAGTTCTTTTAACAACTCTGAGCCTCAGAGTTTTTATCTACAAGATAGGGATAATGCTAGTCTCATTAGACAGTTGTGGAGTTTATAGAACAATATATGTAATGATGTCCCCATATTTTCATGTCTCATCCAGAGCCTCTCCTGAGCTCAACAGCCATTATATTATCTTCAAGTAACGGCTTTATCCACTTAGGTATCTCAAAGGCACATCCAACTCAATTTATCAAAAACTGTTTCATTCTCCTGAAACACTTCTAGTGTTCCCTAACTTAGTGAATGCCACCATCAATAGAAGTCATCAATTAAACCTTTGTCATTGACTTCTATTTTTCCTGTTGCTTCACATAAAACATACCCAGGTCTTTCCATTTTATGTAATAACTTTTGAGTCAAGGACCTCTCTGTATCCATCCGTGATGACTTGAGTTTAGGTCTCAATCACATTGTTTGGATTGTTGGAACAGCTCTGATCCAAACATCCAGTCTTTCTTCTCTCCAATCCACTTTCCATGATAAAGGAAGATTGCTTTCTGAAAAGATAAACTTGATCATACCTGCTTATCAACCTGAGGTCACTGCCTTTGAATATAGTCCGATTTGTTACTATGTCTTATAAGTTCTTTCATGTTCTAGTGTCTGCTTATATCTTCCGGTTTATCAGCCTCATGTCTTGGCCAATTTTTCGGCTATCTTCAACTATTTATGTTGTTGTAATTTTTCAAATATGTTATTTTTCTTTTATCCTTTACATACAATATTGTTCTCATTCTGGAATATTCATGCTTACTTCCTATCCTTATTGATGTTTGCTTGCCTGTTGTGTTTCAACCTTCCCTGGCCTGCAAAGACCACATGTGTGCCCTCTGACTTGACACCCTAAATTACCCCATCATGTTTAATTCATTTTAAAAAATTCTTTTTGAAAAATTTTACTATGATCTACTTGCAAGAGATTCTTTCTTATTCATAGTCATATTTTCAGTGCCTTTTATACCTAGTACTTTTTAAAAAATTCTGTTGAATGACTAGTTAGTATAAAGTAAGTGCTAACTGAATATTTGATGATTTTTTAAAAAGATTTCATTTACTTATTTGAGAGAAAGAGAGCACAAGAACATACATGAGGGGGAAGGGGAGAGGGGGAGGGGCAGAGGAAATGGAGAAGCAGGCTCCTCACTGAGCAGGGAGTCCAATGCTAGGCTCCATTCCAGGACCCCAGGATCATGACCTGTGCCAAAGACCGATGCTTAACCAACTGAGCCACCCAGGCACCCCAAATATTTGATGATTTTGTACAGGATGCTTATTCTATGTAACTACACACAACATTTAGATTTTTTTTTTTTCTGTTTTCTTCTCTTTTTTTCCTCATGTATATTTTATCTTTTTGTGGAAACAAGTTATCTTTTATATTTATTGAATACCCCATGGCTTCTGGGATATTTTGAAACTCATAGTAGGTGCTTAAAATACTATTTAAGTGAGCATTCAATTTAATTAAAATGCCAGTGAATTTATAGGTATACCATCAAAATGATTACTTGAAGCTGTTCAGACAAAGGCACTGGTTGAGTAACTAAATATTTAATCATGTGATTAAGTATTTTTATACCATTTACTTCTTATGATATGAGAGATGGACACTTTAAGCAGAAAGACCCTGACTGTAGAAATTATGTTTAATCAGTCATCAGAATGATGTTCAACTAGCCAAACACCATTTTAGATACTTCTGGTTAGCAATGTCTAGAAAAAAACCTACATCTCCTGAATATTAGTCTTCCCTCCAGTTTTTGTTTACTTTATTACAGAGATTATAAAGGGAAAGTCATAATAAACTCTCTTAATATGTAACTTCAGTGATAGTTCTACTCAGAAGAATACAAATATAACAATAATAATAAATAATAATTAGTTTAAAAGTTTCCATATATTGATCACTGGATTTTTGTCCTTGTCATGACTAGTAACCTTGTTTTAGATATACCTGAGAAGGGAAATGGAGAACAGATAAACTTTATCTTTTGACAGATAAAGCCAAGTGATGACAGTTAATTATGATTAACATCTGGGAATTCCACTGTATTAAAAAGCCTGAGAAGGGAGAATGATCAGCATCTCAATTTCTTTTTCATTGTCATGCTCTGTATATAAGACCATTTTGAAAGGAAACCTAAAAGAACAATTCTCAGAGGATTCTATATTGGTTAGAATAGTAAATGCAAAGACATGAATCTATAATGTTTATTTATCACATGGTTATAAACTACCTACAATTCTTCATTTTTCATGCTTCCTATATATAAGTCTGTTAAATATGCATGTATTTGGAAATAATATAACTTATGACTCAAAAAAATCACTATGGAAATTGTGATATTTTTTGAACCAAATGATAATTTAAAAAATAGATTTCAAAACTCACGAGATATGGCAAGTACAGCACCTAAAGGAAATCTATCACATTAAACGTTTATAAAAGAAAATAAATAAAGCTTAAAATTAGCAAGTAAAGCAGTCAACTTAGGACATTGAAAAATAAAAACTCATCAAATTCCTCCAAAGTAGAAGAAAACAATAAAAAAAAGTAAGGATAAAAAGTTAAAAAATAGCATAGAGAGGATCAATAAATTCAAAAGTTGGCTTTGGAAAGGCTAATAAAATAGATTAAAATTCTGATGAGGCTGATCAAGGAAAAACAGAAATAGGACTGAAAAATAGGACATGACTACAGATTCAGCAGTGATTAAGGAAATGGAAAATTTTGAATAATTTTATGGCTAAAGAATTGATAAATTATACATAATGGACAAATTTCAAGAAAAATACAGCTTATCAAAAATTATCCAAGACAAAGCAAATAGTATAATCAGAACTATAATCATTTAAGAAATTGAATAGGTAGCTTAAAATTTCTCTCCCTTCAAAAAATAAAATAGTTATCAAATGGTTTAAACTTTCAAAGAATGTATCATGCAAAACATTGAAAATATTCCAGGGTAACAAATAAAAATGAAGAATTTTCAATTTATTCCATAACTCTGAAATAAACATCAGACAAGAAGAATATGGAAAAGAAGAATTAGACTCTAATCCATCTACAGTTGTTGACAAGTCCCTGCATTTCCCATTTAAGGCCTATGAGTATAAATAATATGACAAGATTCCTGTGTGTCTTGGTTTTTGAAAGCTATCTCAAAGAGGAGTATCATGGACATTTCTTACTATGTCTCTAACAATGGTACTATCCCTAGGATAAGGCTTTGACTTTTTCAGTTTTAAAGGATTTTAGTCATGAAATGCATAAGCTGCTTTGACAGATTA
The DNA here is from genome assembly GCF_010015895.1 of Lontra canadensis. Classification (NCBI taxonomy): domain Eukaryota; kingdom Metazoa; phylum Chordata; class Mammalia; order Carnivora; family Mustelidae; genus Lontra; species Lontra canadensis. The sequence goes on along the minus strand of NW_022631011.1, from coordinate 4,010,669 downwards.
AATTTATTGTGTTAATTTGTTTCCGACTCACAGAATTCATTTAAAATATTAATAAATAATAATTTATAAACAAAAAAATAAGAAAAAGAAAACAGAAATAACACTGGCATCTAAGCAAACATAAGCAATTATTATGTTCAAAGGAGAAGAAGATGAATGTTCCTTAGCATCAAAAATGTGCCAGACATTATTTATAGACATATTAATTATACCTTATTTAATTTTCCTAACCTTATACAATAAAGACTATTACTCTTGTTGTGTAAATGGAGAAACAAACTTATGAAGGTTAAGTTACTCACCTAACTTTCCCCAGCCTTTAAGCAATACACCTATAACTCAAAGGTAAGTGTTTTGGCTTCAAAGCCCATGCTTATACTGTGCTGAAGTTTTATAGAAAATTTAGATTCTTGATACTCGTAAGAAAAGTGCAAGTTTTCAGAATATGACACTCAGCACTATTAAAAATTCATCAATTTTTGTTCTCTTTCCAGTTATATTCAGGCTAATAGGTCTAATGAGTTATTTTAATAAACTTTTTAAATTTTGAAATAATTTGGAATTTATAGCAAAATTATAAAGATGGTACAAAGATTTTCTTTATGTGCTTCATCTATCTCCCCCTAATATTAACTATTTGCATTATCATGATTCATTTATCAAAATTAAGAAACTAAGGAGAGAGAGAGAGATTATCAATATCAGGAATGATAGAAGGAATAATAACACTACAGACCCCACAGATGTTAATGATACTTAATGGTGAATGCTTCTCTCACAGGAAGCAAGGTCAAAAAATAAAAATCAATTCTAACTCTATAATACCAGAAATTAATCATTGGAGACTAAAATGAATGAAATGAAAAGAAATGAAAGAATGAAAAAAACAACAGTGAAAGAAAAAAATAAAACAGTGCCATTTATAATATCATGACAAAAAATTTAAAACAAGTGTAAAATAATATGAGAGATCTAAAAGAGGTACAAAATTTATATGTTGAAAACTAAAAAAAAACCCTGGAAATCAAAGAAAATTATTGAAAATTACATACTCAGCTAAGGACCTATATTTTAAAAAAAAATCTCTTAAAATACAATAATTAAAATTTAAAAACTAGTTTTAATCAATGGGCAAAATATTTGTATAGATACTTAATAAAAAAGGATATTATCATGCAAATAAGCACCAGAATATGTATTCAGAGTCATTAGTTATTATAAAAATGAAAACTAAAACATTAATAAGATGCCACCATACACCCACTAGAATGGATTAAAAATGAATAATACCAAATGCTGGTAAGGTTGCAGAGCAACTGGAACTCTTATATACATTGTTAATGGGAATGCAAAATGGTAAAAGTCACTTCAGAAAACAGTTTGGCAGTTTCTTACAAAGTTATACCTACAATTTTAGCAATATAGCCTAGCAATCCAACTTACATTTATAAAAATGAAATAAAATCTTATCCTCACACAAAAATCTCTATGCAAGTATTTGTAGAGACTGTATTCATGAATGCCTCAAACAAGAAAGAATCCAAATTTCCCTCAACTGTGGAATTGATAGAATGATACATTATTCAATGGAACAGTACTCAGTAATAAAACTGATCAAACTACTGATACATGCAACAACACAGATTACTTTTAAGTACATGAGCGAAGTCAAAGAAATCAGAATAAAAAGGATGTACATTCTGGGACGCCTGGGTAGCTCAGTGGGTTAAGCCTCTAACTTCAGCCCAGGTCATGATCTCAGGGTCCTGGGATCTAGCCCTGCATCAGGCTCTTTGCTAGGTGGGGAGCCTGCTTCCCCCCTCTCTCTGCCTGCCTCTCTGCCTACTTGTAATCTCTCTCTCTCTGCGTCAAATAAATAAATAAAATCTTAAAAAAAAAAGGACGTACATTGTATTAATCTAGTTATATAATATTTAGGATAAGGCAAAAACTTAAAGAGACAAAAAGCAGATCAGCAATTTCTAGGGGGCTGGATAGTGTGGGAATGAAGGGAGCAGAGAGAATTTGGTTAAATGTGAGCCAGATGAACCTTTTTGGGAATAGAACTATTCTGTCTTAACTTTGGTCTGTTTATATGACCAAATACATTTATCAATACTTTCAAAACTGTACATACTAAAAAGGGTAAACTCTGTTTATGCTAATCTACTTTAATTAAAAAAAAAAAGAAAAAATATTGTATTTTCACTAAAAATTTATTGAACTTATTTTGTAGGCTCTTCTTCTAAGACTAAATGGCCATTTGTTTACTTAATGCCTTCTGGAAAAACATACTGAAGACACAATCAATCAATAAAGGAGAGGAGAGGAGACAAGACTAAAGACTTAGGAAAAGGAACTGATAGCCACATTCTCAAAAGTTTACAGGGAAGAGTAAACTATGATGTCCATTCTTTCTTTTTTCTTTCCCTTATCTCCCATGAGGAAAAGGAAAATGAGGACTCTGCCATAAATAATATCCTAGTCTTTCAGAAATCTAATCAATTCAATATTTTTCCAAACACAAAACTTAATTGGAAAAGTAAATTATTTTGTATTATAAAAAACAGTATTTTGAAAACAAGTTATATACTAATTAGAAGTCTAATTAGTTTTCTATAATGAGAAATGTGTGATGAAAATTTTATTTCTCCAGAGATTCTATGGGAATATTAGTAAGAAGTTAGTTTAGAAGGAATAACCAATTAAGACTCTTAGAGTGGATAAAAAAATAAATGTAAAAAGCATTTTACCTATTTAGATTTTTAGAAGTAAAACTAAAGACAGATCACTAAGAAATAATTGGAGATGAGAATATTTTTTTTTAAATATTTTATTTATTTATTTGACAGAGATCACAAGCAGGCAGAGAGACAGGCAGAGAGAGGAAGCAGGCTCCCCATGGAGCAGAGAGCCCGAAGCGGGATTCGATACCAGGACCCTGAGATCATGACCTGAGCTGAAGGCAGAGGCTTTAACCCACCAAGCCACCCAGGCTCCCTAGAGATGAGAATATTGTAATAATCTTTATTTGGTTCTGAACTAGCACAAACAAATGAGGATGATGTATTTTTTCTATGAGATCAGACCCATATTCCCTTCAGATATTTATCCAGTATCACCACCCATAACAAACAAACACCTTCTTTTTTCATATTAATTGCCCCTCTAGGTTCTCATCTACTTCTGTTCCATTTGTAGCCTACAGCTGAATTTGTATTCCTAAAGCACACCTTCTATCATGTACACTCACCTCTAACTACTTCAAGATGCACTGTATCTTCCTTTACCTCTGAGAGACCATACATCACACTTTGGCTTTGATAAAATTGTTGTTTATCTACCTTTTGGACTTTATTTCCATAATACTAAAAAATATCCATTCTCTCCTTTAACTACACTTCTCTATTTACTTTCCAACTTAGGTAGCAATGCTTTTTGTTTTGTTTTGTTTTGTTTTTTGCCATCTCTGACATAATGGAAAAAAAAAGACAAAAATGAACAGAACCACAGACAAAGCTAGGACACCATTAATCATACCAACATATGTTATAATGGGAATACCAGAGGAGAGGAGAGAAAGAAGGGAGTAGAAAAAAAATATGAAATAATGTGTGAGCATTTCCCAAATTTGATGAAAACATTAAGCTACATGGTCAAGAAGCTGAATAAACTTAAAGTAAGATAAACAAAAAGAGATACATACTCATACAAATAGTAATCAAAATGTTTAAAGTAAAAAATAAAAAGAAAATCTTGAAAGTAGTAAGACAAAAATGATTCATTGCACACAGGGAACCCCATTAAGATTAACAGTTGACATCTCATTAGACAACAGAGGCCAGAAGGCAGTGGAGCCACATATTCACAAAACTTAAAAAACTCTCAACCAAGAATCTTAAATCTAGCCAAACTATCTTTCAAAAGTAAAGGAGAGATAAATGTATTCCCAAATTAAAAAACAAACAGAAAACAAAATTCACTGTTAGCAGACTTGCCTTACAAGAAATATTAAAGGAAATTATTCAGTCTAAAAGCAGTCTAAAACCAACATAATTGAATTATATAATAATTGAATATATAACATAATTGAATTGGTAATTAAAAGTCACACAAGAAAAGAGTTCCATTAAAGTAAATATGTAGGTAATTATGAAAGACACTTCAATTGTATATTTCTTCTTATTTCTCCTAACTGATTTCGAAAATAAGTTGCATAAAATGATATATATATATAACTGCATTAATGATCCTATAATGTATTTGACAGTAACAACACAAATAAATTAGTTGGGGATAAATGTATATATGGGAATAAAGAAATGACAAGAGATGGTAGCACATATCCATAAAAATAAATGAAGAGAATCAGAAAGGGTGCCTTCATTTAATCTCTCAGCATCATTACAAGATAAATGATTACTATCATAGTCAGTTTGGGCTGCTATTAACGATTACCTTAGACAGAGTGGCTTAAATGACAAACATTTATTTCTCACAGTTCTGTAGATTAAGAAGTTCAAGATCAAGGTGGTAACAGAGCTGGTGTTTGGTGAAATCCTGCTTTCTGTTTTGCATATGGCCATCTTCTCATTGTTTGTCCTCATAAGGCAGATGGGAGATAGGAAGCAAGCTCTTTTGTGTCTCTTCTTATAACACTAATCCTATCATGAGTACTGTAACTTCATGACTAATTACAAAATTCCTCATCTCCAAATATCATAATACTGGGAATTAAGATTTCAACATATGAATTCTGGGAAGAGACAAATGTTCAGTCCATAGAAAGTGATAATAATAACATGTATTATTGGGTTTAAATTATAGATATACACACACATATACACATTATGTATACAATTTATTATATAATATATGCAAAACTTATTTTGATATCTATTTAATATACTATAGTACTAAATAGTACCAAAAGAGGGAAGAGGAAATGGGATATATGAAATCAAAATTCCTATATTTTATGGGAACTAATTCAGGATAAATCTGAAGTAGATTTTGATTAGTTAAGATATACTGTAAACCAAAGAAAAACCAGTAGGGAAAAAGAAAAGTCAAGAAAATAATTTTTAAAAAATCACTGAAAAACTAAGATGTTACACTAGGAAACATCCATTTAATAAAAAAGATGGCAAAAAAATAATAAAAAATAAAAAAAGATGGCAACGGAAGATAGAGAAAAAAAAGACTTGAGACATGTGAAAACAAAAATGAACAAAAACTGCTGATATATATCTAACTCTATCAATAATATTAAATATTAATAATAAATAATCTAATTAAAAGTCAGATTGTATAACTGCTCCACATTAAAAAAGAAAGATTCAAACTTGTGTAATCTACAAGAGACACACTTTATGTTAAAAATTCAAATAGGTTGTAGGCAAAAGCATGGGAAAAGGTATACCATAAATACAGTAGCCATAAAAGAGCTGAAATGGCTATGCTAATATTAGATAAAATAGATTTTTTAAAAAGATTTTATTTATTTGACAGATAGAGGTCACAAGTAGGCAGAGAGGCAGGCAGTGGGTGGGGGGGAGCAGGCTCCCCACTACGCAGAAAGCCCGATGTGTGACTCGATCCCAGGACCCTGAGATCATGACCTGAGCCAAAAGCAGAGGCTTTAACCCACTGAGCCACCCAGGTGCCCCTAGATAAAATAGATTTAAAGCAAAAAATGTTAACACAAGATGAAGAGGCAAAAAAAAAAAAATTATTAAAGAGCATTATCTCTTAATGATAAAAGAGTCACTGCATCAGGAAGATACAATAGTAATAAGGATATATATGCCTAAAAAAATCTCCAAAATACATGAAGAAAACCTTGATATATCTCAAGAGTGAAACAGACAATACAACAATGATAGAGACTTTAACACTTCTCTCTCAATAATGTAAAGAAAAACTAGAAAAAAGATTGACAAAGAAGTATTAGACTAGAGTAATACCACAAAACAACTAGACCTAGCAGATATCTATAAAACATTCTATTGCGCAACAGCAGAATATATATTCTTCTCAAGCACACATGGACTTTCTCCAGGAAAGACTATATGCTAAGCCATAAAATAATCACCAATAAATTTTGAAGAACTGACGCACAGTCAGGTAGGAAGATGGCAGGGTAGGAGGACCCAAAGCTTGCCTCTAACCATGGATACTAGATAAGACTCACAACAGCATAAATAAGCCAGGAAATGATGCAAGACAAGCAGAACAAACTCCACAACTAAAGGCAGGGAAGAGGTCACATCCAAGAAGATAGTGAAGGTGAAGATGCAGTCTGGGAGTGAAACAGAGCATGGCCATCCATGGAGTGGAGAGAGCTGGTGATATAGAGAAAAGCAGAAAACAGACTTTCACACTGGGGAGCCCTGGAGCAGGAAGGACAAATCTCTGTAATATTTGCCTTCAAACGTAAGAAGGCCAAATTCCATGAGTTCCTAAAACCATGAGGACTTAAAGCCTAGAATTTTAAAAATCCGTGGACTCACCTCTGGGAGAGCCTGGAAAGCATTAAGAAGTAGAGACCTTGCCCTTAAAGAGACAAGGATGTCAAACAGCCTGTGCAGATACAGTGTAGAACCAGTAGTTCAAAAAATACTGTGGGCAAAGGGGACAGAGATTTATTTGCTCATATCAGAGTGCTCCTGGAGAGACAGGATTCATTGGGAGACCTCTATAGAAACAAAGGAGTTGGTGGGCGCCATTTCCTCCCCTGTCCCCCAGCATAAACAATGGCCATCAGCAGGAACCAGTATAGCATTCATACTCCTTACCTAAGTTGCTTGCCCCAAGCTCCTCCTCCCCATGCTTTGGAGGTTCTGTCCTTCTCAGTCATGGTCCTTGAGTCCTAGCACTGTTACCTCCCCTTGCCAGATGACCCATCACAAACCCTGACAACACCATATACCCTGACATGTGCATTTGTGGGACCTCAGTTCTGGCGGTGGTAGTGGGCAGGTCTCCTTTCACAAGAAGACCACCACACAACTTGCTGCCCACAATAAGCAAAGAGAGTCTCTGTAAACAACTAGACTGAAGGAAAAAGAGGCCAAGACTCAAATCAGAGCATATGCAAATCACACTGGAGACCTCTCTGAAGCAACAGACCCTGGGGCATAGGGGTCACTGAACTGCAGGGTACTATAGGACCTCTTCTTCATAAGGCTATTATCATTAAGAGCAAGAGAAGTAGTTGACTTTCCTAACACAGAGAAACAGATACAGAATCAGACAAATTGAGGAGACAAAGAAACATCTCCCAAATGAAAGAACAGTATCAAACCACACCAAGAGACCAAAGCAAAACAGATAAAATTAACATGCCTGATAGAGAATTTAAAGTAATGATCACAAATATACTAACTGGACTGGAGAAAATAATGGAGAACATCAGTTAGATCCTTAACACAGAGAGAAAAAAGAACCAAATAGAGATCAAGAATATAATAAATGAAATTAAAAATACACTTCATGGTATAAATATCAGGCTAGATGCTGAGGAATGAATTAATGGCCAGAAAGAGAGAAAAATGGAAAGTAATGAAGCTGAGCAAAAAAGGGAAGGAAATTACACAAATTAAGAATAGACTAAGGTAAACACAGTGATTCCATCAAGTATAATAACATCCATGTTATAAGGAGCTCAGAAGAGATAAGGGGGCAGAAAACTTATTTGAAGGAATAATAGTTGAAAGATCTCCTAATTTGGAGAAATAAATAGTTATCCAAATCCAGGTGGCACAGAAATCTCCTCACCCCTAAATTCAACCCAGAGAGATTCACACCAAGACATATAGTAATTAAAATGGCAAAAATTAGCACAAAAACAAGAACAAACAAACAAAAAAAAAAAAACAAAACAAAAGACAAAACTTAAAGCAGCAAGATAAAAGAAGATAGTTATATACAAAGGAAACCTCATAAGGCTATCAGTGGATTTTCCAGCAGAAACTTTACAGACTAGAAGGGACTGGCATGATATATTAAAAATACTGAAAGGGAAAAATTTGCAGCCAAGAATACTGTATTCTGCAAGATCAGAATAGGAGAGATAAATAGTTTCTCACACTGAGGTGACTGAGTGGCTCAGTCACTTAAATGTCTGACTTCAACTCAAGTCATGATCTTAGGATCCTGGGATCGGGCCCCACATCAAGTTCCCTGCTCAGTGGGGGGTCTGCTTGTCCCTCTGCCCTTCCTCTAGCTTGTGCACTCTCTCTATCTCTCAAATAAATACATAAATCTTTGGGAAAAAAAAATGTTTCTCAGATAAAAGAAAACAAAAGGAGTTCATGACCACTAAACCAGCCCTACAAAAAAACATTAAAGGGGACTCCCTGAGTGGAAAGAAGGACCATAAGTAGGAGTATGAAAAGTAAAAAAACACAAAAGCAGCAAAAATAGTTATTTTTGTAAAAATAATTCAAGGGATTCATAAAATAAAGGTTCAAAAATATGACACTATATACCTAAAATGTGGGAAAGAGAGGAATAAAGAATGGGTTTAAACTTAAGTGACCATCAAGTTAATACAGACTGCTATATACAGATGTTATATACCACAAATCAAAAATCAGTAAGAGACATATATTTATTGCCTTTTTGTTACTTGTCTTGTGGTTATTTCTGTATATTTTCTCTGATATTTCTCCTGTTCTTTCATGGTTTGTTGGCTTTCTTTAGTGATAAACTTGGATCCTTTTCTCTTTGTTGTTTGTATATCTCTTACCTATCAATAATTACTTTGAATGTAAATGGCCTAAATGCTCCAATTTAAAGACATAAGGTGACAGAAAGGATTAAAAAAAAAAAAACCCATGAAGATCTGTCTATGTATTGCATGCAATAAATATATTTCAGACCTAAAGATTGAAAGATTGAAAGGAAGGGGATGGAGAAACATTGAATATGCAAATGGGTGAAAAAAAGAAGTGAGGGTAGCAATACTTATATTGGACAATAAAGACTTTAAAACAAAGACTGTAACAAGAGACAAAGAAGGACACTGTATAATAATGAAGGGACAATCCAACGAGAGAATAAAACAATTGTAAATATGTATGCCCCCAACATGAGAGCACCTAAGTACATAAAACATTTAATAACAAACATAAAAGAAATAATTAATAAAAGATATAAATAAAAGATAGTAGGGGACTTACCACTCCACTTACATCAACAGACAGATCATCCAAACAGAAAATCAACAAGGAAACAGTGACTTTGGATGACATGATAGACCAGATGGATTTAACAAACATATTCAGAACATTCCACCCTAAAACAGAAGAATACACATTCTTTTTAAATGTACACAGAACTCACGCCACAAAACAGGCTTCAACAAATTCAAAACAATTGAAGTCATACCATGAATCTTTTCTGACCACAGTATGAAATAAGAAATCAACCACAAGAAAAAATCTGGAAAGAGCACATGTACATGGAGGTTAAATAACATGCTATTAAAGAATGAGTGGGTCAACCAAGAAATCAAAGCAGAAATAAAAAATTACATGGAGACAAATGATAATGAAAACACAACAGTTCAAAATCTTTGAGATGCAGCAAAAGTAGATCTAAGAGGGAAGTATAGCAACATAGGCCTACCTCAAAAAGCATGAAAAATCTTAAATAAACAACCTAACCTTACACTTAAAGGAACTAGAAAAAGAAGAACAAACAATCCCAAACCCAGAAGAGGGAAGGAAATAATAAAGATTACAGCAAAAGTAAATGATATAGAAACTAAAAACACAATAGAGCAGATCAATGAAACCAGGAGCTTGTTCTTTGAAAAGATCAATAAAATTGGTAAACTTCTAGCAAGATTCATTGAGAGAGAGAGAGAAAGAGAGAGAAGACCCAAACAGATAAAATTATGAATGAAAGAGGAGAAATAACAACCAACATCACAAAAATACAAACAACTATAAAAGAATATTATGAAAACCTACAGGCCAACAAATTGGACAAATTAGAAGAAATGGATCAATTCCTAGAAACATAAAACCTACCAAAACTGAAGCAGAAAGAAACAGAAAAATGAAACAGATCAATTACCAGCATTGAAACTGAAACAGTAATAAAACAATTCCCAACAAACAAAAGTCCAGAACCAGATGGCTTCACAAGTGAATTCTAACACATATTTAAAGAATTAATTTCTATTCTTCTCAAACTGTTGCAAAAAATAGAAGAGGAAGGAAAACTTCCAAATTCATTCTGAGGCCAGAACCACCCTGATAACAAAACCAGATAAAAACATCACCAAAAGAGAGAGAGAGAGAACTACAAGCCAATATCTCTCACTGAATATAGATGCAAAAATCCTCAACAAAATATTAGCAAACCAAATCCAACAATATTTTTTAAAAAATTATAAACCACTATCAAGTGGTATTTATTCCTGGGATGCAAGGATGGTTTAATATTTGCATAACAATCAATGTGATATGTCACATCAATAACAGAAAGAACAAAAAACATATAGTCATTTCAATAGGTGCAGAAAAAAAGCATCCGACAAAGTACAACATCCACTCATGATAAAAACCCTCTACAAAGTAGGTCTAGAGGGAACATACCTCAACATAATAGAGGTTTTATTTATCATTTTATATCTCAAGTTTTTATATAAATTCCAGTTAGTTAACATGTAGAGTACTATTAGTTTCAGGAGTAGAATTTAGTGATTCATCACTTACATACAACATTCAGTGCTCATCACAACAGGGACCCTTCTTAATACCCATCAACCATTTAACCCGTCCACTACCCACCTCCCTTCTAGCAACCCTCAGTTTGTTCTCTATAGTTAAGAGTCTGTTTAATGCTTTGCCTCTTTCACTTTCTCTTTCTTTCCCTCTATCTCTTTCTCTCTTAGGAAAAGCCCACAGCCAACATCATACTAAATGGTAACAAACTGAAAACTTTTCCCCTAAGTTCTAGAATAAGACAGGGATGTCCATTCTCACCACTTTCATTCAACACAGTACTAGAAATCCTAGTCACAACAATTAGACAACTTAAAGAAAACATCTAAGTTGGTAAGGAAAAAGAGAAATTTTCATAACTTGCAAATGACATGATACTATATATAGAAAACTCTAAAGATTCCACCAAAAAATTATTAGAACTGATAAATAAATTCAGTAAGGTTAAAGGATACAAAGTCAATGTATAGAAATAGGCTGCATTCTTGTACACTAATAATAAAACAACAGAAAGTGAAATTAAGAAAACAATCCCAGTTATAATTATACTAACAACAAAAAAATATCTAGGAATAAACTTAACTAAAGAGGTGAGAGACCTGTACTCTGAAAGCTATAAAACAATGATGAAAGAAATTCAAGATTATGCAAAAAAATGGAAAGACATTCCATGCTCATGAGTTGGAAGAACAAATATTGTTAAAATATCTATACTACCTGAAGCAATCTACACATTTAATGCAATCCCTATCAAAATGACAACAGCCTTTTTCACAGAACTAGAACAAACAATCCCCAAATTTGTATGAAACCAAAAAGACCATGAATAGCCAAAGCATCTTGAAAAAAAAAAAAAAACTGGAAGTATCACAATTCCAGATTTTAAGTTGTATTACAAAGTATTAGTAATTAAAACAGTATGTTACTGGCTCAAAAATAGACATAGATCAATGGAATAGAATAGAAAACCCAGAAGTAAACCCACAATTCTATGGCCAGTTAATCTTTTGACAAAAGAAGAATAAATATGAGAAAATGACAATCTCTTTAACAAATGGTATTGTGAAAACCGGACAGCTATATGCAAAAAATGAAACTGGGCCACTTTCTTTCATCATATACAAAAATAAACTCAAAATGGATTAAAGACATAAATATGAGAAGTGAAACCATAAAAAAATCTTTGAAGAGAGCACAGGCACTAACTTCTCTGGCATTGGCCACCAAAACTTTTCTAGATAGGTCTACTGAGGCAAGGGAAACAATAGTAAAAACAAACTATTGGGACTACATCAAAATAAAAAGTTGAAAGTTAAAGAAACAATCAACGAAAGTAAAAGGCAACCTAGTGAATAGGAAAATATTTGCAAATGATGTATCTGGTAAAGGGTTAATGTACGAAATATGTGAAGAACTGATACAACTCAATACCAAAAACCCAAATAGTCCAATTAAAAAATGCACAGAAGACTTGAACAGATACTTCAAAGAGATCCAGATGGCCAATAGGCACATGAAAAGATGCTCGACATCACTCATCATCAGGGACATGCAAAACAAAACTACAATGAGGTATCATCCCATATCTCTCACAATGGCTAAAATAAAAAACAAACAAACAAAAAAACACAAGAAACAAGCATTGGTGAGAATGTGGAGAAAAAGGAACCCTTGTACACTGTTGGTAGGAATGCAAATCAGTGCATCCATTGTGGAAAACTGTATAGAGGTTCCCCAAAATTTTAAAATAGAACTACCCTATGACCATGGAATTACACTCTTGGGTATTTACCCAAAAGTTACAAAAACACTAATTCAAAGGCATACATGCACTCCTATGTTTACTCCAGTGTTATTTACAATGGTCAAACTATGGAAGCAGCCCAGAGGCTGATCAATAGATGAGTGGATAAATAGCACACACACACACACACACACACACACACACCTGAATGTTATTCAGCCATAAAAAGAATTAAATCTTGCCATTTGCAACAACACGGATATAGCTAAAGAGTATAATGCTAAGTGAAATAAGTCAGTCAAAGACAAATACCATATGATCTACTCACATGTGGAGTTTAAAAAATAAACAAATTAAAAAGGAAAAAACGAACAAACAAACATAGGGACAAACCAAGAAATAGCCTCTTAACTAGAGAGAACAAATTGTTACCAGAGGGGAGGTGGGTGGGAGGATGAATTAAATAGGTGATGAGGATTAAAGGGTGCAGTTCTGAAGATGAAAAAAATAATTAAAAAAAAAAAAGAACTGAAGTATAAAATACATCCCCTGACCATAAGAAAATTTGCTAAATTCACAAATATGTAGAAATTAAAAGACATACTATTAAATAAAAGGTCAAAGAAGAAACCACAAAGAAAATTAAAAAAAAAATTTTTTGAGATGAATGGGAAAATACCAACTACCAATATACAAAATACAAAAGCATATTAGATATAGCTAAAGCAGCATTCAGAGGGATATTCTTAATTGTCATACCTATATCTAAAAAGAAGAAAGATGTCAAATCAACATTCTCCCTTAAAAAAAAAAAAGTAGAGTAAACTGAACACAAAGTAAGCAGACAAAAGATAATAAGAAAGAATGTAGTGGAAAGGGGCACCTGGGTGTCTCAGCAGGTTAAGCCTCTGCCTTTGGCTCAGGTCATGGTCTCAGGGTCCTGGGATCACACACCACATCGGGCTCTCTGCTCAGCGGGGAGCCTGCTTCCCTTCCTCTCTCTCTGCCTGCCTCTTTGCCTAGTTGTGATCTCTGTCTGTCAAATAAATAAATAAAATCTTAAAAAAAAAAAATTTTACAGTTTTATCTCTTGCATACAAGTTTATGACCATTTTAAGTTATTTTTTTAAATTTAATTTTATTTTTTCAGTGCTCCAAGATTCATTGTTTATGCACCACACCCAGTGCTCCATGCAGTATGTGCCCTCCTTAATGCCCACTACCAGGCTCCCCCATTCCCCACCTCCTCCCTTCCCAAACCCTCAGTTTGTTTCTTAGAGGTGTGAAATAGAAGTCAAATGTTATTCTTTTGCATGTATATAGCCATTCTTAGCACCATTGTTGAAAAAAACTGTTTTTCCCCCAAATAATCTGTCTTGAGATTCTTATCAAACTTAACAAACTGTAAATGTAAGAGTTTATTTGTGGATTCTCCATTCTATTCTGTTATCTGTTTTGAGACCTGTTCACACCAGTACAAGATGGTCTTGATTTTAACTGTATAGTAAGTTTTAAAATTGAGAAGTGTGTCTGCCTAACCCCAGTTGATTCTAATGTCTAGTCCTTTTTATATGTTGTTGTGTTAATTTGCTAGTATTTGTTGAGGAATTTTGTATGATTCATAGGAGCTATTAGACTTTAGTTTTCTTTTGATATTTTTGGCTGGTTTTGATATCAGTAATTCTGATTCTATAGCATAAGCTGGGAAGTGTTCCCTATTCTATTTTTCTTAGAAGAGCTGGTGAAGGGTTGGTATTATTCCTTGAAAGTCTGGTAAAATTCAGTAGTGAAAGTTATCTGAACCTGGATTTTTTGCCTTGTGAGAAGTTTTAAATTACTAATTAAATCCCTTTACTTGCTATGCATGTATTTATATTTTCTAATTCTTAAATAATTTTCAGTAATTCATTTGTTTATAGAATCTGCCCACTTCAACTATTATTTACTCTGTTGCTATACATAACTGTTATTCATAGTATTTTCTTAAAATTACTATCTTCCCAAGTTCATCTTAAGTTTAATAATTTCCCCTTTTCTCTCGCTTCTTTTGTTTTACTTGGTCACTCTTCCAGTTTTATTTATCAATGTGTATTTCCACTGCATTCTTTTTTTTAAGATTTTTATTTATTTATTTGACAGAGAGAGAGAATTCACAAGTAGGCAGAGAGGCAGGCAGAGAGAGAGGGGGAAATAGGCTCCCCGCTGAACAGAGAGCCCGATGTGGTGCGTGATCCCAGGACCCTGAGACCATGACCTGAGCCAAAGGCAGAGGCTTAACCTGCTGAGCCACCCAGGTGCCCCTTTCCACTACATTCTTTCTTATTATCTTTTGTCTGCTTACTTTGTGTTCAGTTTGCTCTACTTTTTTTTTTTAAGGGAGAATGTTGATTTGACATCTTTCTTCTTTTTAGATATAGGTATGACAATTAAGAATATCCCTCTGAATGCTGCTTTAGCTATATCTAATATGCTTTTGTATTTTGTATATTGGTTAAAGCAGAGGCTTTAACCCACTGAGCCACCCAGGTGCCCAAAAACTGTAAAATTCTTACAAGAAAATATGGACATAAATCTTTACTACCTCGAGTTAGTCATGATACGTTAAACACAATATCAAAAATACAAGTGTCAAAAGAAAATTAGATAAATTGTACTACACCAAAGTTTAAAACTTTTTTTTTGCCAAAAATAATACCGTAAGTAAACTGAGAAGATATCCCATAGAATGTGAGAAGATATTTGAATATCATTTATCTGATAACAGACTTATGTACAGAAGATTTAAAGAACACATATGACTTTATTTGTTTGTTTGTTTACTTGAGAGAGAGCTAGCAAACAGAGAGATAGTGAGAGGGAAAAGCAGACTCCCCACTGAGTGGAGAGCCCCATGCTGGGCTTGATCCCAGGACCTTAAGATCACAACCTCAGCCAAAGGCAGATGCTTAAACCACTGAGCCACCCACATGCCTCATGAGTTGTTGTTTTTTTTTTTTTTTTAAGATTTATTTATTTATTTTTTAGAGAGAGTGGGTAAGCAAGGAGTGGGGGTGCGGACAGAGAGAGAAACTCAAGCAGACTCCCTACTGAACAGGAAACCTGACATGGGGCTCAATCTCACACTTATAAGATCATAACCAGAGCCGTACCAACTCAACCAATTGAGCCACCCAGGCACCCCCACATATGACTCTTAAACAAAATGACAAATGACCCAATTTAAAAATGTGCAAAGCATTTGAATAGACATTTCTCTAAAGACGATATACAAATATACCAATAAGCATATGAAAAACTGTTCATCATGATTAGTCATAGGAAAATTCAACTAAAACCACAATGAGATATCACTTCACAACCACTAGGGTGGTTGCAGTAGAAGATTATCAAATGCTAGCAAAGATTTAGAGAAATGAGAACATATATACACTGATCATGGGAATTTAAAATGGAGAAGCCACTTTGGAAAACAGTTTGGCAGTTCTTCAAAATGTTAAATATAATGTTACCATGCCCCCTGCAATCTCACTCCTAGTTATATATCCCCAAATAAATAAAAATACATGTTCACTCAAAAATTTGTACATAAATGTTTACAGGAATATTTTTCATAGTAGCCAAAAAATTAAAAACAGTGTAGATGTCTATGAACTGATGAATGGATGAAAAATATGTGGCATATCAATACAAGGAATAATATTCAACAATAAAAGGAATAATACTGATAGAGACAAGAATCTCTGTTAACTTTGAAAACATTATGCTAAGTGAAAGAAACAAATACATAGAAACAGAAGGCAGATTATGAATTATGTGCTTGCTAATGGGTGGGAAAGAAAAGTATAGAGGGGAGCAATGAGGAGTGACTGCAAATACACACAGGTTTTCTTTTAGGGAAAACAAAAGTGCTCTAAAATTATACTACGGTGATGGTTGCACAATCTTCAGATCTTTGCCAGCACTTGATAATCTTCTACTGCAGCCACCCTAGTGGTTGTGAAGTGATATCTCTTTGTGGTTTTGACTGAATTTAAATTTACTTAAAGACTTATTTATTTATTGAGAGAGAGAGAGAGAGAGAGAGAAAGTATTAGAAAAAGAGTGTGGGGGGGAGGGGCAGAGGGAGAGGGAGAGAAGCAGACTCCCTGCAGACCACAGAGCCCCAAGCAGGGCTCTATCTTATGACCTTGAGATCATGGTCTGAGACAAAATCAAGAGTTGGAGGCTTAACTGACACAGCCACCCTGTGAATATATTTAAAAAGCACTGAAATGTACGTTATAAATGGGTGAACAGTATGCTATATTAATTACCTCAATAACACTTTTAAAAAACATAATTCACATCATGCTAAATTTTTGCTTAAAATCTTCCAATAATTTCTCATTTTACTTGAAGCAAAATCAAACTGTTATATTCATTAATGAGGGCCTCGGAATATGATCTCCATTTTTAAGCTCTCTGTCATGATATGCTACTATTCTTTACTTGCTCAGCTAGACACACTGCTTTGCAGGTCCTCAAATATGCCTGCAAGCTCCTATTTCAGGGACAATGTGTTTGATGTTTTTCCCACCTGGTACATTTTTTGCCTAAATACTGTATAGATTGTTCCCTCATCTTGTGCTTTTGCTCAACAAAGCCTTTATGAGACAACTGTGCTTTAAATGAAAACTCCTTCCACTAAGGCACTACCATCTCTTTGCATGTCTTTTTTTCCCCTCCATGTCATTTGCTATTCTTTGGCCTCCTTCATTTTCTGTTCTACAACCTAGCATTAAAATATAGATTTCCAAAGGCATGACATCACCTGTTTCTTCACAGTGGCTTCCCTAGTACCTAGAACAGTAGGTTATTACATGGTAGGCATGAAACAAACCTATTTGCTTAATTTATTATTTGTACAATGTGGCTAGTATCTTTAATTTTCTACTCAGCCAGGAAATGTAGTATCCTTGTAGAACTTAAAGTTCTTTCATAAAAATAAAAGCACTTCACTTTTTTGAAATGAAAAATGTGTTAAAAAATCACACAACATTATTTTCTCAGCTGAAGTTAAAGCATGAATATCTGATAAGTCATATCAAACATGTAGGACAAGATCCAATTAATTGACTTTTGCTACAAACACAAATTATAATTTGTTCACACATCACAGCTCTGACAACATCAGTTAATCTTTGGGTACTATTCCCTGACATATCTTCGTCTTTACTGCTCCAGGTTGAAGAGATTTAATCAGTTTGGGCCTGACCACAACAGCTGCCAGTGCCTGCAGGGGCTAACAGTCAAAAGAGAGAAGGGGTGAGGAGAGCAACTCATTCCTCCACAGTCACCAGGGTAACCAGAGGCCTAGTGGCTGGCCTTGTTGACATTTCAGGCAATGCTGTTCAGGATTAACTTGTGTTTTCATTATGAAGACAGAAAGTGTGACTCAAAAGTCATGAATTGATTATTGCCCAGGTGCAACATTAGTGTTACTGCCTTAAAACACATTATAAAGTATGAAATCTGAAGGGGTATTGGAAGATTACCCAATATATAAAATACATTCCCCACTGTCCTGACACGACATGTACAATTATCAACAATAGTGGTTCAGTCCTTTGATTTAAGATGTATTGTTCTCAGCAGTCCTCTGCCAAAGAGACTACTTAAAGATGTTATGCACAAAAACACATCATCTGTCATTAACAGTATTTTAAAATAGACTAACATTTCATAATCTTTAATTCTCTTGCTTGCAAATATAAGAAACAGACTTTAGCCAGTTTAAGAAAAAGGCAGTAACTTATCACAGAGACTGTGACATGGGCTAGAAGGAACTAGAATTAGATTAGAAATTCTCCAAACCTTTTCTCCATTGCTCATATTTTCTTGCCTCTACAAGGGGTTGCATTCTCTCTCTCTCTCTCTCTCTCTCTCTCTCTCTCCCCAGCCCATCTACCAATATTCATTTTGCCTGCTTCTCAGGTCCATATGGTAGGTTAAAAGTGCCTCTCCCATAGCTTCCAAATGCACATTTCACCTCCAGCTGAAGAAAATGAGAATATTTGTCCCTTTCACTCCCAATTCTAAAATTTCTACATAGATATGTGTTTGGCCACAGTTCTACAAGTGGCCCATATCCTAATTGAAGCTATACTTAACTAAGGGTCAAGGTCACATTATGCTAAATAGCTTGCACGGTGCCCAGATTGATTAGGGTGGACAACTTCATGTGGTGTCAGGAGCTGGGCAGCGTCTTCATAATGCTTTTGTATGGAACACATTTGTAAATCTACTTTTAAAAAATTATAGCTGTCTATAAAAAAATGCAGGAAAATGTTATAAATCTACTACTGAATCTACCTCAGATGTCTTCATAAGATAATTGTTGTTAAACAAGTAGTGTAGAACTATTAAACCATAGCCATTAACACTCTAACGTGAATGTGTTGAGGAGGAAAAACTTTTCCTCTACTTTTTAATGTTCAGTGCTTAGGAGCCTTTGAATTAAACTGACAAAAGACAGATTAGCAGGAGAAAAGACAAAATTTAATCACATAGGTTTGAGAGTTCACAAAAATGTGGCTCAAAAAGTTAGAATTTGGGACTTATATACTATCTTAATAAGGGAATGCGAAGGAGGAGAAAGGACACTTAAAGGAAAGCAAATGACTTTACAGAAGGATGAATGGATCCTTTGGAGTATAGATGAGGGAGATGATAGTTTTGTGACTATGTCTGTTTAGGTGTGGTGTAGAGATTTCTCATCTCAGGTGATGAGTCAATCTTCCCTGGTTGTTCCCAGGAAGGGGATTTAAGACAACTTGAGTTTTTAAAGGAAGCTTCGCTTCTAGGCATGTAAGATTTCAGGACCCTAAATGTCTTATGCTCAAAATAATTTTGTCCCATAATGAGATATTCTGGACCCCTTCAGATACACCAGTGTGATGTCTTATTAAGAAAAATTAAATTTTCCAGGAGGAGGTTCAGAGGATAAGTAGCTCTATTTTATACAGAAGCCACAGAATCAAAAAATATTCTGAGCAAAGTCAACTCTTGCGAAGTGGCAGGAGGGAACCTGGAGAGAGGGCAGCATGCAGGGGAGCAGGCACCAAGGGACACAGGACAGGCAAGCTTTATAAAGGACAACAGGTCCTGCAAGCCAGTCCTTGTGATTCCTGAAACAAACCAGTGAAATGAGCATAACTGCTGTCTTTAGCTTTCCTGGGAGGATAGAGCTTATGAGGGGCGTGGTTACTTAACTGTGATAATTCACAGTGTAAATTATAGAAGGAGTACCTGAAAACTCAACTTCTAATTTTTCAATGGATCTCACATATGGTGTTTATAAGCAAGGGCAGCACAATCTGGCAGAGGCACCTACCTGATATGTGTATTAAAAGAAGTATACAATTACATATATGGGAAGCACAGAGGCAGTATCTAGCACACTGTAAGCATCTCAATAAGCAGCAGCTGTCTTGAGGCCATTCTTTGAAAGGCTATATAGGTCAGTGGTCAAGAACATGGACTCTAGAACCAAAACTCAGGATGCAGTACTTGCTTCTTTGCACACTGTGCTAACCTCTTTGTACATCATTTTCCTCATCTGTAAAATGGAATATTTATAGAAACAACCTCCAAGCTTTCTTCTTATTTTTTTTTAAATTAGGAATTAAATGAGTTAGTACGAAAAGCACTTGGACCATTTCTTGTAGGTACTATATGTGTTACTCTTACCAATAGAACCATTAACCAGGATGCAACTGGGAAGCCCGTAGTGAGGATGAGTTATAGGATGACTAATCTATGACCTCAAGAAGTGATCGAAGACCCAGTTTCTTCTCACTGCTCCACTATTCCAGCCATAGGAGTGGGGTTTGATTTGATGCTGCACGCTCTTGTGATGGAAGGGATTATTTAATTGGTTTAAACAAGTTGACCTACTCCTCTGAGTCATGCAGGTCTTACTGTCTTATTTGTTGGCTTGATTCTTTTTGTCAAAACAATTAGTTTTCCTTTTTAAACATCTACTGACAAATTGACAAGTTTAACCTTTTAAAATCTGTAGTGAGTAAAACTGGTAATTTTAATACAACAGTTATAGCAGATTGATCAGGCTGCCCCAGTGCAGTGACCTGATTGTTCAATTTCAGTGCCAGAATTGCTTCCTGCTATTTCACAGTATCTGCAGGTTAGTTTATGTTAAAAAAAAAAAAAAAAAAAAAAAAAAAGTTGGGGGGCAGGCAGCACCTGAGTGACTCAGTAAATTAAGTTTCTGCCTGCTGATCAACTCAGGTCATGATCCCCGGGCCCTGGGATTGAGACCCTCTTCGGGCTCTCTGCTCAGCCAGGAGTCTGCTTCTCCTTCGCCCTCTCCTTCTTCTCCTTCCCCAATTCATGATATCTCTCTCTCTCTCTCAAATAATTAACAAAATCTTAAAACAAAAAAAGAGCCAGTGGGCAATTTTTTGGTCTCTGATGCAACAAAATCATTGATTCTCACCAATAATATCAATTTACATGTCCACATTCTCTAAATCTAAATCCTTTTTTTCCCCCCAGTGGCGGGATTGCATTTAGTATCATTAGGGTTCTTTAATAGTACAAAGTTCCTAACATTTTTACATGATGTTTTCAAATCATAAATGATTTAGAACTGTTTATTAGGAATATGAATCAGATAAAACAAGAAATTTGATAACTGAGGTTGAAAGTCATAGAAATGTGCAAATTAATGAGGGGTAATTTAGAAAAACTTAGAAGTCTGTAAAAATGAAAAACAAAACAAAACAAAACATGGAAAATGTGGTAGCTAAGACTTCCAACAATGAAGTTGGCAGTAAATGAAACAACAGAATTACACCAATAGGGAATAGTCGATTAGCATACAGCAGGGCAGTCAACAAAAAAGTTTGAGAATTTATCTATGTAATTATTTAAATATAAATTTTATTGTTATAAAAAGTCAAAAGACCATACAACTTGGTAACTCATGGGAAAATAAATCATGAACAATCACCACTATAGACTACCACGTGTAGTAACATGCACTGATCTTGCAAACTGTGAAGGAAATGGTTAGATATTTTTGAAGTAACACAAGAAAATTATAAACAAGGAAGTACAAGGTTGATTTCCATATCCACTTGAACAGTATAGCTCCCTTAGTACGAGATGAACAATGTTTCCACACAGTCTATATGAGATTATTCTCTACCTTCAAGAGATCTACTGTGGTCTTGGGGAGAAAAATAATCAGATTATTAGCTGGTAACCTAACTATAATATTAGAAGTGCTCTCACTTGATTGTACTGCTTAGCCTGATATTTTATTTTTTGCATATTATATCTGAAAAACTTGTGTATTCTGGTTCATTCATGATTTTTCATTAAAGCAGCATTTTTCTCCTTATTTTGTTATTTTTCTTGACCACTTAAGATGAAATAAAGACTTCCCTTTGATCACATCTGTCAAGATTGATGGAAAGCACAGAGTCATTTATGTTTAGACCATCAACATTTCTCTAAGTGCTGATCACCTGAATTATTGATCAGGGGGATTGTTACAGAACAATCTCACATTCCTTAGACTTGGTATCAATAGCTCAGGAGGGAAGCTGTAGGGCAGGTGACTCCAGGACAGAAGAGCTAATGGGTAAGAGGAGGGGTGACTAGGGAAAAGGGATTGAGAACCATCAGGCTGCAAGGCCGTGAAACATGAACAGAAAATAGGCAGTTTCCATGGACAAGAAAGTCTTGAGTTTCATTCCTAATAGCAGACTTGAGGCTTGGTTAGGGTGCTGTGAGAGAATTCACTTGGCAGAAAAACTAGCTTCCCAGTTCAGCTTCCAGTCATAGTTCTCTGAGGTGTGGGCTGGGACAGCTTTTAGAGATTGTTGTTTTCTCTGGCAACCTGTATCATTTCCAGCATCTGTATGCCAGAAGAGGACTTCCTTGTGAATTAATCAAGGACTCAGCAGCCTAGAAAATTTGGTGAAGTGATTTCTCATTCCTAACAAATCTCCACTGTACACAGCATATAGGTCATCTGCAGCTCCCCTTGAATGATTCTAGTCTCCAATTTGGGAAGGTGGATCCCTCAGGGTCCCAGGATTCTTTCTATTCATTTCAGACCAGGACAAATCATTTATTTGTGCCCAACAGTATAAACACTGCTATGCCAGGAGATGAGGATGATGATGATGATGACGATGATAACGATGATGATAAATAATAATTATTATTGGTTCTAAAATGCAGACATGTGATTTAGGTTCATCTAGTCACATACATTCGTAAGAGATGCAAAAATAATTCAGAGTTGAATTATGTGGGGAAAAGAGAAGAGGTATGAATGAAACATCAATTTTGCTTCTGTGAATTGCCAGAGTCAGCCTGGTTCTGTACTTAGCACTGTGGTGTGGCTTCCTGGTTTGAAAGCTTCCTGAATACGGTACAGGTTGCAGTTCCCTTGCTGAGCCAGTTCTAGAGTGTGGAATCGAAATTGTCCTGGCAACTCAGCCTGGAGTCAATTTCTTTAGCTTTTTCCAATGTTTCTGTGAATTATCTATATAACTTATAAAATCCCTTTCTCTGTAAACTAGGTAGAGTAGATTCTCTGGTTAAGATCTCATACCCACAAAGATCCTTTCTAGAAAGTTTTTCTCTTGTAATGCCCTCAGGTAGACACCTCTATTCTGTTTTCAAACAGAGATAAGTTTTAAACTGTCCTTGATCCATTAAGGTATCCTACCTGTCTTAATTGCAAATTTATATTAGTTCTGAAAAATGTATCAAGGCATATTCTGTGCCTTAAACTTCGCTGGACTGAGTTAATATACATCAATACAATATGATTCTTTTTTTTTTTTAAAGATTTTATTTATTTATTTGACAGACAGAAATCACAAGTAGGCAGAGAGGCAGGCAGAGAGAGAGAGGAGGAAGCAGGCTCCCCGATGTGGGAGAGCCCGATGTGGGGCTCGATCCCAGGACCCTGGGATCATGACCTGAGCCAAAGGCAGAGACTTTAACCCACTGAGCCACCCAGGCACCCCAATACAATATGATTCTTATGTTTAAAAAGTTTTCTCTATGAGCAAAATGCACAGAAATTAAAAAATTTATTTTTGATAAAAATTTTTTTCTATAGTCATTTACTATATGATTAGCAATGTACAATTTTGGAAGAATGGATCTTTCCTCTAAACTCATAATGTCTTTGGTTGATTTGTATTTCTACCATAGTATTTACCATGTATCTTTGTAGTTGTGTGTATGGGTGTAGGTATGCATGTGTAACTTTGTGTATACAGTTTTATCTTCTCATGTGGAAGTTCCCTTAGTGTAAGGCTCATATACTATTTATCTTTTCACCACTAAAATCCTTAGGACACAGGTGGTACTCATGGTTACTGAATAAAACAAACAAACAAACAAACAAAAATCCCCCAACCAGCCAAATAGGCAAGGTATATCAGAAAGAATTCTAAGGTCCTATAGAAAATTAGGCAGAAATACTTCTCCTTTATGATGGAGTTCTTCCCTTAACCAGGCCTCCTACACTTCTGAACATATCTACCAATTATGAGGTAATTTTTTTTTTGTTAATTTTTGTATGGACACAGAACTAATGACAAGACAGCTATATACCCAGGGAATATTTGATGAACACTCTCATCATAAGACAATGCTTTGTCTCATTTGTCTCATTTCCCCAGCCCTTTCTTGGACTGTGCCTACCTTAATTTATGACAACCAATGCCTTTAGGAATAATGGGGTTTCTGAAACCAGTGTTCTTATGTATTAGCACTTCCTGGAGAGCTTTTTAAAAATTCCTGATGCCTAGGTCACATCCCAGACCAATTAAATTAGGAGCTCATGGGGAGAGCCCTAGGCATCGACTTGTAAAACTCCTGAGGAATTCCAATGTGAAGTCAAGGCTGGAAGCACTGCTCTCATGATTTAATGATTTAATATACTTTAATCAAGTGTATCTCTAAGAAAGTCTTAAGATGAAAACCTATTCAGCTTTGTATTATTGAATCCATTGGAAAGCATTTGCAATGTGAATAAATGTGTAAATAAAATATTTTTAAAGTATCCTCAAAGAGACCTTAATTCCCAATCATAATAATATATGTGAATCATAGGATTTTAGTATTCTAAATTGTTCTAGTGTAGTCAAATCTCTGTATTGTTCTAAATTGAGTATATACTTTGTCTGGTTGAACAGAATTCTATTTCAGATTTTATGACAATTAAACTTTCTAATTAAAACATGTTTAATTTATTCCAAATAAGAACATAACCAGTTACTTTAAGAAAAAAAAAAAAGTAAAAAACTGAACAAGAGCCTTGTTCTTCTTTTACGTTTCTTTTCTTTTTAAAAAGATTTTATTTATTTATTTATTTGAGAGAGAAAGAGAACAGGAGGGAAGAGAGAGAATCTGAAGCAGACTCTGTGCTAAGGACAGTGTCTGATGCAGGGCCTGATCCCATGATCATGAGATCATAACCTGAGCCAAAAGCAAGAGTTGGACACTTAACTGACTGAGCCACTTAGGCACCCTTCAGGTTTCTTTTCTTCAATTAATGTAATGAGTTTCTTCTCACTGATGAAGCAGACATTTTTAATTAAACCAGTGAGAAGCTTAGTAAGTATAATTCATGGTTAAATGCTTTCCATGTGCATTCATATAACTAAATTTATATACAGTTACATGGTAAAATAGCTAGGAGAGAATTTCAGATAGGTGTCTGACTTTGGAATGCCTTCTTAAGCTTTAATATTTTCCTTGTTCCATAGACAACTTCCTATTATTTTCTCCTTTTCTTCTAGGAAGGAAGAAAACTATAAAATCTAGGAATCTAGAAATGAACTTCTCTGCCATTCTACCCTATTTCCTTCCTTTCCTTCCCTTCCCTTTTCTTCCTTTCCTTCCCTTCCCCTTCCCTCCCCTTCCCTTCCCTTTCCCTTTTCTTTTCTTTTCTTTTCTTTTCTTTCTTTTCTTTTCTTTTCGTTCTTTTCTTTTCTTTCTTTTAAGATTTACTTATTTATTTGAGAGAGAGTGTTTACACACAAGAGGGAGGGGCAGAGGGAGAGAGACTCTCAAACAGACTTGAGATTCAAGGCCGGTGCAAGCCTAATGTGGGGCTCTATCTCAGGACCCTGAGATCATGATCTAAGAGGAAACCAAGAGTAGGACGCTTAAGAGACTGCACCACCCACATGCCCCTATCCTATTTTCCATCACAAGTACCCCAACCCCAACTCTCCCAGCTAGACTTCTTGGATCTTTCCCCCACCTCTTTCTGTGTTATTTTCTATTTCCTCTGAGTTTTCTGGTTTTATCTACTCAAGGCTCCAGCACTATGTAAACAAAGGTAGGAACACTGGAAAGAGGTCTAAGTGGCCTTTCCAAGGTGGATCACAGAAGTGACATTTGACCTTCTACTCTGCATCTGGAAAGGCTGGCTGACTTGGTTCTTATGTTTCCAAAGAGCCTACATTTTAATTTGATCTATTTTCTTCCCATGCACTGGATATAAATGTATATGTACATAAGAACTGGAGCAAATATTCATCTGGAAATAGAATCTAGGGAAATAGAATACACTACTTATAAGCCAGGTGATCTCAAGCAAATTAACATTTGTGTGCCATAAATTTCTAAATATTTAGTATGGGGATGAAAATGGGTAATTTTCATGTCCATTGTAAAGATTGGAGACAAGTAATGTAAACTACTAGCAAAGTGCCTGGCACATGTATTACACCCTCAAAAAATATTATTTGTTATTCTTGTGTTGTTATGATTGCTAGGATAACATACACGACTATATAATCAGGACAAATCCTTCATCTATAAATATGAGATTAGTGGGTTAAAGCCTCTGCCTTCGGCTCGGGTCATGATCCCAGGGTCCTGGGATTGAACCCCACATCTGGCTCTCTGCTTGGCAGGGACCCTGTTTCCCCCTCTCTTTCTGCCTGCCTCTCTGCCTACTTTTGATCTCTGTCTATCAAATAAATAATAAACAAAATCATATATATATATATATATATATATATAATTTTGCTATATGGAATAAATTAAGTGATGCATTCAAAAACTATATACAATTTTTAAATCATAATGAATATTAACTATTAATAGTAGCTTATCCTATTGTATTTCATACTAATGTAAATCATTTTTTTTTAAGATTTTAATTCTTTATTTGAGAGAGACAGACAGAGATCACAAGGCAAGGGAGAGGAAGAAGCAGACTTCCTGGAGCAGGGAGCCCAATGTGAGGCTCGATCCCAGAAGCCCAGGATCATGACCTGAGCTGAAGGCAGATGCTTTACTGACAGAGCCACCCAGGATCCCCAAATTATTTTGATTTTTTAGAAGTGTCTTTACTAATCAAATTCCTAGAAAATATATAAGGGTGCTGACTAAATTAAAGCTATAAATTGAACAGGTACTCTTTCCACAAGGAAATTGATTTCTTAAAGCTGCTAGAGAAATGCCAACTATTTAGGGAAATGAAGGGGAAACTGGAGAAGAGGAACCCAGCTACCAATTCCATAAGGTCTATTTCCTCTCTGGAAGTCCAATAATGTCCTGGAAATCCTGAAACCAACATAGACTTGGTTTTTTGTTGTTAGTTTTTGTTTTCCAATTAAATACTCTGTTGTTTCCATTCTCACCCCTCAGGTTATCTTATTTCATTCTTTCTGAAAAAAAAAAAATCCTTTGAATTAAATTTCTAAAGCTGACATTTTGATGTCAATCTGTGTTAAATTGGCCACCCACTGAATCCTGTCAAGACTGGAGATTAAATGACTGTTAAACTTTAGATGAACTCAACAAGAGCTACAACTGGAATACTAGGGGATTCATTCCTATTTGTATTCTTTGTTGAATATAAAAGATCCCAAATTTGGCTATAATCAGTCTGTGTGCATTATAAATTGCTTCTGAGCCAAATTAATAAGAAGCTGTGGTTTTTTTTTTGTTGTTGTTGTTGTTTTTTTTTTTTTTAAGAGAGAGAGAGGACGTGTACACAAGGGGGTTGGTAGAGAGAGAGAATCTTAAGCAGGCTCCATACCCAGCGGAGATCTCAATCTCATGACCCTGAGATTATCACCTGAGCCAAAATCAAGAGTCAGCTGCTTAACCAACAGAGCCACCTAAGAAGCCCAGTAAAAAGTTATTTAAGAAAAAAACAAAACAAAACAAAAAAAACCCCAAAACCTTTTATTGCACATGTAATTCAATGTTTATTATGCAAATTAAGTATAAAGAATACAAAATTACCTAGTCAACTACCTAGAGAGAACCACCTATAAAATATTGTTACTTACCATTCTTATGTGCAGTATTTTAAACAAAAATATAATTAGAATTATGTATCTTCTTTTTGTAAACTGATTTTTAAAACATAAGGCTTCATGTTTCTATGATAGCAAATATCATACAATATCATATATTTTCACACCATTCCACTGTAGGTTCCAAATTATCGGCTATTTAGGGTGTTTTAAGACTTTACTTTTAAAACACATGATGATGGTCAGGCATGTATATTAATCTCTGTGCATATGTGCATCCTAAAGACCGATTCCTAGAAGTGAGATTGTTTTGCCAAATACACATAAATTTAAGGATTTTGATACATGTAACCAGTAATATTTTCTATTTTTATTTTTTTACCAACTTCTGCTAACAGGAATTTGAGCTCATGTCAAGTAATTTCTTATATGGCAACACTGGGGATTATCATTGCTTCTTAAAGATCTTTCTCATAGAATCATTTTAGGATGTTGCCCTTATCAATATTTAAATGACTCATTATTATTGAGGCTGACCCTTGTTCGGGAAAATACGTTGCAAATATTCCCAGTTAATTTACCTTTAGCATCACGTAAGGTGCTTCTGACACACAGACACTTATATTTCTAAGCAGAAAATAGACAGTTGACTCTTAAACAACATGAGTTTGAATTGTGCAGGTCCACTTACACACAGAATTTTTCAAAAAAATATAGCACAACACTATAAATGTATTTCTCTTTCTTATGATTCTCTTAATATTTTCATTTCTCTAGCTTACTTTATTGTAGTCACTGTACTTTTGAGTAATGTTTGAACCCTTTAATGTATATTTTGGGTGCAATTAGAAAAGTTCTCAGTGAATACCTTAAGAGGAAAGAGAGTTTGCTCTATTCTGAAGGGATAGAGAACATACTTTATTTTACTGACAGAATTTCCTTCCTAGAAATCTGCTGTTGTTCATAGGTTTTTGCAGTGTGGATGGGAAGATATTAAGGACAAGCCACTAGCCTAACAACTAATTCACCTGGATTTCAAAGCACATATGTCAAATTATGAAACCATTGATATTTGTTCTCTACAAATCTTATTTCCTCTTCCTAAACCTCTCTCTTATAACCCTGTTTTACTAACAGGAAGCTCAGATCTCAATGATTTTGTGCTATTCCTGTTGAGATCATAGCACATGCCAGGATGAAAAGACAAATAAGGACTTTGCACTTAGCATCAAAAGAAGTGGCCATGGAGGAGATGAGGATGTTCATTCATCAGTGATAGATAAAGACAAGAAAGGAATGAAATGAATAAAGATGTTCCCATAACAATTAGGCATGCAGACAATTGGATTTGGGCCTCCTCTTCCAAAGAATGAGAATTTCTCTGGAACACTAGCAAATTTCATGAGAACTTTGAACAAGTGCCATCAAAAAAAAAACCCATGGATCTCAGGACAGATGTCAGGTGTATATACTGGTTTGCTAGGGTTGCTGTAACAAATCACCACAAATTGAGTGGCTTAAACAAGAGAAATTCATTGTGTTCTAGTTCTGGTCAAAATGTTGACAGGGCTGGTTCCTTCTGGGGGCTATGAGGGAGAACCTGTTTCATGATGTTCCCCTAGCTTCTGGTGATTTGCTGGCAATCTTTGACATTCCTTGTAGAAGAATCACCTTGATCTCTGCCTTCATCTTTCTATGGCCTTCACTGTGTGTGTATCTGTGTCCAAACCTCTCCATTTAAAAAAGACATTAGTTATATTGGATTATGACACACTTTAATGGATTTAATTACATACACAATACTATTTTCAAATAAGGTATTCTAAGAGAATAGGAGTTAGGTCTTAATCATATAAATTTTGGGGGGGAGAAACAGTTCAACCCATAGCAGTATATAAGAGTACTTCCATGTGCTTCACTTATATAATACAATATTTTGGAGCTCTTCCCACACCCTTGCTGTCCCCACCACTTAGGACTTTTAGTTCTTTCTACAGTATGCTTACAATGCATATTAAACACTCTGCTAAGCCATTACTTTTGAAACTGAATTCTAAGCAGTAAGGGGATAGGGAGAGAGCTCTATTAACACTCACATATACCATGAAGGCGATTCTGTTCCTTTTTAAAAAATATTTATTTATTTGACAGAGAGAGAGAGCATAAGCAGGGGGAATGATAGGCAGAGGAAAAGGGAGAAGCAGGCTCTCTGCTTAGCAGAGAGCCTGATGTGGGGCTCAATCTTAGGACCCTGGGATCATGATCTGAACTGAAGGCAGATGCTTAACTGACTGGCAAACCAGGTGCCTAGCATTCTGTTCTAATGTACCTTTTATTCTGAATTTTTGTATAAAAAGTATTTTAAAAACTTGTCTTGTTGCTTTAAAAAATTGAGAAATAATGAAATTCAAAATCAAACTTTAACATTGGGATTCATTAATGAATAATGATAGTTTCATAACTTTGTAATATACTAAAAACCGCTGAATTATATACTTTGAAAGTGAATTTTACAATATAGAAATTATAATCTCAATTTTAAGATGCTTATTTTAATTTTTAATATCTCATCAGGTGAAAAGCAGGTATGTACAAGCACATTATACTCTAATACTGCACTTCCCACCTCTGCAGGAAAAATAAAAAAGGCAAAAACCACAAAGAAAAATAAAAACCATTTGCTATTGATCCTTAACACATGAAGTGTCATCCTTTAGGTAAAACACACCATTGACTTCAAAGAAAGATCTCCTTTGAAGCCAATAGTGTGTCCTTTTTTTTTTTTTAATTTCTTGCAAAGCATTAGGCATTGACTGAAATATAATTAGCTGTCCAGTAAATACATAGTAATGGAAGTCATGTTAGTGAATGAAAACTCTAAATTTTAAAAGCAGTCACACCTCAATGTGATTTAGGACTTGTCACATAGTAGCCTAGTGATTCTGAGATGTCTAAATCTCTCCAGGCCTTCAGAAAAGGGATGATAATAGTTAACAATGATTTCAGAGGGTTTTAATAAAAATTATGTTTGATAATATACATGAATGACTCATTCTAGTATCTGCCGTATAATAAGTGCTCAATAAACAGTGACTATACGTCATTATTATTAGTAGTAGCACAACTATTATCATTGGTTATTATTGAATTATCTTCCTTTATTAATTATATATACTTTAAAATTGAAAGTCTGTCTTTTGGGACGCCTGGATGGCTCAGTCGGTTAAGCTGCTGCTTTTGGCTCAGGTCATCATTCCAGGGTCCTAGGATCGAGTCCTGCTTCGGGCTCCTTGCTCAATGGGTAGCCTGCTTCTCTCTCTGCCTCTGCCTGCCTCTCTGCCTGCTTGTGTGCTCTCTCTCTTTCTCAATCCCTCTGACAAATAAATGGGTAAAATCTTAAAAAAAAAGAAAGAAAGAAAGAAAGAAAGAAAGAAAGAAAGAAAGAAAGAAAGAAAGAAAGTCTGTCTTTCAATGCAGAATTCCCTTATTGCATTGGTTGGACAGCTGGATGACTGCTTATCAACATTCACTCATTCAGTCAGGGAGGTAAATATTTATTGACCATTATGTAGATTAACCACTGGGCAAAGTCAGGAGTCTGTATCCCACTTCTGGCATCAACTTTTGGCTCTGTACCTATTTGTCCTGATTTTCAGCTTTAAGCCAGCTATCTGTTCCCCATGACATGGGCTTTATGGTTTGTTCAGTCTCCAATTTTGATGTATTTGTTATTCAGACCTCCTGGCTTACATGTCAGTCTGCCTTATCACCAGCCCCAGGGCTTATGGCCTTTGATTTACAGTTTACATTAATGAATTGATTTGGAGTTCAAATCAGATGTGAAGCCTCCTGATCCAGTCATCTACACTCCTTTGATGTAAATCTTGGCAACTGAGGTCTATTTATTCTCCTATTGGCTAAGTTTGGTAGAACACCAGCCAAATGGAATTCATTCTATAATCCTAAATTCTGCCTAAAAAGGAACAATACTACTCTGGCTTTCATCTTTTCAAGGAATTTAAAAAATAAATATCTAATCTTTTTGCTAATTTCTGTGTAGTTGTGGAGTGTAATTTACTAGCCTTGATATTCTGTCCTTCTTTCTTTCCTCTCTTCCCTCCTTTCTCCTTTCTGTCTATCTGATTGTCTATCTATCTATCTAAATTGAGAATCCATTTGACTTTCCTAAAACACCTCAGTCAGGAGCAGCAGAAAGGTTTCAGGGTTCAGGGTTCAGCTGATTTCAACTCACATGCACGTTTCTCTCTCACATACATGTTATAGCCTCTTCAAGAAGGACACTGTCCATATTCAGATACAGATTTAAGATCTCGATCATTTTAAACAAATAGTTGAAGTTCTTAGCTGAATAATTTATTTAAGAATCCAGGTTTTCTTCCTTCCTTCTGTCCTTTTGTATTTCATTCTTTTCTTTCAAATTGTTTTCATTTGCCATTTGTTTGATTTTATAACCTTGGTTATAACAACAAAGTCAAAAGTCATCATTCTTAGCATTACTGAGAAACATCTTGTTGGGAAAGGTTACCATATGGTATTATACTGTCTTTATACGTAAGAACACAAGCCCATTGTGGAAAAGATAAAATTAATAAATAAAATACTGTCTTTGAAATGTCAAAGTGCACAGAACTAGTGTATCTATTTATATGGATTAATCTCTTCATGGCTCTGATTTCTGTCACTTGTGACCTGCTCGCAATGCTAGCATGCATTTTATACCCAATTCTGTCATTCTGGCTGAAGTATCATGATGAGGCCCTATTTAATTCTTGAATAGAGCTTCCCAAACATACTGATCTCCTTGTTTCCAATTCATCCTTAATGGAATCAAAATCCGTAAGCAAAGAACTGAAGGCGACTGTGAAACTTGAGTGTCAACAACACCAGTTATTAGGTTCTGCAAGGCCAGGAGGTATTGCTGTCAATAGGCCAATGTTACCCTATTGCTTCCTAATCTCTGCCCCTGTTGAAGACAACATTAGGTAGGCTGACTTACCTGTTATAAGCTAAGTGCACACTTGAGTTGCTTCAGTTTGGTATATAGGGTCCAATATATGGGAAAGCAAGGAAACCAAAAAAGAGCTCAGAACTAATGTGAATAGACTCAGAGGGAAATAAACAGTAATTCAGGTACATAAATGGCTTCACTATTGTGACACAGGCTGTCAAATTTCAACAGCAACTCTATTACTCATCATATCCTCAGAAGGAGACATTCGTTGATTTCTAATCCTAGAGTCTCTTTTTGTTTTTGGTTTGGTAATTCCCTGGAGCAGATCAGACTAGCCTGGGCTGTTATCACCCTCTGTACTGGTACCACAAGTCTAGAAGAGAAGTCTCAGTATGAACCACTGTCCAGACCCTGCTTAGCCAGCCCATGGCTGCTGTTCTGGCCTGCTGTGGTCAGGAGAGTGGGGTCACGTGATACAGAGCATGTTGACCTATGAATAAGAAACCTTCCTCAAAAAAGAGTATGTATGGGGCAGATTTTCTATGACAGGTGTTCAAAAATCATCCTAAGCAAAGGAATGATATCCAGAAAAATAAGTTAAATCTTGTAGCATTGTTAACAAAAATGGCTTATGCTCTAGTTTTTCTTAAGGACATCCAAACTGCCCATTAAAAAACTATGATATGCTTGTAGGATGGTTCAGGCTCTCCTCCTACTACTGTCAGTACAGTTCTTCTCCAGGCTTCTAAAATGTGATGCCCAAGGTTTACTCTTAGATGATTCTCTCTCAGCACACACCAAAAAATTAACTTCCAATAAATTTTCCAGTAACTACAAAACTGCACATTTATCAAAGGAATGCAGTAAAAGCATCTGGTAGAATAAAAGGCAGTATGGTGA
This sequence comes from Lontra canadensis, assembly GCF_010015895.1. Taxonomy (NCBI): domain Eukaryota; kingdom Metazoa; phylum Chordata; class Mammalia; order Carnivora; family Mustelidae; genus Lontra; species Lontra canadensis. Next base: position 3,977,000 of record NW_022631011.1, on the reverse strand, counting down.
TTTTTAGAGGCAAGGAGGCCAGGAAAAATACGGGGTTATAAATTAAGGCAAAAGTGTACCTATATTGTGTGGTTTGTTGGTTTATCGGTTGTACATGCCTCCTTCCTCTTCTGTCACATCATTCATCAATTTTATTTCTAGATTCCATGGCTTTGAAGTTCTCTTCTTATGATGCTGGTAACAAAGGTTTATCCCATTGGGTTTCTCAATACTCTTGAAGTAAAATCTAGAAGGAACAAAAGACATTTTTTCAGAATACTAGCAGGCAGTTGATTGCACACCTTTGTTCCTGTAATAAACGAAACAAGTAGCAAAACACAACTTTCCATCTCTCCATGTAATATATATAAATGGACATGACAGGCCATTTCTAAAAAAAATATTTTGCCTGTCTAATTAAAACTCAATGGTGGCAGGAACAACTAATAAATTTTTATTTAACATAATAAAGCGAAAATATTTAAAATGTGTACTGTCTGTTGTTCATTCTATCAGATCTGGACAGAAGAATAAGCCTTTGTTAATGGGTAAGATTACTTCTAGAGGTAAATCAGGGAGGCATTAGCAGAAAGACCCACCTCACATATGGCAATCCAAAGGTAGCTTCCAAGGCTAACTCTCAAGTTACCCATAGCAATCACATTGGGTGATTTATAACTAACTTTGTCTTATGATTTCTAAATGTTCCTTGCTGGGCAAATGGCTTTTATCAATCAAGGACAGTCAGAAAACTCCTAACATTTTTGAGGTCTCAATTTCTGCAAGTCCAATAGAGCCTGAAAACCCTACTGGAAGTGAATAGAGGAACCCTCTTATGAATAGAGTAACATATTTCTTCTGGCATATGTACTAACCAGATTCAGAGTCCTCAACTTTAGGCAATGGATGATTGATAGATGAAGCAGATTGATTTACACACATTTTAACAGCAGAATTGTGTTCTGGGCTCTATAACTTGAATTTAGTCCTGAGATAACTCCTGAAGCACCTCTCAAAATGTTGGCATTTTCCTATGCTCAGTTGTCTTTGTTTTTGTTGAACTTCTGTTGCCAGTCTTTCCTGGACAGACTATGAGTTTAAGGTTGACACATCAAGGTCAGAACTTACACTAGAAGGTGGAAGCCCAGATAGATTACAACTTGTGTTCTTTACTCAAAGATTCCTATAAGTGACCCCACACATACACATACACAATTCGTTTGTTTGCTTGTTTTCTCTCCTTGACCTTATCGCTTAATTCTCCCTCAGAGAAGCAATGGTATAAGCTTAACTATCATAGATTACCAGCAACTGATTAATGCTATTAGCTCTTAATTGGGATTTTTTTTTTAAGATTTTATTTATTTATTCGACAGAGAGAGCACACAAGTAGGCAGAACAGATGGAGAAACAGACTCCACTTTGAACAGGGAGCCCGATTTGGGGCTCAATACCAGGACCCTGTGATCATTACCTGAGTGGAAGGCAGACGTTTAACCAAACAAACCATGCAAGCACCCCTAATATATTTATTAAATAGATTTTCAGTTTACTGAAAGAAACAATTTGTCAATTGAAATATCTTCTGGAGTACCTGGATTTAAAATTGCTATTTGGATGTATACAAAGATGGGAATTTGTTTAAAAATATGCTTATTTTAGCCTCTTCTTGTGAACTGGCTGGTGTTTTTTTACAATGAGAATCAGAAGAAAGGACTATTGTGACTTGCATGTTACTTGATGTTATTTGTTACTGTGACTTACTGGATCCACAACATATTCCAGTTTCAGGTTATATGAAGACTAGAGTACTGGTCAACCTAATTAAGCTGATCAAGAAAAATAACATCAAACTGATCTGCTCTTGTGTAGATAGCAATGCAATCATGAGGGTTATGGTCCTATCCTATCCTATTCCTAAACATTTCTGCTTTCTGTATGTGAAGAGCAAAAGGATCACAGTAATGGGTATATTTCCCCTTCTAATTTGATAACTACTGAATCCCAGATTATCTAGCAAATAACCACTCCTGAGTGATCTCCATCCCTGGAACAATGTCTTCTATCATTTCTAAAACTTTGAAAAGAATCTTGAGTTAGTAGTGACATTAGAATTTAGTTCCCACTTATCATCTTATCTAATAATTCTCATTTCTCCTGATATCTTTTTCATTTTACTCCATATTTCTCCTCATAGTCCCTTCTTCATTGTGCTCTAACCTCCTTTCAGCAAAATCAACTCCTACTCATCCTTCAGTAAACTTATCCCATCTATTTCAACCTATCAAAGTTTCTCCTTAATTTTTCCATCTACATTATACAGTCACATGAATCTTCCTATTTTTAAGAGACTTTAATCCTGGTAAAATAAGTGGATTCCGTAGCAACAGTGAGTCTGCATATCAGCAAATACTTATTTAGTAGAATAAATCTCACACTTAAAATTTTTGAAGCAGAACAAAAGTACAGTGTAGGGGAAACTGACCAAAATATGGCTAAAAATTAATATAATTATGTGGATAAAGCCAGTAATTCAGAGGATTTTACCTATGGCTTGAAAAGTACTAACCTGAAAAGAAAAGAAAACATTATTTTTGGCAGCAGCATTACTGTTCTCAGAGAACTCAAGGAAACTTGAAGAATGAGAGTTAAACAGGGAAAGAAATACTCTGATAGTAACAGTTTTGGGGTCATAGGATTTTCCCCTGGGAAGTGACAACTGAAAGGAAAAATCTGAGAGAAGAAAAGACCTGGTAGAGGCCTAATGGGCATCATGACATTTTAAAATTACTGCCTTAGAGAAGAGGATTAGATAAATAATATGAAATTATGACAGTCATGGGAGAATAAGCAGAAATTATGGAGATTGATTTAATAGGGGGTAGAACTTTGTAAGTATTTAAATAGTCCAAACTGAATATATTGCCTCCAGAATTTAAGAATCAGTGAATTCCCTGTCACTGGTTGTGATTAAAGAGAAACTGTGCAACAGTATTTTAGAAATGTTACAGAAGATATTAATGTTGCAGAAGAGATTAACTCAGTAGTAAGAACAGATTTCACTTTGCATTATTTCTTAATTCTAAGGTTTCATTTTATGTGTAACTATGTTAACTTTCTCCCTTGTTGGGAATTCTCTGAAGTCAGTGTCTCTGCCCAATATATTCTAAATTTTTTCTTCAAAGCTACTTAAAGCAGTGTACATTTACAGATAAATGCACTTGATAAATACTTGTTGATTAATCTATAAATGTGTTAGATAAAAGCTAATGATATTTAATGACAATGTTCCACTATAGTGCCTCAAATTTGTGATTCTTAGGATCAAGCTTGGGGAACCTCTAGACAGTCCTTCTGCTTCAGTCATACCTCTTCATTTTCCATCAGGGTTTGTGGTGGCTCCAATGACTAACCAGTGTATCCATTATGGATATGTTGCTATCCCTCCGTTCTAGTTTCATCGCTGAATCCTCCTCACTCCAGCTGAACTTTTGAAGTGAGACAGAGATTTAATCCTTCATTACTCAGCTTTGCTCCTTATCCCTGCATTGTTCCCTCCAGTTATGAGAAACTGTAACCAGAATGAACTTATTTCAATTAGTGGCCTGCCAACTCAGTGGGGCTATTTAAAACAAATTAATTCCAGACATGCACTTGATAATTTGAAGCCAAGGGTAAATCTAATAACAGAAGACAGAAATAGAAAACAACTTCTAATAATGAAACCATTATATGGTGACAAGGATTATAAGTCAGTTGATAGCCTCTTTCATCCTTGGATCCTTTATTTTCTCTTTTGACAATCAGAAAAGGTCATGGGTCTCTCCTTCAAAAGGAGCTGTACAGCTAGTCCTGTGGTTTCTGTTTACTGAGCCCACTTAACCAGTTGTTTACATGGAGACTTCAGAAGAAATGGCCTCCTTGTGGTCATAGTGTTCAGCAGCACTGCTCAAACAGCTACAGCTAGGCCATTTGTTTGATCAGTTCCCTGGTTAACCAGCATTCAGAAGCCTAAACTGATACTAAAATAAAGTTTCTATTGGCTTCTTAATTTTTTGTTAAATAGGCAGACCCTTCATTTTTCTTAATGTTGCATCTTTGAGTCACAAATATAGTTACCATGAACATTAGAGTACACAGATAAAATGTCTGACTAGCCTATTGTTTCATAGAGGAAGGCAGGAAAGACCAAGCTCAGAATTTCCACCAGATCGCTGAAGAATTAGCTATGGGATGAAGATAGTCTGATGATAAAGATGGTGATGCTGATGCTGACAATGATAAGTACAGACCTGAGATAAAAACAGAACCACAGGGGCGCCTGGGTGGCTCAGAGGGTTAAAGCCTCTGCCTTCAGCTCAGGTCATGATCCCAGGGTCCTGGGAACGAGCCCTGCATCGGGCTCTCTCCTTGGTGGGGAGCCTGTTTCCTCCTCTCTCTCTCTCTGCCTGCCTCTCTGCCTACTTGTGATCTCTCTTTGTTGAATAAATAAATAAAATCTTTAAAAAAAAAAAGAAAAAAAAAACAGAACCACATTTTTGTTGTTGTTGTTGTTTTTAGTGCTGCACACTTGTGGTTGTATCTGCATACTTACACTGGTTCAAGCACACAGAAAAATGAAATGTAAGAATAAGAAATGGGATCTAGTAGGTAACACAATTATGGAACCAATTAAAAATAAATCCACCCTGTACTTTCTGCTCAATTTTTTTCCTAGACCTAAAAGTTCTCTAAAAACATAAAATTTTTAATTTAAACAATCACAGTAGTATTACTGATTAAAACAATTTTCTACAAGGGTTTTATAACAAGCTGCTAATGTATAAAACACATAAAATTAATAGCAGATTTAAAGGATGATCCTAAGAAAATCTTTAAATGTCATGTATAAGCAGACTAATATATATTTAGCATATTTTAATAAGGGATATTAACAAATTAACCTGTCAGACAGTTAACTAGAGTTAAAGAAGCTTTCTGTTTCTAAAAACTTCTTAAGCTCATGAACTATATTTGCTTTAAGTAAGTCAAGCAATCTTTTTAGAAACTTAAAGCAACTCTCATCATGATGTCCTTGTGTAGATTTCTAAAACACTCCTGTCTAACCTTTAACTTCTCATCTGCTTTTGTCAAATGTTTCTGCATAGCTGGTAAATCTTTTGCACAAAACTTGATGTTGAATAAAAGGCAGCAAAAGACTCACTCTGTTGAAGTTGAATAGACTGTTGCAGATCCCGGAGCAGAAAAGACACATGGTACAAATGGAACAGGATGCTGCAATTTGGATCAGTGTTCATTACTAAGATACAGCTTCAAGGGGCGCCTGGGTGGCTCAGTATGTTAAAGCCTCTGCCTTCAGCTCAGGTCATGATCCCAGAGTTCTGAGATCAAGTCCCACATCAGTCTCTCTACTCAGCAGGGAGCCTGCTTCCTCCTCTCTCTGCCTGCCTCTCTGCCTACTTGTGATCTCTCTCTGTCAAATAAATAAATAAAATCTTTAAAAAAAAAGATATAGATTCAAGTGTGAGAATCTGGAGGAGCAGAAATCTATTTGCATCAGAAGCAGCTTCCAGGGAAAAGAGGTCTAGAAATGATAAACTTGACTCTAACAAAACTGACTACAAAACTGACTTCTTAGGGGCACCTGGCTGGCTCAGTCAGTTAAGCATCTGACTTTGGCTCAGGTCATGATCCCAGGCTACTGGGATTGAGCCCAAATTGGGCTCCCTGCTGAGTGTGGAGTCTGCTTCTCCCTGTCACTCTCCCTCTGTCTTCTCTCTCTCAAATATATACATAAAATCTTAAAAAAAAAAAAAAATTACTTCCTAGAAAGAAGTCTGTCCTTCTAAACACACATAGAATGTGTTCCTGAAACCAGGAATGTGTTCTTGACCTGGTCCATTGTGATTCACACGGTGATAGAGAAAGAAGCCATATTCACAATTAAAAGATCTGCTTTTTAATCAAATCTACTGATTCAGAGCTTTTCAGACTTTAAGATAAGTGTAAATCACCTGAGAATTTTGTTAAAATGCAGATTCTCTTTCAGTTGGTACGTTGGGCCAGGTGAGGTTGATAATGCTGTGGGTTCCAAAGAACAGAAAGGTCTCTGATATCAGATCTAAGCAAAGATCTATGAGATTAGGGTCCAAGGTGGTAGTGTTATGGTGGTCCTTTAATACAGTGTGACAAATAAAGGAGTAGCATTTTCCATATTTTGTTACCAGACACTGAATAGGTTTGCAGTATCACAACTGTCAGCTCCACCAAGATATCCATGTGAGCCAGGTATGGCATTTAAGCTAGAAGATACTGAGGGAGGGCTCCAGGAGAAGTAGCAGGCCACACTGTTGTGGCTAAAGCAGCTTGGGAGAAGCAGACAAAAAGGGAAGGCATTGCAGAGTACAAGACCAAGGGCTGCTCTAGCAGAAACACTCCTCCTCAGCACAGGGGAACCAAGCAGAACTGAGAAGTGAAGAAGCATGGAGTGGTTATTGGACTACTTGATGAGGACTCTGGAGAATCATACCTTGGATATGCCCATCAATAAAATGAATGGTTGGGGAAAGTAGGAGTCTGCTATAGCCATTAGGATAAGAGAAGAAATAAATAAACAAAAATCAAAACCACAACAATTATAATGTTTATAAAAATTCCAGAAGACAGTTCACTCATTGAATTTTATAATTTCAAAGGTATTTGTACATATAAAATGTCATCATAAGAATTGAGATTAAATACAAGTTAACGTAGAGTAGAAAGGAAGAAGGTAAGACAGGCCTCTGAAGGAGGAAAGATACTTTTTCCATTGACAGACTTTGAATTGTCATTTCTTTAAAAGTGAATTACAAAGAGTAAGCCAAGCAAGCATTTTTAGAAAACTTTAAAATGTGATTCTCAATTTAGGAGGCACATCAGAATATCCTCATGTTTTAGAAATACTCTTTTCTAAATCTGAACATCTTCCCTAAATATGAAATATTCTAGCTTATACTAGGGGCATTCTATATCTTAAAATCCCCAAATAATCCAACTTATAGTATAGCCAAACTCATATATTTTGTTTCACACTGCCAAATATCTGGAAGTTATGTGCTGATTCAGTATAGCCATTTCCAGATTGTTAACTCACAAACAGTGGTCTCTTTATACTAGAATAAAAATGAAAGTAATATTGCTTTAATACTATAATAATTTGATATTCTTTTTTTTAAGATTTTATTTATTTGACAGAGAGAGATTACAAGTAGGTAGGGAGGCAGGCAGAGAGAGGAGGAAGCAGGCTCCCCCCTGAGAAGAAAGCCCGATGTGAGGGTCGATCCCAGGACCCTGGGATCACGACCAGAGCTGAAGGCAGAGGCTTTAACCCACTGAGCCACCCAGGTGCCCCTATAATTTGATATTCTATAAATAGCATTAACATTAAATTTTAAAGCACTTGATTTCCCACTAATTATCCAAAATATACAAGTACTTTTGCCTACATATGTTGGAATCTAAGTAAATAACTTACAAGAAGTCTGAACACTGCTTTTCAGGTATCAGCTGACATTGAAATAATTTACTTTTCTGGTTTATGATCTTGTATTTTTATAAAGGCAACCTAGTATATTGGAAAAAATAGGACTATAGAGTCAAGTGACATATTTTCATCTTCATTCTGTAATTTACTAGCATTGTGACCATAAGCAACTCACATAACCATTTTAAGACCTAATTACATTATCTTATGTTAAAGAATAATTAACTTAGTCAATGATTAGTGAGAATTAAATGGGATAACATGGCATATCAAGTACAGTGAATGATATGAATATAAATTTCTTACTTCCTCTCTGGGCTCTCATTTCCTTATCTGTAAAATGGAGATGGTATTATAAGTGATCCTTATTTCATAGGGTTGTAGTGAGAACCAAATTAACTAAAGGATACGACATGGACATTTGGGATGTTTTTGGATACTTTCCTTACATTTTGGTAACTTCCTACATTCCCAAGGAGGAAGACAGAATACTCTTCAGTCAGCCTTCACTGTAGTTAGTTTTGTTTTGTTTTGTTTTTTTGCTTAAACTAGCTAGAATGGGTGCTACTGCTTGCAAAGAATTCTGACAACTACATGACATAGTCTTTGCCTTGTAAACAGCCTATATTTAATTTGCATTTTTTGGGAAGCTGCATTTTGTGATAAAATGGATTTTTTCTGAACCAAACCTTTACCATAACTTTAGCAAACTTCAGGGAATCTTCACCAAAGCTTTGCTCAGTTAAATCTGCTCATCAGTTCTCCTCAAATAGGAAAATAACACCATTCTATTTTAGAAAGACCCAAGGTATCTTAACAAATAATTTATGGCAATTGGGTAATCATATAAAAAAGTAGGATACCTATCTTCTTTTTATACCAATATAAATTCTAGATAGAACCAAGACTTAAATGTAAAATTCAAATTAATAAAAATGTCTTAGAAGGGGGCACTTGGGTGGCTTGTTTGGTTAAGTTCAGTTCAGTTCAGCTCAGGTTATAATCCCCACATCTGGCTCCCTGCTCAGTGGGGAGTCTATTTCTCCCTCTCCCTCTCTTCTCCCATTGCTTGTGATCTCTTTCTCTCTCTCAAAAACATAAAGCCTTTTATTAAAAAAAAAAAAAAAGGTAAAAAGTCTTAGAAGGATACATTAATTTTAAAGTAAATTCTATAATACAGAAGACATTAAAATTTGGACAAACTGCCTAAACACAATAAATTAATCACTGATAGCTGTTATATTAAAAAAAATCTAAATGGAAAAAATCATCATAAGCAAAGTCAAAAAACAAATGAGAAACTGGGAAAATATTTTCAAGACATATCAAAAAGGTCTAATTTCTGCAACAAACAAAAATCTCATATAAAAATGAGAAAGAAAAAAACAAAGAGCCTAATAAAACACTGGATATGAATAATTATTTTAACCAAAAGAATAATTCAAAGAGCTTCTAAACATAGAAAAAAAAATGACCAAAAATATTTGTATAAGGTGAATGTACAGGACAGTCATTAAAGAGTGAGAGAAAATTTTAAGCAGGATCCCAATGCAGGGCTCAGTCTCATGACTCTGAGATCATAACCTGAGCCAAAATCAAAAGGCAGACACTTAACCAACTGAGCCACCCAGGTTACCAAGATACCAGTTTTATATGCCCAATAAAATAACTTGATAATGCTGTGTTTTGATGGGACAAAGAGGACTAGCATTCTCAAACACTGTTGAGTATTAGATGATGCAAATTACATGAAGCAATGTTAGCCATAACCACTCAAGCTTCAATTTTTAGGAATTCATGCTCCAAACAAGATATTAGTGAATCCAGAATAGTATGCATACAACTATTCACTGCAACATTCCTTAACATAGAAATAACCTAAATAAATGTCTACCAATAAGGAACTGGTTGACTAAATTACAGCAACTCCATACAATGAAATAGAGTCAATTTCAGGATTGAGGTTATGATTAATGTGAATGCTCAGATGGAATCATCAAGGTAGCTTAAGTAGAAAATCAAGATGTGAACATTGCTTAATAAGCCATCATCTTTGTACATTTCAATAAATAATATTAGTTTATACATATGCTTTATGCATATAGAAAGCCTTTACAGGAATACATAAAAACTCCTAACCACGATTATCTCTGCAGAAGACAACTGGCTGATTGACAGACTGAAAGCAGTCTGACATTTTAGTTTGTAAATGTCTATATTTTGACTTTTGTATAATGGGCATGAAATATTTATTCAAAAATTGATTAAGGATAAATAAATTAGGACAAAAAATAACTAGTGTATGATATTGCAGTTGTATGTGACTTCTCTAAGTTAAAAATGCTAGTGGCAGAGCTAGTGGCAGAATTGTGTTTGAAAACAAGATTTTCTGACTCCATGATCAGAATTTTTTGTGATATTACATTCATTTAAAAAGAAAGAAAGAAAGAAAGAAAGAAAGAAAGAAAATGTCCAGGGATTCTAGAAGTAACTTAAGTAACAGAATTTTAAATTAATGTAAACATTTTTTACATTTTGCACAGATGTGAAAAAACATCTTATTACATTCTTCCTGGGGATAACCCAAAGAATCACAAAGCCATGTACATCCAGAACTTATTGATTTGACCAAATGAAACCTAACATCTTATACATTGTACATTGATTTTTCAAAGAATGCCTGAAATGCATCTGCACATTTTCCCTGCTGAGTCTGCAGACTTGCTATTAAAATCAGCACTTTGTTTTGAATAAAGCTCCACTGAAAGCCAATTAGGTTGGAGTTTGGGTTAAAACTAATGACCATGAGTCCATATTACATAATATTAACAAGCATTAACTTGAAGTCATAAACTAGAATTTTATGAGCTGAGTGAGGGGCTGTGAATCACAGCTTCAAAAATTGCCCACCTTTAATGCTCTGCAAGAAGTTTACATTCCTCTTGCTGGAATGGTATTGAGGATATCCTTTCAAACCACATCTAAAACCATGGAAAGATCAGTAGAGTCTCTAGTCTGGTAACTTCAATTCTGTATATACATGGCCGTATGTAGGTTTCAAAAGACTCACAGGAAAGGGCACTGCCAATTTTAGATCAAGAACAAATTGAAAACAACTGAGAAACTTCGCTCTATTTTTTTGTGTGTTGCTTAAGTGAATTTATATCTCCAAGATATTTTTTCTGGCAATTTCTTCAAATGGCCATGATAAATTATTGCCTGTCATGTTATCTCCATTAGATTTCTCCAAAACAACAATAATTTACATGGAATGATACTGTAGGTATAATACCGATAATATTTTTCGGGTATTTAATGAAATGTATTTTTGTTTTTCTTAATCTCAAGGACTTAGTTGTCCTAAGGGTGCCAACCGATGGATGGGGTATAATCTATTTCAGGGGGTCCAGCAAGGACCCACAGGGTTGTGTGAGGAAAACTGAGCTTCTTACCTCCTTTGAAAAAGGGGGGTAAGAAGAACCCCCTGAGAAAAGAGAAATGGCTTGATATTTACTCAAATGTACACTTTAAGCCAGAACAAATACTTTGACACCCTGGAGAACCTACCACTACAGGAATTAAAGATGAATTAAGATCAGCTTAATTACAATCATTAAAGAAAATCACATCCTTTTATTTTGCATTTCATATTCATTGTTTGTAAAGTTTAAATCGACCATACGTGCTTTATTTATATTTATTTATTTATTTAAGAGAGAGAGAGAGAGAGAGAGAGCAAGTGGGGGGAGGAGCAGAGGGAGAGGAACAAGCGGACTCCCGCTAGCTAGCTGGATGCAGGGCTGAATCCCAGGACCCTGAGATCATGACCTGAGCTGAAACCAGGAGCTAGACACTCAACTGACTGGGCCACCCAGGAGCCCTAGATCATATGTGTTTTAAAACATACAAGGAGACAATAAAAAGCACATACATGATGGCACAATGTAAGTTAAGGTTAATATTGGCTAGCAAGTGACAGAAACTCAAACAAATGTCTTAAACATGATAAAAATTAAGCTCACTCTCAGGTAAATAAAATCCTGTAGAAACAGTATAAGAAGACTGATGGCACCATAATTTTTTTTAAAAGATTTTATTTATTTGAGAGACATACATGTGTGGGGGAGGGGCAGAGGGAGAGGGGAAGAGAATCTCAAGCCGACTCCACACTGAGCACAGACCCGGACTTGGGGTTCAATTTCAGGTTGCTGAGACCAGGACCTGAGCTGGAACCAAGAGTTGGTTACTTAAACGACTGAGTCACCCAGGCACTCTTGATGGCACTATAATTATTAGGCACTCATATACCTTGTATCTTGTCATTTGTCTTTTTTTTTTTTTAAGATTTTATTCATTTATTTGACAGACAGAGATCACAAGTAGGCAGAGAGGCAGGCAGAGAGAGAGGAGGAAGGAGGCTCCCTGCTGAGCAGAAAGCATGATGCGGGGCTCGATCCCAAGACCCTGGGATCATGACCTGAGCTGAAGGCAGAGGCTTTAACCCACTGAGCCACCCAGGAGCCCCCCATTTGTCCATTCTTAACATGTGGTTTCTACCCATGATCTAAAATGTCTACTCAAACTCCAGCCATCATGCCAGCATTCCAGCAAAAAAGGAAAATGGGAAGAGACATGCCCATTCATTAACACACTTCCTGGAAGTTACACATAGTATTTCTAGGAGGTTTGTGTGTGTAGTTAGAAAGTACTTGGTTACACGACTTTCAGGACTGCCTTGAAGAAATACCATGTGACTAGCTAATGATTGAAATGTATTCCTAAAAGCCTAGAAAATAAAGGGGGAAATATAGAAATTTCAACTGTAGATTCCCAATTTAGCACTGAAAAAAACTACAACATGAGTACAGGTTGTTCAGCATTTCTTAAAAGCAAGTCTCATTTCCTCCAAGGTTTTCTTCTGAGCTGCTGACAATTCTGCAGGTTTCACTGGTGGTGGTTTGTTGCCAACAACAGCTATTTATTTGCTCCATGAGTATCGAATGTCACTGCTCTGTTTGCATGCCTTTTTGCATTAACTTTCATTTTGATATTGAATCAGAGTGAACTATTTTTTTAAGAAATTGAAAAGGCAATCAAACTCACATGTATAGTATGAAATTGCACATAAATCAAGTGAAATGATGACAGATGAACAGCTCTGTGATCAAGTTTTCGCAAACAGAGGTGGTAACTACTGTAATACAATTGATGTGATGTGCTTGTAAGATATTACTGATTATAAATTTACCCTAATTTCAAAGACATTAAAATGTTAAAAAAATATAGAGTATCTACGCAATACAGTTTTTATCCTGATAGCAGAATTTCAAAAGAAGATATATTTATGCTATTTAATCACAAATACTACAATGGTGCTAATTTTTTACAAGACAGTTTGTAGAATTACTTAATTTTGATACAAAATTTAGGTCAGGATTTGAGAATTTGACTGAATTACATATATTCCAGTAGTTAAATAACTGATGAGAATATTAGATTTTATTTTAGTTGATTCCAAAAAACATTCAAATGCTCTTATCACTAATTTAATTTTTGTTTTTGACATTTTTAATTTTAATTTTAATATTTAATTAACATTTATTCAAAATCACCTATTTCATTGAAAATTTAAAATTGTTTTAACATATGGTTATGAGATTGTTTTTTAAATTCTCTTGCAATTTCACAAATAATACTTTTTTTCTTGACTTATTTTATTAACTATTTTTAAGGAACAAGCTATTGAATTTATAAATTAAGTGTCTTATAATATTTAGTTTCTATTATCTTTATTGTTTTTTTTCTCTAGCATATTTGTGGGTTGTATGCTTTTTCTAATGTATTTGAATTTTAAGTTGAATATTTCTTCCCTTTACATGATTTTATAAAAACAGTATATTATAAAGTGATTAATTTACCTCTGGATGTTGCTTTACTAAAATCCCATAGATTCTGATATGTATCACTTGCATTATTTTTACTTGTATTATTTTTAAAAAATACTTCATTACTCTCTTCCTTCTCACTCTCTTCACAGGATATTTACTTTAGGGAATGTTTATTTTTAACATCAAAAGGACTGGAGTTCTATTATTGCTGTTTTTATTCAAACTTGTTACACTTTTGTAGTTTAAATGCATTTTGATGTGGGACCATTTACTTTTTGTTTTATATAAGATAGAGGTGGTGCTGATTGTGTGTGCGCATGTGTATATGGGCAGCTGTGTGAGAGTAGGTCTGTATATGCAAATGTGCTTGTGTGGCAGTTTGTAGGGGAGGCACATATGGGTCTGTGTATACATATCAGTGTGTGTAATTGTGAGAGAATATGTCGTGAGTGTAGGAGAGTAAGTTCGAGAAGAGTGTGGGGGATGTGTGACTGAATTTCAGTATGCATATATTCATTGAGTGTGGTGTTTCTGCTTGTATTTGGGTGTGTGTTTTCTACGAGATGAGCATATATGTGTATGGGACTTCTGAGTGTATATCTGTATGCATGCACATGTGTATGTGCATGTTTATGTGTGCTGATAGGGGAGAGTTATGAGTTTGCATATTGGTAGAGGCATATGTGTGTCTGTGTGTGAGTGTGTAAGGGTGGGTGTATGGTTCTGAGAGTGTAGGTTTGTGTGTTTGTGGGTGGGTGTGGGCAGGGAGCACTGAAGGCCCCAGGGCATTAGTCCCATCCTGCATTGGGGTGATGAAGGGGTCTGTTGCTCAACAGTAATGCCTGGGGCAGCTTGCTGTGTGAACTAAGGCAGTGGTATGGAAAGAGCTTGTAGCTTCTCAGGCAAAGGTATTCACCAAAAAGGACCCGAACAGGAAAGGAAGAAAATCACAAAGCTTCACAATGGCAGAAGCAACCTTGGGAGATCCCCCGAAATCCTTGGATGCATTTAAAAGTCAAGAGAAGCTTCATTAGCTGATGGAATTCAATTCAAAAAAATATTTATCGAAGTTAGCATGACCCACAGCTAGTATGATCCAGGCAAGCATGGATTTTTATATATACTGGTAACAAAGGAGATAAAAACATAAAAAGATTATAATACATGCTATAGTAGGAAATCATACAAGATATAAGAAGTTCATACACATAAGTGGCCAAGTATAGGCCATAAAGACCTGTGCATTTTACGTTTAAATAAATTATTTTGGCATTTTCCAAAAATGCAGATTCCTCAAATTATTTCAGCATTTTCCAAAAATGCAGATTCCTTTCTACCTGCACAAGAAATAATAGGAAATTAAAACTTGATAAAAGCATGTGGCCCATGTCAAGTCATAATGACTTCACCTGTAATAGAGAGTCTATTAATATGGATGAGTTAAAAATGATCTAGTTAATTGGTTTGAGACATGATGAAAATCTATCAGAGCAGAGAAAGAACTAAAAATCTATGCTTTCAAAAGTCAAGAACAATTAAATTCTCACAAGGAAAATGTCCAAGGGAATTTCACAATTGTAGGCAAGTGAAGAGGAGGAGACTCAAAGATATCGCTCAGTTGACTCCCAGCCCTGGTGAGACAGCTTCTTGTGAAAGGGTTGGTGCTGCAGGTTTGTTTTGCTTTTTACTAAAGGAACAAAGACCTTTTGTTTCCTATAATCCCAATGGCTCTCAAAGGTACATATATACTGTTAACAAAAGCACAACTGTTTTACTGGGTGCCTTGAGGAATTTATATATATAAACTAGAGTATTATTTTTAAATCTGCTAGTTATAACCAATTAGAGGATTATGAAATCAATTTACTGTTTTCATTTGCGTAGGAGGGAGCAGACTAGACTAGAATAGGTGATATAAAGTATCTCTCACCTAAGAAAGGGGTGTTTGGGACCTTTTTGTTTCCTCTCTGTGCATGCATGCATTTGGACTGAATCACAATGTTCAAATGTGTTTCTTATAGTACATCATGTTGGAAAAAAATTTGAATGAACCCAATGAAATGCTGAGGCTCACATTCTCACTTTGCCCCAGGACAAGAGTTTCTATGGGTTCAATATATTAGAGAGGTTGTTAATATGGAAGTAATTTTACAACAAGCTTCTCCAAAATTGTTAGCACTTTTGCCATTTTCAATGTTCTGCAGATAACTTCACAAAAGACCTAACATGGTGGTGCCTCATTTCAGTTTTTAATATATCTCTGTTTGTTTCAAGACAGAAATTCTGGTTTGTATTTCATCTCACTCTTCTTATACCATCCTGCTCAGTGTATCCATGCTTCATGTTTTGGTATCTTCAAAAATCATCTTCAAACTAAACATGCCATAAGAATATAGTTTTATAGGGTTTGATATAGGTTTAGAGGGTTTGAGAAACATTAAGCAATCAATTCAAGTATAGTATTCTAGTGCTGAGATGTGTGTTAGAGGATATAATAAATCCTTAATGTTCCACTGACAGGAAACACGCAAAAGATCTTTGGGGAATATGAGACATTACGTGATTAAGAACTAAATTATATGGATATCACAGACAAGTATTACAAGAGTCCAGGGGTGAAATTGAGCCACAACACTACGAGTCATCCAAAGAATGTTTTAGGGAAGGTCCAAAACTAGAGTCCATCAGGAACGCCCCAAGGTGAGTTGATAGTTTTCCTTTCCTCTGAGAAGCCTGGAGAAAAAAGAACAAAGAGAGTTTTGATGACATGAACATGAGAAGAATGGAGCACAGGGTACTTTTGGAAGGCAGGCCTGGCCGAGATTCAGCCTGGCAGAGTCCTGGGATTCTGGGGAATACCTGAGGGGCCTCAGGAAGGCAGAGGGTCATGGGACCCAGAAGTGAGAGCATATTAAAGATAATCTAATATACCTAAATTTTATCACGAACAAGCACATGATAATTGATGCTAAAGCAAAAAGTGGAAGGTCACAAATTAAAAAGAGGTGGGGAAAACAGTTTACTCTCCAAAAAGAGAGCAAATATACATTACTTCAAAAGATTGATGTTATGTCCTATAGACATCTCTCTTTTTAGCTGAAAGCTACATAAGTGTATTTGGAAAGACTGTTCTCTTTTATCAGAAACTGTTTAGTCCAAGGCTGAAAACTGACAAACACACACATTAAAAAAACAAAACAAAAACAAAAAACCACAAACTTTCTTCATTCTCCTTTTTAATTGGCTTTTCACATGTGGAAGAAAAAGTTCTAATAATTCAATACAATTCAGCTCCTAATAACTGTTTCCATCAATGAGGAACTGATTTCAGTAATTAAGAGACTGGATATACTGATAAGTTAAAAAATAATGAAGTCTAGAAGAAGGCAGAACAGGGGGATAGATCAGCTTCATGTTGCAAGAGATGTCATGGGTTTTACTTACATTTTTTTCTCTACCATCTAACATGTAGTTTTATTCTCATACTGCTCCCTGGTCAAATATCATTGCTGGAGCTCCAACCATTACATCAGTTTTTCAAGTAGGAAAGTAACAAATGAGGAGGGGACTTAGCAAAAAGGGCAAAGGCAGATGCCAACTGTATGGAATAGGTAATCTATAAATTTCCTCCCAACTGTACGAATCTAAAGGCATTATAGCGCTGAGGCCACAGAGTGTTCTAGTATTAACACAGAGCACTTAAAACATACTTCTGTACTCTTAGCACTATGATAAAGATACAAATGTCTAGTTAGAAGACAACCTAGAGAACACACATACTTAGAAGTTAGTATTTAGAAAAGTACAGATTATATCATAATTAATATAATCAACATTATTAGTATGATTAACATTAAAAAGTGTTTTATCTGATACAGACACTAGACAAAACACCTTATACTAGTTGTCTTTTTATAGATAGCAATTACTTGGGGGTGGAGAAAAGTGTTGCTATTATGCCTTAATTTGGATGGTAAAATGGAGGTTTAAACAAAATGCTCAGTATCACAAAGCTAGTAAATAAAGAAGACTTGAATTTGAATGAGTCTGCTAAGAACAAATGCATTTAATTTAACATATACTAAAAATAGAATATTTTGTTTTGTTTTGTTTAAATATTTTATATATTCATTTGATATAGATAGCAAGAGAGAGAGACAGAGACAGAGCACAAGCAGGTGGAGTGTCAGGCAAAAGGAAAGGGAGAAGCAGGCTCCCCACTGAGCAGGGAGCCCTATGTGGGGCTCTATCCCAGGACCCTGGTATCATGACCTGAGCCAAAGGCAGACATGTAAGCAATTGAACCACCCAGGAGCCCCAGAATTTTTTTTTTTTTTTAATAACGTTTTTAAGTGCTTTCTTGCAATTTCCATAATTGGAGATGAGGTGGACAGAGAACGAAGCCTGGAGCTAGAGTCTCCATGTGTGTCCGTGAGAAACAGGGATCCTTTTTCCTCTGTAGTAGATTCAGTGAGACGCTAAAGTATGGCTGCCAATTACCAACCCAATTTAACAAAGACACAACATATTTGCTTTAACAAATCCTATAGCAACCAAACTGGAACTCCAGAAATTCCCTTTAACAATCTTCCTCTTCTTTCCAGAATGCCAAAGAAGCTCTGAAATATCTCTATTAAGAAATGTCAAGAGGCTCTATAGTGATTGAGTCTCGAGCTCACCAAATAAAAGAAAACAGAGCTATTTGGTTAATGAAAACTTCTAAAAACATTGAAAATGAAAAATGAACTTAAATGCTTAAAGCATGAAAAGAGAAGTTCATTTGTCTTATTAATATGAACCATATCTTATTTTCCCATACAATCTTACATGAGTATTAAAGTATTCCATTAGTGAATGAGATTAGTGCTTTTATCTTAACCCACAGACATAATTTTCATTAAATTTCATAATTATAGAGCCACATCATCTTTTCATTATATTGTCCCAAATAAATATTTTCCTCTTCAATCAGATGCTACTGAAAAAAAGGCAGATCTGAGTAAACAGAAAGTGAGCCAGGTAATAGTCATCAACAGATTATATGCAAAGCAACCAAGACATTTCAGTGGAAATGAAGGCTAAATTGGAAAACAAGAGAAACAGAAAAACAAAGCATAAAAGGAAGATACAGATGGAGCAGGAGAAGAGTGAGGATGGGGGTGGGGCAGAAAGAAGAGGAAAAGAAAAAATTGCAGAAGGAATGGAGATGAAGAAAGGAGGTTGTGGGGGGGAGTGGGGAGGCTTGGTGATTTTAAATCAATCTTGAAAACAAAACTTAAAGCAGAATTCATGAAAGAGTTAGAAAGATTTACAGCCAATCAGTAATTCTTTTGTGTTCCTTCCTGAGCCACCTACATAAATCACAGATTAGGGAGAAAACAAAACAAAACAATGCATGACAAAATATAGGATAAGGTTCTTATGAATCTGAAATAATCACCTGATATCATATCATTGGATCAGGAATCTGATCTCTGAGGGCCTTACCTTTTTATGGGCCTTTGTTTCAGATGTGTTAAATGAGAACAACAGGATGAATAAATGTAAAGACTCTAAGATTTTAAGTTATTTTTAAGGTCTCTCTCTTTAAGACAATCCTCGCAAAGAAACAGACTATTCTGGGAGACACTCAGTCTGTAGGTACCTATGAGATCCTACATTAGTTGCGGATACTGCCCCTTCCCCAACATCCCCCTGCATGTTTAAGAAACTGTGGCAGAGCATGCTGCATAAACCAGCCAGGACTGACTACTGTATGATGATTATGAAGGCAAGTCAGCCTGCAGCATCTCTTCATTCCCCTCTGTTCACAAATCTGTATCTTTCTTCCTCCTCCAGGGAGCCCCTTGCTCCCTCACTTCCTGCTGCATGTGTGGAACTTCTTATCCCTGACAGCCCCTTTCCTCAGTCTTACTTTCTCAGGCCCCTGCACTCTTGGATGGTCCTGTTGTCCACCAGTTGATGAATGACTGATATCACAAAATCCAGTAATTTCATCACTATGCCTGCTTGTTTCAGCAAGCTTGTAAATCAGCCCATCCCTGTGTACAGTTAACATGAATATAAATGCACCCAGACTTGGAACCCTTCTTTGAATATTCTGGGATTGTTTGTCACCACAGAGTCAGAGCATACAGCTGAAAATGAGGGTGAAGTTTTCTCAAGGAATCCATTACACAACTGCCAGTCATTTGGGGAAGAATTTAACAAACCAGAAAATGTTGGGAAATGGGACTGAAGAAAAATTTTGTTTCAAACCAAAGTTTGATTGAATTAGGTGCTGAAACTTTAGGATTAAAGTTAAAAAAAAAAAAAACACTTTAAAAACTGTATCTCCTGGGTCTTTATATTTTAACATGAGTACTGAATGAATTCACAACTTACATGAAGAACTTAAAGAAAGCTAGTTTTACCCTTTACCCTTTACTTAAAATCTTCCAAGTTGGCCACAATATGTCTAATATGTCTATTCTATCAAATTAAGTCCATAGTTTACCATGAGTGTTCTTTAAATTTCTTAGCCAAATTCACTTTGAACCAGAAAAGCAAAAGGGAGATTTCCACCTAGCTTATGAGTGCAAAAAACTGTTCTATTAAACATGTATTTTTGGATGTACCTAAATTATTTTTAATTTAAATTTACATGGCTGTGGAAGTAATACATACCTAATTACTTTCTTGACTTATGGGAAATGGGCATACTTTTTAACATTATTCCTCAGTCATTATTTATTATCTACAGTTGCATTATAATAATGTTTTCAGGAGCCTCTGAAATATATAGGTTATATCTCCCTGAGGGAAATAACTATATACAGATTTTTAAAATCCCTTTTGACCATGTATTTAACATTCTGTCTCCTTTCTTATTATTAGTTATGATTTTATTTTTACACTAAGTTCTTTCTTCTTATGGCCTATTTTGAATCTTCCAACTTGCTGCATTTTACCTATTTAAGACTTGCAAATTTAGTGGCAAGTAACTATGATTTTGTTCAAATGGTATCATGAATAAATTTTGAGCTACCGAATGAAGGGCATGCTTATTGACACATGCTCTGGGATTTCTATTTTTTGTTCCCTCATAAATATTTCAGATTTTACTTATTTCCTAGACATGTTTATATCCTGTGTGTTCAAAACTGCTAGATTACTGAATTCCAGTTTTTTAAGAAGTCTAGAATCCAAAGATGGAAGCTTCTCATTAGATCATGATTTCATGACAGATTAGATGGATTTTGTCATTATTGCTAATAAGGCAAACTTTCACTTTTCTGTCACACTCTGCCTGACAAATTGGTAAGTGCTTCTTTTGCTATATTCTTCACTATCTACTGCCTCTTTCTTTCATAGAAATGTTTAATAGCTTTTTACTCTAGCCAGCACTTGATTAAAAGCCACTGAGATATATTCAGTGAACAACATAGTCTGTGTTTAATTAACTTTAAAAAAGAAAAAAAAAACACCTAATTTTAAACTTCCATAGGACAAACTATTGTGTCAGTAGAAGAAGAGATGTGTGTGTACCTGGCAACATATGGTCTTAGGAGCATAACTTAATTTTGACTTTAAGGACAAGTTTTGATTAATTATTTTTGTTTGGATAATAAATTATTCATCTTAAATTGCAGGTTAAGGTTTGAGTTTGAAACCGCTTGCTAATCATTTGTCTTTCCAAAGTAGAGAGTCATTAAGATCCAAATTAACTACCATATGCTGGATTTCTTTGTTTCAAAACTGTTAAAAACATATTTCAGAAAATGAATGGCCTGGTCAGAGACTCTGGGGGAAGTTAGTCAATGTTATTTGAAGATGCTCATGCTCCGTCATCTATCTCAGAAAGAAGAATGATCCTGCTACAATAAGGTGACAGCCAGGGACATACCAATAAAGAAAGTAGTGTAGGTTTATAAGGAATCTTTTCTCTGGTTATCTGTAGTGTGAGCGATGCTCACTAGAACAATGGTAAATCAAGCACCAAGTTCTTGATAGGGTGGTAAATGATCAATTCTGTTTGCTTCTTAGGATGGGCTGGGCCACCACTGCCACAATTCAGCATCATTTTCTGCTATACATCTTTACACCTGGATCAGATTGTTCACTTTTGCAACTAATGGCTTGACACCACTGAAGCAACAGTGGGATATTTGCTGCAAATAGAGACAGACTCAGAGAATGGCAAAAGGATTGGAGTTAGTATATTCTCCAAAGTAAGTCTGTATAGATAGCTTTGCCATGGCTAGGGAATGGAGAAATAAAAATATGACAGTGTGGTAAAGAGAATTCAAGCTGACATACATAAAACACATTTCAAGACTGGTGACACAGAACAAAGAGCTTCAAATAACACTACAGGTCTTTGTTGGGCTGTCAAAGGAAACAGAAGGGCAAGAAAGGTGTCAGTTTAAAGTATTACGCTTCTATAGTCATTTTTTCCCAGCCATTTAGCCCATCAAACATTTTCACACTGTATTTGTGTAAGAGAACATTTATGATTCTCAAGACCACTTTCCTGATCTTGCTTTGACCACAGTTGAAGTATCTCCAATGCAGCCTGTTTCCTCACAGACAAAAATTAAAAAAAAAAAAATTGCTAATATGCTTCTGTGGTCAAATCTTCCAAGGGCTAATAGACCACCAAGAAAATTTGAACTTCCCCATCCTGGATGCCTCCTGCTGAGGCCCCAAAGACTGAAAATAGGACTTCTGGGGCCAACAACTTGGCCCATGCAGTAATGAAATAATTGTTTTGTCTACTCAATGATCACTCTTCTTAGAATACTATTATACTATTTCAAGTATTTTTATGTATTTTTAAAAAGATTTTTTATTTATTCTTGAGAGAGAGAGAAAGAGCGTGCACAAGCAGGAGAAGGGTCAGAAGGAGAGGGAGAAGCAAACTCCCCACTTAGCAGGAAGACTGATGCCATGCCAGGCTTATTCCCAGGACCCCAGGATCATGACCGGAGCCAAAGGCAGATGCTTAACTGACTGAGCCACCCAGGAGCCTCATTTTTTTGGTATTAATTCATTCAACCCCCACAACAACTTCCAAGGCTATGCATTATCATCATCTCATAACACAAATGAGTAACTTAATACATAGGCTAAGCATATATATATCCATATAAATTTACATATTACATAACTCTGCCTTCTAGAAGACTAAAAGAATAGCACTCCAGTAGATGAACACATCCTGTACCCAGATCTTGGTTTCTAGAGCCATCAGGGCTTTTTAGAGAAGTATTAGAAAAATATAAAATTCTAGGAATATGAGAAAGAAAGGACAAAAAGCCTAGAACATCTTGTTGTGGTAGATGCTTAAAGAATGTTGTAAACATGTCAAGAAGTCATAAGAGCTGGTTCCTTGCTGGCCAAATATGGGACAATTAAAGTATCAAAATAAATAATAACAACAGATTGCAACACATTGGAAAAAATAAAAATTCATGAATTCATTCTGATATAAATAAATGTGAATAAGTTATTAAGTAGGGCTTGGATGGAAAGCCTTTCCTTACAGTAGAATGCCCAGAATAACACCAGAAAAAAAGAGATGAAAATTGAAAACTGCAGTTTGGTAATCATCATGGTGCTAGTTGATTCAGATAGGAGTTGACAGTGGAGGTTAAAGCTGGTGGGTTGAGATGCTGGTGTTTTAATGAAAAACAGGACATTGGCATAGTCTAATAAAATACTCATTGATTACAAAGAGGAAAATTGTGAGGAAGACACTAACAGACAGGCATTTTTGGTTAAACATCATTAATGATGGGATGGATGGATAGTCTGTGTCTCTCTCTGGACATGGGTCTGATCATGAGGAATACTGGACAATCCAGTTAAGAGTCATCCTACAGAATGAAGAATCTAAGATATTAAATCTAAGATGTTAAAGACAAAGAAAGGGTAAGAAACTTTTGCAGTCTGAAGAAAATTGCATTAATATAGCAATTAAATTAATGGGAGTTCCTGGATGAGAACTTAGACAGGAATGAAAAAAAAAAAAAGACAGTTGGACAGCAGTATCATATCCATGTTGATTTCCTGATTTGGAAAGCTATATGATATTCAGATAGGAAAGTATTTCCTTTGGAAGAACTGACACTAGAACATTTAAAGGCGCTGGAAAAATTCTCTCTACAGCTTGCTATTAAATATTTCAAGAAGGTATAATGATCACATGTATATGCGTGTGTGTGCACATGCATGCTTGTGGAGAGAGAGAGGTTATGGAGCAAATGCAGTAGAATGTTTTAACACTTGGAGAGTCTGGATGGATATGGAAGGTTTTTCTATACTCTACTTGCTTTATAAAGTTGTTACTGAAATATACTTGCCATACAATGTTATGTCAATATCAGCTATACAACACAGTGCTTCTACTTTTCTATGTGTTATGCTATGTTCACCACAAGTGCAGTTACCATGTCACCATAAAACATTACTTGCTTTATTTAAGATTTAAATTATTTCAAAATAAACTATTAAAAAATGACATAATAACTCAAACTCAAAACTAAATTTATAACCACTGCAGATCATTTTAAGAGTACAGATAAATTTTACTATATGACTTAGTAACACCAAGGGACATTATTGTATCAACTTATGGTAAAACTGATAATCATAGAATGATGCTGAATCTGGAAGTTCAGTAAGAAGGCCAAATACTTGTATTATATTTAAAAAATAATATTCATTAAATGTTTTAAAAAATAAATGAAGTTTCATTTTTAAAAGGAAGCTTCAATTATCTGGAAAATAACATCATTGTAAAGACAGACAGCATTGTTGATGGTTTATACACCCAGAGCACAAACAAACAGGATAGAGGTACTTCTTGACCACCCACAGAATTACTTGGGATGCTCATTAAAAACACAGCTTTTAGACCAACACCAAATTACTGAGAGAGAACCCTTAAAGATGAGGCTCAAAATCCACATTTTAACAAGCATTGACTCCTGTCCCAACCCCTGCCATTTCTTGGAGACCCAGAATTCAAAGGATCCCTGTTATACTGGCTGTGCTTTACCTAAAACTTGTACTATCAGGAAAGCCACTAGTCTGTGTATCTCAGATGTTCCAATTGTAAGAACTAGACTAATTTTAATACCCAATGTGTCTATTGATGGTTTTATTCTGCTGAGGAAGCTATATTCTCCAACTCTTGAAGAAGAGTCCTGCTTGCTTCAAATCAAACATTCTCATTACCTTTTAGGGGGGTTTAATCCACATAATAACCCTGCCTGGTAGATGAAACAAACATTTTCTACTAATTTTCATAGATAAGGAATCCGAGATAGATAGAAATTCACTGAGTTGGCATAGGCTACACATCTAGTGAAAGGAACAAATCTAGACATCAGGTCACTTGCCTCTTAGTGAAGCCTTTTTACCATATGAAACACTGCTTTCAATTTAGAAGTAAATAGTATCAATACATATATCATAGAACATCCATGTATTTGGTGTTCTCTTAAACAAAAGATTCATGGACATGCAGGCAGGACATCTACCTCATAATTAATTAAACTGTCCCAGACTCCATCCCACAGCAGAAGAAATTCTGCCAGGTTCTTCCAGCAAGAGCAATTTCTCAACAGACCCCAGTAGTAAAGAATGGAATGAAATTCAGCACATTATGTAAATCACTCATTTTTCATTTCATGTTTATTTATCCAGTGCTAGTTTCTTAGCAAGCCAAATTAAGCCAACAGCCAGATCCCCTGAACCTTCTGTGACTTCATTAAATGATGGGCTTCCCATATATGGCCAAAGCTTTGGTTAATATTCCAGCTTTAAGACTCAAGTGCTAAATTTTTGGTATCCTTTTATCGACTGTCACTCGATATTTAGTATCACATGTTCATAGATATTGATACAGTTTACAATCATGAGCATATCATGTTTCCTTGACCATAATTTTTCTGTTTTAATTGCTCTTATTCATATTATCTCCTGAAATTTTCAAGAAGTACCTATGATGCAGGTAAACACATTTATTCAAAAAAATTTGTTATGAAATGTTAAGATGGTGCCCATTATTACAAAGTATTTTACCAAAGACATAAGATTAGAACCAAGGTCTCTCTGAATTCCTACCTTGTTGCATTTATAAACAGATACAACACAATAATAGGATTCAACTCTCATTCACATACTAATGTGATTTAAAAAAAATGAACTGATGACTTGTCATCTGCTAGGTTGTAACAGGTGCTGGTTACACAATGATTCAATGATTCTGTTAAGGAAAGAGACTAATAAATGGGCAGTATGACAAAGGGCTGCATTTGAGGAAATGTGCAGAGTGTTGTGATGGAAGAAAGTTGAGTGGCTGACCCAGACTCAGGAAAGACCATTCCAAGATGGAGCAATTTTTCTGGAACTCCAAAAAAATCTAGTTAAGTCAGGCAAAAGGCATGATTGGTAAGAGAACCTTAGGAGACCATGCAGTTTATCTAATAGGCAGGTTAAGCACAAGCTCAAGGCTCCAAAAAAGCAGAACTCCAAAAAAATTAGAAACAAGTCTTAAGACTTTGGTATTTGAAATATTTTTGTATCACAGCAAAAAAAACCAAAAACAAAAACAAAAAACCCATCGTATTTCTTTGCATTTACTTAATGGTTTTAATATTATGTTTATTTTGAATTTCATAAAATTCATTGAATTTCATAAAATTCATAAAAAGTCATAAAATCCCCCAAAATTCACAAATTTTCATAAAATTCATAAGATTGCAAAATTCTTTACTTTCTTGCCAGTTAGGATTTCTGAAATTCTCTTCCTGGTCCAGAGGAAGAGAAAGTATAGGGTATTTGGGGAATTAGAATGAGTATGGTACTGGCACAAAAACAGACACATAGATCAATGGAATAGAATAGAGAGCCCAGAAATAGACCCTTAACTCTATGGTCAACTAATCTTCAACAAAGCAGGAAAGAATGTCCAATGGAAAAATGACCGCCTCTTCAACAAATGGTGTTGGGAAAATTGGACAGCCACATGCAGAAAAATGAAACTGGACCATTTCCTTATATACACACAAAAATCAACTCAAGATGAATGAACGACCTCAATGTGAGACAGGAATCCATCAAAATCCTTGAGGAGAACACAGGCAGCAACCTCTTTGACCTTAGCCACAGCAACTTCTTCCTAGAAACATCACCAAAGGCAAGGGAAGCAAGGGCAAAAATGAACTATTGAGACTTCAACAAGATCAAAAGCTTTTGCACAGCAAAGAAAACAGTCAACAAAACCAGAAGACAACTGACAGAATGGGAGAAGATATTTGCAAATGACATATCGGATAAAGGGATAGTAATCAAAATCTATAAAGAACTTATCAACTTCAACACCCAAAGAACAAAGAATCCAATCAAGAAATGGCAGAGGACATGAACAGACATTTCTGCAAAGAAGACATCCAGATGGCCAACAGACACATGAAAAAGTGCTACACATCACTTGGCATCAGGGAAATACAAATCAAAACCACAATGAGATATCACCTCACACCAGTCAGAATGGCTAAAATTAACAAGTCAGGAAACAACTGATGCTGGCGAGGATACGGAGAAAGGGGAACCCTCCTACACTGTTGGTGGGAATGCAAGCTGGTGCAGCTACTCTGGAAAACAGCATGGAGGTTCCTCAAAAAGTTGAAAATAGAGCTACCCTATGACCCAGCAATTGCACTACTGGTAATTACCCTAAAGATACAAATATAGTGATCTGAAGGGGCATGTCCACCTGAATATTTATAGCAGTAATATCCAAACTATGGAAAGAACCTAGATGTCCATCAACAGATGAATAGATAAAGAAGATGTGATATATATATATATGTATACTACACAGCCATCAAAAAAATGAAATCTTGCTTTTGCAACAACATGGATGCAACTAGAGGGTATTTCGCTGAGTGAAATAAGTCATTCAGAGAAAGACTATTATTATATGATCTCCCTGATATGAAGAATTTGAGAGGCAGTGTGGGAGGTTTGGAGTGTAGGGAAGGAAAAAATGAAACAAGATGGGATTGGGAGGGAGACAAACCATAAGAGACTCTTAATCTCACAAAACAAACTGAGGGTTGCTGGGGGGAAGGGTGTTGGGAGAGGGTGGCTGGGTTATGGACATTGGGGAAGGTATGTGCTATGGTGAGTGCTGTGAAGTGTATAAACCTGGCAATTCACAGACCTGTACCCCTGGGGCTAATAATATATTATATGTTAATTAAAAAAAAAAAAGAAGAGTTAGTCTGGTGTAAGTACATTCATGGAATCCAAGTAATGGCAAGAAGCGTGAGCAGTGTCATTCAGCATTCTCTATATTCAACAACCATACTGGTGTGGGTGGAATCTAGACTTTGTTGTAAGAACCCCAGTGATCTGTGGTGATGGCACAGTGCACTAAGAGCCTGGATTCTGGAGTTTAACTCCAACCTCTTTTGCTTATTAGCTAGGACTCTGGATGAGCTTCTTCATCTCTCAGAGCCAGTGTCCTCTTTGGTACATTATGAGGACTGAATGGGCTATTGAGTCTAAAGACTATACTTAATAAATGCTAAATGGGGTTATTGGTTAACATTATTGAAAGGGTTTAATAAGGTGAGTGACATGATCAGATTTGCATCTTAGAATATGTGTCTAGGTTATAGTAGGCAGGATAGAAGATAAATCTAGAGTCAGGAGGATGAATTACGGCACAGACCTAAGGGTGATGATGGTATCCGGAATGATCTGAGTGAAGAAGAATTACAAAGAAAGAAGTGGATTTCTCTAATAGACAGCCTTGATTGATTAATGGGAAAGAAGGGAAAAAAGACATCAATATCAACATGCAGATAGAGGAAGAGCTTTAAGAGTATGTACTTGTGGGGAAGAGACAGTATATGGGTTTTAATCTCCCTGTTTGAAGTGTGGACCAGAGCATGGAAGAGACTGTGGTGTGGAGTTTGGGTCATAGAACAGTCTTGGAATATGAATTAGAAAACTGAGACCTAATGTGAGATTTTGTGACATCTGGGGCCTGCAGCAAATCTGCTAATCTTATAGCTCTTAGATTCCTACTCTCCTGATCTGAAAAACAGGATCTGGTCTAAACTGTTTTTAAGGTTACTTTCAGCTTTAGCATTTGGTGGTTATGATTCTAAAATGTGACAAATATGTACTAAATAAACAGAAATGACAAAGGGGCTTCACTAGGTTGCTAAAGACCTAAGAGGAGAGTGTGAGTGGAGCCATTTACACAGATGATCACCTCGTGGTTGTTTTTCCATTAGCCTGGCAGCTCGTTCCTGGATTTTACTCAGCAAGAAGTAGAAGCTTCTAATAACTTAATCTATGAATCTTTAAAGTCAAACTAGTTTTTTTCCCTAAACATTTACTATTTTGAGTCACAGGAACATTAATTTTACCTAGGAGTCTCATACTTTGAAAATTCATTGTAGAATAAAATTATAAAAACTCTTCAAGATTAATACCTATGATTGCATTTATGAAAAGTTGGAAAAAAAAAGGTCCACAAATTTTTGAGTTCTGAAAAAGTGTGTATGTATAACATTGAGAGATCTGAGTATCTGGTACATCACTGAAGGATGGCAGTGTCAGTCCTGCTTACCTTGAAGGGTTATTTTGAGGATCAAATGAGCTAACGTAGTTGAAATAAAATTGTTAGTTTTTTAATTAGAAGAGCTTCAAGGTTTCTGTTAAGGGCTACCATCACTTCTAATGATGAGCTCATATATTATGAAATTCTGGAAAACTCAGTATTAAATGGGCAGGAATCCAAGTTATTTTCCTGTGTTAAATGTATTTTCCTCATGCTTTCTAATAACTGGCATTTCCTCCACATTAACAAAACACAAATGTCCTGTAAGAAATTTATGTTCTCTTAAGTCTCCCTCTGAATTACTTTAATTAGATAACAAACTCTACGAGGCGGACAGTACTAATGAATGCACAGGATTATCACTGAAATTGAGAAAAGGAAAATTTTAGAACAACTTTTGCTAAGAAGTGGGTAGTTTAAGGAAAATCGGTGTCTTGAACACCAGGGAAACAAGGCAGAGGATGATCTGAAAGGATCTCAGAATAAGACTCAGGAGTATAATGGGGACCAACTGAGTATACAAACTTGGACTTGATTTGTGGCGGCTTCTGGTAGATACTATACCTTTTGAGTTTCTTTTAACTAAGTTAAAGACTACCGTGAAAACCCGTGAGTTCTAGCTTTCCACCCTAATCTTTTTTTTCCTGTAAAACAGAGGAAGAGGTAGACTTAATTACCTGGATTTATCTGAAATGCTTGTCTTCTTTTGAGTCTTAAATAAATAGAGAGTAATGCTAACTCCCACTTACCAGTAGGTGGAGGTGTAATCTTCTAATAACTAGCAGATGAGGATTTCTAGACAAACATGAAACTAGATACTATATGGAATTACTATTTACCAGGCACAGGTCCAAAGGTTCTGCATGCATTGCATCAATACATCCAAATATCCTGACAAAAGAGCAGTGTTATTCTGCCCATTTTATAGAAGAGCAAACCAAGGTTCAGGCCTGTTGAGTAACTTCCCCAAGGTCACACAGCTTGTAAGTGCAGGTGTTCAATTAGGACGGAGAGTTGGCCTCTTGAATCACACTTCTAATAATGGAATACAATGTTTCTTTGTATTTTTCTCTGTATTTTACTCAAGGAATTTCTCTTTCCTTCCCCCTTACTCTATCTTGCATTTTATATACAGTAAATAATTAAATGCAAATCTATAAGTCTCTTGCGATATGTTAACCTTCAGATAGAATAGAAATAATCATTGCTTTCTGTTTCCCTTTTTTTGCCTCTCAGACAATTTTTAAAATATTTATTTATTTATTTTTAGGGGGGAGAGGCAGTAGGGGGGAGAGAATTTTAAGCAGACTCCATGCAGAGTGGAGAGTGGGGCGTGATCCTGAGATCACAGCCTGAGCTGAAACCGAGTCAGACGCCTAACCAAATGCACCAGCCAGGTGCCACTCAGTCAACTATTTTTCAAATAAGCAATGTCCTTTCATTCTTCTCTTTTTTTCAAGCAATTCCTTTTATCCATAGCCATGCATTGGTATTCCGTATTCCTTATAAATAAAGTGCTCGTCCTTTAAATTCAGCTCCATATGTCCCACACTGTATAAAGCCAATCTCTTTTTACTCCAGTCTAGGTAAATATTCTCAATTAGTTTTCTTATATTTCTGCTATACCAATTATCATTTTCAATTTGTAATATACGTAATTGTATGCCTGGTCTCACACAATGTGTGTCTCTTGAGGTAAAGAATATTATACGTCTTAACTCACATCCCATTATCTAACACTATCTTAACAAATAACAGGTAGTCTATGCACTCTTGTTGAAAGGATCTGTAGGAAAATACGAAAAAAGATCAGTGTTTCCTGCTGTTGAAATTGCAGAGCTTTGAAAGGGGCACATGTAGCCCATGTTTTGAAATGTACACTCTTGTATTTTCGCAGATAGAGGCAGCTGTCCCTTAAATTTAAGACAAAAACTTGGTCTAAAGAGCGACAGTTGTTCTGCTCCTGCCGACGTCTCCGAGAACAGCTTATGTGGGTGCAGCTGCACCTGGCAGGGGATATTAAAGGTCTGGCCTGCTTCACTTCTCACTTTCACAAAGATTCACATTGAAGTAATCCCCCTTTCGTCAAACAATGATCTCGTGTCGACTTTGCTGAATATTACATTTTCTTTACAGACTACTTTCAGGGAATTATTGACTAAGAAAGTGGCTTAGGATAAGGGGTTACAGAGTCCTCCTTTTTTTCCCCAGACCACTAGCCCCCACCTACAACTTATCTCAACAGGCAACATAGCTAGGCAGCGCAAACCCAATTCTTCAGCTCCCATTTACTTTAGAAGGTGCCACTGAAACAGATCTGGCTAGGTTTTCCTTTGAATCAGTGAATACAGACTAACTCCTCTTGTCCAAATGCTGAAGCAGACCTCTTTATTTGGTAGTTCCAACTTTACCTGCAAGGCCCCTCCATTTTTAGCTGCAAATGCTATGACCCGTTAATTAGAATGAAGTTTTTGCTAGGTGGATGTTACAGGCAATGACAATATTATCAAGTTGCTGTCTGCGTTTGGAATCAGCTTCTGTTCAGATCCTATTTCCACACCACTATCACTTCAAAACAGCAAAAAATATTCACATTTCAAATGTACCTCAAGGGACAGATTTCATCAGGGCTCACAATGAATCACTTTGCATGTGTTCAGCCTTTGGTTTAAAAAGAAAAAACAGAATGGGGTGCATTAATACTAAGATTTTGGGCATATTTTTAAGATTCCACTTTGATTTTGATGTTTGTGATATTCATTGTCACATCTCTTACTGTAGTAAACAATGAGCCCCATAAGATGAAATCAGGTGGATATTAATCAGTCTGAATCTTACGTGATCTCTCTGTAACAGTTGATACTGTTAAGCACTCCTTCTACCTTGAAATATTCTTCTTGCTCTCTGTGATATCCCATCTTCTTCTTATTCTTATGCACTAAGACGGAGCCTTAAAGGGACTTCAACTTTTAAAGGTCTGTTAGAGGAGAATGAGACCACAGGAATTTCAGAAGGATCCTCTTCCCTTCCCAGGCCACTTGATCATGCCCATTGCTTCAATTGCTCTCAACATGCCAGTTAGTTTTGAATATATATACACATAACCTTATCAGTCCTCTGGTGTCCAGATTCTGCCAACTCTACTTCTCCAATGTATTCCTCCAGTTAACCTCAGATTCTGACAATAGCAAACATGTTTTTCAGCATCTCTCAAGTCTATTCTCTTGTCTCCCTATCTTTTAAATTTATTTTTTAAGTAGGCTCGATGCCCAACGTGGGCCTTGAACTTACAACCCTGAGATCAAAAGTTGCATGCTCTGCCAACTGAACCAGCCAGGCACCCCTGTAAGACTCCCTGTCTTGAGAAACAAAACCCTACTTCTTGTGTAAACTGGGAAGCTAAGGGCCACTGTAAGCATACTTTCAGCTCTTACCTATCCATATTTAATCAATGACAAAAGTCTAACTTATTTCAAGAACATCCCTTGAATCTAACTATTTAGCTTTACCTAGTTTTACACCCTAATAAGCTCCAATCCTCTCCTATTTGAATTACTATGAGAGCTTTCTAATAGAACTCCCAACATCACATACATCCTTCCATTAACCAATTCGATTTACATTAGGTTATCAGAATATTTTAAAAATTACAGATCTGATCATGTGGTACTTCTAATTAACCTCCTCAATAAATTTCTGTTGCTCTAAGAATAGATGCCTAAATCTTAGAAACATCCTGCCAGGCTTCTCTCCATCTGGCCCCTGCCTTCTCTCTCACTTTGTGCTTCTTTCCATGAGCTCTCAGTGGTTCAGCCACACTGGCCTTTCTTCAGATTCTTATACATGCTTAGTTCCCTTGCTTCAGGACTTCACTTGTGTTATTCCCTCTGGATGCAAAGCTGTTATTGATTCCTCTTCACCTAGTTAACTCTTACATGAGGTCAGTTCAAATGCCACTTCCTGAAGGATGTATTTTGCTGAACCTACATATAATGTGTCTGTAGTTATAATCTTTCATAGAACACTTCAAAGCATCTAAAAAATAATTATGTTTAATTAATTGTGTTCTATTTCCATATTGTGGTAGAATGTAAAGTCTCTGGGGAAAGGGGCCATTCTTTGTGTGTTTATTATAATATCACCCATAGCTAATGATAAAGACAGAGCTGATGTTAGTTAAAGCTATAGAAACAGATTTTATTCAGTAACTACTGACAGTAGGAAAAAGAACTGGGCTCCATTCTGATTTGTGCAGCGTGATTTGTCACATTGGCAGTGACCACGCCAGCTGTTTCTCCTCGCTGGCAGTTCCTGAAAATTAGGATTCTATCTTCCCACAGAGACTGGGAGACAAAGGCCCCATCTTTGCTGATGATTACATTTTAAAGGAGTGGCTCTTGGGTACTTAAGAGAGACATTCTCAGTTGTAAGAGATATATATTCACAATTTTAAGAACTTTTTAACTAAATTTTTAAGAAAGAGAGGTCAGGAGCCTATGGTGACATGTTGGCTAGAACAAACAAAGTTCTCCTGGTAGTGCTGAGCTTTCTCAGACAGGCATTTTAAAAGGGGGCTAGGGTCATCCTGGGGAACATGGCCTTATGTTGCTATCACACCACACTACATTTTGGTCGAACCTCCTAGTGCAGGGGATTGGAAGGAGTTTTTACACATTGAGATTTCTGAATTTCTCACCAACAAGTGCCTCCCAAGAGTAGACATTCAGTCAACACTTGTTGAATGATAGCATGAATTGTGGGTACCTCAATAACCTTGCTCAGAAACTTACTATTAAGGAAAGGATGTGTGGTGGGATATAGTATACCCACTTCTTCTCAAACACCTTACTCCTATTACTATCAGCATTTCTAGCTCATTCAATTATTATTACACTTATTAAGGAAGAACAGTGACTAATTTAACATGTTATGTTAAAGTGAGTTTCAGGTTCACTTCCAATTACTTTGCCATTTCAGTGTACTCTACCCCTCCACACCCACATCCTACTGATGGGTGATCAGAAGGTCAGGGCATGCCTGGTTGCGGGTACAAAAATCTTATTGAAATCTGACACAATCTGATTTAATCTAAGCTCTCTCAATAAAAAGTGAATTTATTGGCTTAGATAACTGAAATGTCTAGGGAGAAAACTGGCTCCAACATTGCCATACTGGGTAATTAGATGATGTTTTCAAGGCTCAATTTATTCTCTATCCCTGGCTCTGCCTTCTGCTGTGTTGGCTTCAGTCTCAGATCCCACCTGGTAGCAAATTAATGGGAACTGGTCCATACAAGTTCATATTCAGCAGGAGAGAGTAAATCCACCACTCTGAAGGCTCAAACAAAAGTACTTGCATTATGGCTTTGGAGTTCTGATTGACCTGGTAAATGTATCTATCCCCAAAGCATCCAGTGGTGGGGAACAGAATGAGCTTATTGGTTCATAAACATTGCTCATATATTCCACTTACAAGTCTGGGTTAGAGTCAGCTTCCTAGAAACTACACATCTTGAGGGTAAGGGAAGGTGTGGGAACCCCAAACAGACATGGGAACTCTTTCTCAAAGTATGTAATGGGATGTCTTGTAGCTCAAAATACATTGAATATATATTATTCAATATATATATATTGACTTCTTACTTCTTGACTTCTTACTGCATTCGTTAGGTACGCTGGTTCTTTCTCCCTATACATAGGGAGGGAAGAAACTGAATAAACTCACAAATCAATAAAAGTTTATTGTTTCTAGAATTGCAAATTTATAGACAAATTTGTATAGCCATTTTTTAGAGGGGAACTCAATCTTTGTATAACCCTAAATAAAACAAATTATTATTTTAAGGATGTGATTAAAAGATTCAGAACTCTAAAGACCAATATCTGTTACAAAAGAGACCCAATATTTTAATAAAGTAATTTTTATTGACGTTGACTAGTAATAAATTCATAAACATTAGATATTATATAGGCTTCTTAGCATCCTGTTGTAGATATTTTTTGTTTAATTGTTTAAAAAACAAAAATGGTCATGAACTCCCACCCACTGCCTTCATCTTAGAAATAGTTAAAAAGAGAGAGAGAGAGAGAAAGAGAGAGAGAGAGAGAGGTGGGGGGGTTGTTATTGATTAAGCTTATTGAGAATGACATGGACACTGTGTAGCATCCTCAGTTAATGAATGACCTTCCCCTGGTGTCATCCGTATTTCTCTCTGTGAAAGAACTTGAGAAAAAGAGATACATGGGTCTACCTGTTAAGATTTCTAACTGCAGTAAATGTGAGTGAAATGTTAGTGTGAATTCAGACTTCAGTGGTGGGAGAGAATAGGTATTCATTCTTCTATGCCAGGACACAGAGAGCCATTTTGTGCAATAAAGAGTATTTCTGAGCCTAACCACACCTGCTAAAATAGCACATTTATAATCAGGCAGTAGTTCACTCATCTACCAGAGCCACTTTCAATTTATAATTAGAATTCTGCTGCCTCAACTCTGTTCTCCAATGTCAGAATTATTTCTGGCCTCATACTGCAAACACTATTCTATTTAGGATACACAGCTTTCTTGAATGCTTTGTTCTGGGAACTATTTACCATTAATTTGTGTCCAGGTGCATGTATCATGTTAGCCCAGCACAGTAATTAAATGGCTAAAGTCATTCCGTATATGAATACACTATGCTCATTATTACCATTCCACTTAATTCAGCATCATCTGTAGACTTCTAAATATTGCTTCTGAATCATCATCTGCTATATGCTCAGTAAGATTCTTGCAATTTAAATGTCTTTCATTTCCAGCTGTGATTTTTGCTCCTAAAGTTTCATCAACTGTAGATCACAATATGGATTTGTATAGTAATGAAATTGCAGCTCTGAGAAAGACTTATATAGTTCATATGGTTTGTCTCCTGCCTTTAGACTGAATCTCATTCTAAAAGATTGGATTACATTTTATTTTCACATATTACTGAGACAAATTCTCAGTGTTTCCCTAGTGTTTGTTGGGCCTTACACTGCAGATATAAAGTGCTCTGTTCAGTTCTCATGTTTCAGAGAGTATAACTGACTGACCGCTCCAGCTGCCATCCCTTGGGATCCACTATTTTCACCATGGTCCTACCTCCTGTGACTGGCCCCAGGCGATGACTGAGCATTGCAGGGGCTAAAAGCAAGCTTAGTCCACTAAGACATAGTACTCTTCTAACAGGTGACTTAGGCTTGAGGCTTCCTGTTAGACTTGCCAAACTTTTGTTGGAACTGTGCCTCAGTCAGACACCCTCCTTTCCCCAATCCTTTTCACTTCCCTCTCTCCTTCTATAGGCTACACTACATCTGCATCACAGCCTGAAGGCTTTCTCCTTCTTCCCTGCTTTGTTATCTGATACACTTCTGTCATCTCTAATCTCATCTTGATGTTTGGTTCTTGAAGGACAGAAACTAATGCAATTTCCTATTAGAAAAACTTCCTTGGGTTCAATTGTAATTCTACATACTAGGGGGTCAAGAAAAAAAAGATTTACCCCTTCCAGTTTATTCTTTGTTGGAGGTGGAGAAAAACCACAGGAAGGATAAAATATTCCTATAACTGAAGAGTTGTGTACCAAGATATTTGAAAGCATTTTTTCTTCTCATTAGTGCAAATCTCTATAACTTAGTATGTTCTTACGAACCCATATACTTAATTTATTACATCCTTTATTTCTACCATATGTCATAAATTCTAAGGTAAATGTTTTTCACATTTCAACATCTCTGAAGTTGTGATGTATTTTACAAATATGACCGTGTCATAATTTAAGTGGCACCTTTTCTCCTTAGTGGTAAATAAATTAATGGAGTATCTTAAAATCACTGGCATCTAAATTCTATCAAGTTCTCTCTCTTCTCCATTTAGTTTCTCTGTATTACACACATGTCTATGTAGAGACCTGAACCGAAGCTTTTTACATTTTCTCCATCTCTATTTCATCTGTGAGTTATCTGTCTAATGGAAGGGAATCTTTGAATTCTTCCATATTTTGGCTCAATTTAGCCATTCTAACAGAGTATTTCTTTCCTAGGTATCTGAAACAAAATTTGTTCAGAAATTGCAACCCTTGGACTCTGAGATTTTTTTTTTCCTCTACTCTATGTCTTTAGTCAGTTTGGTGACTATATTGAGGACTTATGATAAGAATACTTGTTTGGAACACAGATTCAATTTATTTTCACCAAATGAAGTCTTCATTTGCATTCATTTTTGGTGCATTTGCTTCCACAAAGGAACAAAGAGCATTTTAGAAAAAAACAAAAAGTGTCGCCACCATAGATCAATATTATAATGTTATCTATTGATAAGCAAGTTGTAAGTCAGAATTAAGAGAAGAAAAAAATTTTTTTACTCATTGATAATGTAATGGAGTGATTATGAAGTGATTAAGAACATGTTGTATACAGTCAGCTTTACTTGAGTTCAAGTCTGTCTATATGATATTAACTTGCCTTAACTATTTGATATTTATTACAAATTACATCAGGAACTTATATCACACTAGGAAATTGTACCACCATATCTCAATTCTAAACACACCTCCTCTATATTCTGCTTTGTGATGCTGAGCCTGCGACTCTAAACACCACATTCCTGCTTTGCCAGTTTTTCCCTGTTGGGTTCTGCACGTTAGGGAGATTGCAAAGCCAGAAGAATTAGGGGCTCTTTCCTTTCGGTCCCTCCACTTTCCTGTCCATGTCTCCATAGCAACACTTCTTGACTCCAGCAGTAGCAATTCCTTCCCATGGCAGCAGCCAAATCCAATTTGGGGTTGTTCCAGTGTTTGTTGGACCTTCTTTATGGCACCATCTTAACAAACACCAGGATCAGTAAACTGGTACTGGTGCCCACCCTTCAGATATTTGGGGCCTAGTCCCACAGGGTCCCTCATCCAAGACCAAAAACTCCAGCACTAGTGAAGCAGCATCTCCTCCTCAGAGGTCAGGGGTTCTACTCCTTGAGGCTCTCTTCTAATCCTCTATGTTTCCCTAATTCCAACAGTTCCACAGAATTTCATAGTTTCATTAATTCTGTGTTTTCTCAGTTCTAGCTGTGGTAACTTTTTCCTATAGTTGCTACCTTGGTGATATCTTAGTGCCTGTGGTGTGCTGGAGCTCCTTGTAGCAGATAAAAGAAGCTGATTATGAGCTTTCCCCAGCTTTGTGTTCAGTGATGTCACGTTGGGAGCTTGGCATTAGCCAGCAGGAGAGTATGTACACTATTAATATAAGAAAACACTAAAAAGTAGGGCCATTCCTCACCTACCAGCACAGGCCAGGTGACTAGCCCATCTTACCTTAGACTTCCCTTTTTAACTCTTCAGTTACCTAGTTAATAACTTAATACTCAGCTGAGATGTCTTTAACTTAAAATCTTTTTGTCTAAATAACTAATGTGATTTCTGATTTCTAATTGGACCCTAAATGATCCAGTATCAATTTCCTCAATTATAAAATAAGAAAAATTTTAATAATTACATCATAAGTTTCATGTGAGGGTAAAATGAGGCAATGTAGATAAGACACTTAGGCCAGTATCTTTGAAGCATTTTATAAGTGACGTTGGGGCCAATTTATTAAATTTCAGTCTATCTCTTTTAGCCTGTATTTTCTCCTTCTACCATTAGATTAGAAGCTTCCTAAAGGTAATAAACTGGTCCTCAAGAAAACACTTGTTAATGTCTGGAGATGTTTTCAGTCGTCATAATTTATAAGGGAGGCTGCTATGGACATCTAATGGGTAGAGTCCAAGGCTACTTGCCAAACATGCAGTATGCAAGAGAGCCCCTCATAAGGAATTAACCAACCTAAAATGTCAATACTGCTGGGGTGGAGAAACTCTGAATTAAGTTTTGAGTACTTTTTCTCTCTAGTAGTGTTCACTAAGCTGAAAACAGAATGTTTCAAAGTCACTGGGTTCTTCCTCATTTTTTAAAGTCATGGGCTCACTGAAGAACTAATATTAAGAGGGACAGACAGCCAGAGACAGAGAGGTAGATACAGAATGAGGAAGAAACAGAGAATGGAATTTCACAAGAGGATTGTAAGAGGGTAGAGAAAGGGAGAAGGATTTTTCCAAGAAATCAGATAATGCATTCTCAGAAAAGACCAGAGCTATAACACCCCTGGCAACAAGGGATGCCTAGAGCATTTGCAAAATTTCAGAGGCTGATAACTGTGTCAAGGGAGGCTGGATGTCAGGTCCAATTTTCCCAGCCTGAAAAACTGGGCCTGTGTGCCAGTGGCTCACAGAGGCAGGGGCTAGAGACCCTAGCAGCAGTGACCAAAGGGATCCTCCAACCTTTGACGGTCTGTACAATCCTGGGAGGAGGGAGCTGTCCAAATAATTCACAGAATGTCCTGCCAGCATGGCAGACTGGAACTTAGACCTTGATTTACAGAAAATGGAAATAAAAGAGATTTTATTTTTTACACAACTGATTCTGCAAACTGAATTATACTCACTTATTTGACTGTGATATACTGAATGTGATAGGTGGAACCTTAGTAGTAGCTGTGGCAGCTGTGGTCCTGGAGACAATTAACACCCTCAGCAGCCAGAGCAGCAGCTGCTTTGATCTAATCAGAGTAATAGAGACATGAGCTTCTTCAAATAAATTAATGTTTCTCTTTTCACCGATTCCTTTGGTACAAATATGCATGCCAACATAAAGGGAAAAGGATGTGGGGGCAAAAAAAAAAAAAGTGGTAACAGGTGAAAGGCATTTTTCAATTTATGGACATACGAAAACCAGAAAGATGTTTCTATAAAATATCTCTTATTAAAAAAACATTATTATTATTTCAATAAACATATATTTATGCAAACATGCATGATTAGATTTTTATTAACATGTATGATTAGATTGTTATTAATCTATCATATATAATATGGGTATATAGCTTGATCAAGGGTTTTGAATGTTTTTCTTCACGTTTCCACTGCAAAAAAAAAAAAAAAACTCATTATCTACCAACACCTTTGTCAATGAAACTGAGATAAAATGTTGCACTGATCTGATTTCCTATAACAAAAAAAAAAATGATGTAAGGGAACTGGTATTAGCACCCTCAGTGAGAACTGAACACCATTCATAAAATGCCTCACCTACAGGCTTGCTGTATGTATGTTTGGAGGTATTTGTGGTGAAGAAGGCTCAGAGATTCACAATGGAAGGAATCTGGACAGGAAACTGAGTTCTACTCCAACCCTCAGGAAGGTTTGGCTCTATTGGCTACACTGAAAGATGAGGTCACTGAAGCTCCCGAGATTAAGAGACCTGCCCAAGGATGCACAATAGTAAATTGATGGTCTCAGGAATGCTATACATACCTGGTTATAACATGAGGTATTATATATCCTTAAGGTTACATTTGCTATGAGTAATGGAACCCTTCTTCCCATCAAACAAATAAATAAGACAGAAGTTTCTTTCTTTCTCAAGTATATAGCCTGGCTGAAGTCAGCCCACATATGGCATGATATTCCATGGTATTAGGAAGACTGATTCCTTCTATTCTGTGGTTTCAGTTATGTGTATCTTCTATTCTCCAAGTCACTTCAGTGTCTAGGATATTTCAGGATCTCCAGCAAGTATGTCTGCATTCTAATACATACAAAGGAGGACCAGCTGACGGGAGAAGAGCAAGCCTTCTCATTTTAAAGGTAATCTTTGGAACTTGCACATATCACTTCCTCTTATAAACTGCTAGCTAGAATTTAGCTTCAAGAAGAGCACAAAAACAGATCTTATTCCAGGTGATCATATGTCCAGCTAAGAGTCTGGTATCCTAGTACTTTATAACAAGAGAAGGGGCACCTGGGTGGCTCAGTTGCTTAAGCAGCCAACACTTGATTGGGCTCAGGTCATGATCTCAGGGTCACGAGATTAAGCTGGATTAGGCTACACACTCAGCAGGGAGTCTGCTAGAGATTATCTGTCTCCTTCTCCCTTTGCCCCTTCCCACCGTGGTTGCCCTCTCTCTAATAAATAAATAATACATTTGTTTATTTATTAGAGAGAGAGAGAGATAGCACAATCAGAAGGGGGACAGGAAGAGGGAGAGAGAATCTCAAGCAGACTTTGCACTGAGCATAGAGCTCAGTGCAGGGCCTGATCCCAGGATCCTGAGATTATGACCTGAGCTGAAACCAAGAGTCGGACATTTAACGAACTGTACCACCCAGGCACCCCAAATAAATAAATCTTAAAAAAAAAAAAAAAGGCGGAAAGCTTTTCCTGTAAAGAGCAACGCAGTAAATATTTTAGGCTTTGTGGATCACAGGGTCTCAAGTACCATGTTACTAAAGTAGTTACTCAAGTACTTGTGCTGTAATGGTGCAAATGCAGCCATAAATAATATGTAAATGAGTGATCATGGCTATGTTCCAATAAAACTTTATTTATAGCAAACGGCTATGACCCAAGGGTCATAATTTACCAACCCTACTCTAAAAGATGAAGCAAACAGATACTGAGAGATAGCTGGTGGTCTCTGACACCATGCTACTGCTACACACAGTATGAAAGTAGAACTAAGAACTGTCCTTTTGCCAGGCCAATTAATATCAACCTGGAAAGTGTTCTCCTGGTAGCCTGCCCTTAAGATGACTAAGAACTAGGCTTTCCCAGGACAAACCAGTTTATTCCTGCTTTCCAGTTATCCCATCCTGTCTCTTTACACCTCAGAATGCCCCCAAATCTAGCCATGCTATCCTGTAGGTATTTATTAAGAAAAAAGAAAGCTTAAGCCTATATAAAGATTCATGCATAAATGTTCACAGTGTCCTTTATATGAAGCTAAAAACTAAAAACAGCATAGATGAATACAAATAGAAAAATGGATAAAGTGCAATACATCCATAAAATGAATATTGCTCAGTAATAAAAATAGCAAACCACTGATATATGACAACATGGATGACTCTCAGAATAATTAAGCTGAGTCCAAGAAATCAGACAAAAAATATATATATACTGTTCTATTCCATTCATTTAGAACTCTAGAAAATGCAAACTAATGTGTAGTGACAGAAACAGATCAGTGGATACCTGGAGAATTTGAAGGGAGGCAGGGCAAGAGCTAAGGATTACAAAGGCGCAAGAAGAAAGCTTAGTTGCTGTTTTTTTTTTTTTTTAAGATTTCATTTATTTATTTGATAGAGAGAGTGAGAGGGAAAGAGAGAGAGTTCACAAGCAGGGGGTAGGGGTCAAGGGAGAAACAGACTCCCTACTCGGCAGGGAGCCAGACATGGAACTCCAGCCCTATCATGCCATATATATATAAATGGCATGATAGGGCTAGATAGAGCTCATGATTCAAACTGTGACACCTTTTCATATAGGTATACATACATATATTATATATATATATTAGTGTATCCCCAGCATATGCCGAAGAAATTTTTGTTGAAATGAAATGCTGTTTCTTTTTCAATAGTACCAAAAACAAAAGCATAAGATTAGATGGGTTGTGGGGGAGTGGAGGGTGTGGGAGACTGGGGTGAGAATTCAGAAAAACTAAAATCTTTGAAATAGAGACATTTAAGTTATTAAGTTAAAACTATGCTTACCTTAACAAGTAAATTCACCTTTAGTAGAAAATCATAGAAGAATGTCTAAGATTATTTTCATGGTTGAAATGGCTAGCTGTGATACCAAATCAACTTCATTAATTTACTGACTTAAAAATGGATAGGACTGACTGCTTAGAAGTAATTTATTTTCCTCTAATTGATCATTCAAAGCACCAATAAAAACAAATTGACCTTTGTAGTGATGAAACTTGTTGAGTATCTGTGCATAGATGTAGACAGACCTCCATTCTTACTCTGTCATACATGTTCAAGCTCTTTATATTACATTTGGGCTTTCCTTTCCCTGTCTGGATAGAGTTAGAGGAAATCACCTCTAAAACTTTCTCCAATTCTGAGACCTTGTGATTCCTTTATACAAATATACTTGTACCATTTCTTCTCTGGTAAGACTTCTGTTTGCTGTATGTGTGTGTTTGTCTCTCTTTCTTCTGCCTCTTTTCCATTAATGTACATATATTTCCAATCTTCCCTTTCTTCTCTGTCCTCCAATCTAATGCTTTTTCTATTTCTGTATATTAATGACCCACATTTAGCAAGTTTTTCCATCATAAATATTCTGTATCAAATAGAGTAGCTCATTCTCACTGCTAATTAAACTGAAAATTGGCTACATAATTCTTAAAACTAACCCTTGTTCCTTAAGTCTAAAAGAGGTGTACTACAGCAAGCTTTTGCCAAGGTGTAGGCTTGTCTGTATTGTATATGTGCGGCCGAAGCGAGCACAAGGCTTGTCTGTATTGTAAGAAATCAAGTCCTTGTGCCACCTGGTGTCTATCAAGGAAAACACAATAAAAAATATTAAAGTGCAATTTTCAGCCAAACCAGAAAGGCATATTCCACTCTACTGAGGTTATGTATGATTTATTCTATTCATATGACACATCTCCTCATGATGACATGTTGTCCCTCATTTGCACCTCACCATTGAGCACCCCTAGCATCAGCCCAACAGGGATTTGTTGCTCCTCATTCATACTCCCTAATTCTCTTATTTCCTATGGGGGGGAATCCCTCATTTCCTCATTTCTTTGTTCTTTGATATAAGATCAGATATTCTAGAGTTTGAAGTGACCTCAAAAATAAGCTGATGTGGGCGCCTGGGTGGCTCAGTGGGTTAAGCCGCTGCCTTCGGCTCAGGTCATGATCTCAGGGTCCTGGGATCGAGTCCCGCATCGGGCTCTCTGCTCAACAGGGAGCCTGCTTCCCTTCCTCTCTCTCTGCCTGCCTCTCTGCCTACTTGTGATCTCTGTCTGTCAAATAAATAAATAAAATCTTTAAAAAAAAAAAATAAGCTGATGTGAACTTCTCACAAAATGCAACTAAGAAGTTAGTGGCAGATGGATCAGAACATAGGACTCTTACTTCCAATAACAACAACAACAACAAAACAAACTTTTGGCTTTATATTCACCATGCCTTATTTCATAGAATTTATGATCAATTAAGAAAAACAAGACATAGCTAAGAGAATTAACTGAGAAACAGACATAGAAGAAAGAAAATACTATGAAAACTACGAATGAATATGTAGCACTCTATAACTTCTATCATTTAAAATGAAAATTGTTAGTATAATTACATGTTTATTTACTTAGCTGATAAAAACAGAAAGAGGGCAGAGGCTGTTTGGCATATAAAATGGAATCTAAGTTTGGGACAGAACCAAGCGGTGGAGGAACTGGGGCTGAAGAAATACACGGGATTGCAGAAAGTGGCAGGGGTCCACTAATCAGGGTTCAGAGACGTCATGAATTAGTATCCTACCGGATATCCGAAGAGTTTGCATTTTCTGGAAAGAGTAGTGCATCTAAAGGAGAGATGAGGAATAATGCTTATAGTGAGGCACCTACATCACGATTCTTTAGGGGGCTAGAAAGGCGGAGTTGCCTCTAATTCTCGGGGAGGGAGTACTGGGAAGAATAAAGGCAGCCTATGCTAGGCTCTGAATTTTGTTGCTGTAAAAGAAGACTTAAGTCCAAGATATTAACTGTGCTATAGACAAAAATATGAAAGCAGTTGTTCAATATTCAGGGTAAGACAATAAAGCAATGACAGAACCAGGCTGAGTCACTCTGAGCACACAGGAAGTCAGGGAATTTGCTCTATCATTCCAAATGCTGAGCCTGTTTGTGCTGACGAGATTGTCTCTAGCTGTCTTCTATTAGAGAGAAGCTTCCTATTTCACACTCTAAGATTTATTCATTTAACACTATTTACTGAGGGCTTACCCTGTGCTGAATATAATGGTGGTTTCTAACACAGTAGTTAAAA
Source organism: Lontra canadensis (assembly GCF_010015895.1). NCBI lineage: Eukaryota > Metazoa > Chordata > Mammalia > Carnivora > Mustelidae > Lontra > Lontra canadensis. Next base: position 3,932,084 of record NW_022631011.1, on the reverse strand, counting down.
ACAAAATGCACTTTCTGCCAACACGGACGTAGAATTTTTGTGGGAACTACATGCAGCTGAAACAACAGGTTAATATCGTATTTTTCTGCTACGAAGCGTGGCTGGAAAGTTGTATGGTAACTGTGTCAGCTCAAATTATTTTTATAATTGACGTCTGTGGAAGCAGATTCAAATAATTTCCCCAAATCCAATACTTTCACTGTAATAATTTAAACTAAAGTCACTCTGGCTACTTTAATGCTACCTTCAATATTACTTTAGCACTGTAGATGCTAAGTTAATGAGTAAGAGGAAAACATTACTTTTAGCAACATAGCAGGTAAAGAGCAAAGAGATTTCACTGAGGGGTGCCTGGGTGGCTCAGTGGGTTAAAGCCTCTGCCTTTGGCTCAGATCATGATCTCAGCCTCCTGGGATGGAGCCCTGCACAGGCTGTCTGCTCAGCGGGGAGCCTGCTTGCCTGTCTCTCTCTCTCTGTCTGCCTCTCTGCCTACTTGGGATCTTTGTCTGTCAAATAAATAAAATCTTTAAAAAAAAAAAAAAAAAGATTTCACTGAACAAATGAAACTATGGCAAGAAAGGCAGAGGCTCAGGTAAACTTGGAGCACCACAGGATAATAATGCATTTCCTCAGAGCCTGTGGAGAAACGGATGCTCCTGAAGTCCTACTTTTCTCTGAATACATTAATGCCTTACTCAAAGCATACTGACTGTTTCCCAGTCCACATATCATAAAGATTTATGGAGTAAATGAATGAATGTCCATGGTACTTATCATGACCTATACTTCATTCTCCTTGGCCTGTGGTGACAAGTTGAGTATGCAACCAACCTAAGGCTTTATCCACTTTCATTCGAAATTTGTATCCTAAGTACATTCTTTTCACCATCCTTCTGTTTTACTTGGTCATTAAAAGCTTTGGAAAATAAAAAGTATTTTTTCTTTGATAAGAGAAATGGTCAGCGAACTGCAGACTACAGAGTTAATCAAGACTTTAAGTTCTATTGAGTCTGATGAGGCTGCTGCCTTCAGCACACACCAGCCCGTCTTATTGACAATGCAGCAGACTGAACCATTCAGAATGACTGACAGCTCCATTTGCCAGGCAGCCATCATGAGTGGCAGTTTCACTAGCACAATGTCCATTCTGAGTGGCATCTCAACACCAAGAATACCTAGTTTGATTGACAGCTTCATATACAAAGAAGTGGAGCCAGATATCTCTGAGAAGCTGAGGAAAGGATGTGGGAGAGTTATGTCCTTTGGGCCTTAGGTTCTTCCCCACCCTTTTTTTTCTGTGAACATTTCATCATGATTGTTAAAATAGCATAAATACACAAATGTAAAGAAGATGGAATTTGATTTATCACAGCTGCGGTTCAAATCAACACTGTTTTGTGTTGTGCCACATAAAATGTTTGCATCTCTCCAGATGATATGAAACACAATCATATTCTTAAGTTATTATTGAAATTTTAGGCATGCGTACTAAAAAGGCTTATTAACCGGCAAAGGAAACTGATAAAACCCAATGCTTTCTATTTTCCGTGTCTGTGGCATAATTCCCATTCTATTTTGGTGAACATTTTTGACTTTAGAGTTGTGTTCAATGCAAAACACAAACACAACAGGGACCAACAACAAAAAATGGGTGCCTGAAATGTTTGCCTACTCCACGTGAAAAACTAAAATGATTTACTTTCTAAAAACAGGCTCCACACCCAACATGGGGCTTGAACTCATGACCCTGAGATAAGAGTCCAATGTTCTACTAACTGAGGCAGCCAGGTGCCCCTTAGGAGCTGGAAGTCCAAATCAAGGTGTTGGCAGGTTTGACTTACAGATGGCTATCTTTTCATCTTGTCCTCACATGGTCTTTCCTCTGTGTATGTACATCCCTGGTGTCTTTTGGTGTGACTAAATTTTTTCTTTCTTCAAGAACACCAGTCAGATTGAATGGGAGCCCACCCTAATGGCTTCTTTTAGCTTAATCACCTCTTTAAAGGCCAGTTTTCCAAATATAGTTATATTCAGAGGTACTGGGGATTAGGCTTCAACATCTGAAATTTAGGGAACACACAATTCAGCCTATAACTGTCCCCTAACCATAACCTACACTTGAGCCAGAAATGCAGAATTCCTATTCCCTAAATAAAACCTGTATCTCCTCACCACCTCATTTCTGAACTGAGTATCTTTGAGATGAAATATACGGATTACATAGGTCTAGTCAACTCATTAATAGAGAAGAAACCCATGGCTTTCTGAAAAGAAAAATTGACTGACTTACCCAAGGACTCAGAGATGGTCAATCAGTGGCACTGTGAGAATTAGATAATGCCTTGCAAATAGGACAGGGGCTTTGTCCCAGTGGTAATATTTCCTCTCATTTTATTCCTTCCAGCTGAAATGGGGCACCCAGTCATTTTTACCAATTGGAAACGTACCTGTACAAAAAGATTCTGAATGCGGTATCTTTCAGATGAAGACCTTCTTGATTCCTCTAGCTAGAAATCAACCTTCTCTCTTCAGAACATTTAAGGCTTCGCCATATAGTGTTTCCCATGTTATAGTTAGCTAGGTATTTGTTTCAATCCCCCATCTGATATTGTAGGTTTTTAAAGTTGTGAATGAATAAAAAAAAGTGAGTCATTTGCTTCCCATGGCAGCACTTAATATCTTTACAATTATACATACAAGATGTTCCATAAGCATTTTTTCTTCAGGGGCACCTGGGTGGCTCATGGGTTAAGCCTCTGCCTTTGGCTCAGGTCATGATCTCAGGCTTGGAATCGAGCCCAGCATTGGGCTCTCTGTTCAGCAGGGAGCAGGCTTCCCCCCCTGCCTGCCTCTCTGCCCACTTGTGATCTCTGTCAAATAAATAAATAAAATCTTTAAAAATAAATAAATAAGTCAAAAAACATTTTTCTTCAGATTCCTTGTTGCATCAACCTTCCTATTATAAAACTGCCTCCAGTTTAAAAAAAAATGTAGTACTAGGGAGAAGCAGAAGCGCTTAATAGGTACTTCAGGAACTCCTCAAGTCAGGAACTCTCAGAGCTCCTTTTCATCACAGTATTTATCATTTTAAAGTTTAATTAGATTAATTGGATTACAACGCCCACCCCATCCCCCAAGAGGTTATGAGAACCTTCAAGATAACTGTTCTTGTTAATCTTTGTATCCCTAATATTCAAGCTACACATAGTGTTGCTTGGAAGTCCTGAATGAGTAAATGCATAAATGCAGAGACTCTTCTAGTCCCTGGAGTCCAGCATTTTGTATAGCTTCAAGTTGGAAATGCTTTGTATTTAAAGACATCAAGTAGGCACAGATCGCCATCTAGGGTAAAATGTACAGCAATGCTACCAGAAAATGGAACTCCTCTCCTAGGTTATTACATTGAATTTTTACTGAGCTGCGTTCACCCTTACAAACCTCGTCATCATTCTAAGATGAAGAGAGGATATAATATAACTGTCATTTCCAAATACTTACTATAAAAATTAATAAGTTATAGATTCTTTATCGTATATTTTTAGAACATTTCTTTGATAAAATAAAGTTAGTGAAAAATTCTCTGGATTTGGTGAAACCAGGATGCACCTTACACTATGCTTACATGCAAAGCAAATGTATATCCACCCTTTCAAATACTGTCCCTCTTCAAGCTGATTTGGCTCCATGCTGGTCTTGGAGCCCACTTAAACAAACAAACAAAGAAACAACCCTAACAAAGTCAAATAGTGTCCCTCTTGTTAATCTCATTCCTTTGACAGACCTTTTATGTCAATTAGTTTAGTTTTCTACCAACAGACACACACACAGTTATAGACAAGTTTTATCTAGGCAAGCACAGTCTCTCTTAACATCTTTAAACATTCTAAAATTTAAAAATGTTATAGGATGCCAATGACTTTTTTTGTTGAAATGGCTTGAAACTGGAGTCCGTGTTTATTTGTTTGTATACTTTTCTCACTGTCTCTGAAATTAAAAATAAGACAGTAAAGTCTCTGAAGCATTTTTACTGATAAGGTGTATGGTTTGAACAATCTTGCAAGCCACATCCTACCCCTGGTCATTTATTGATATTTATATAAAGAATTTAAAACATCCTACTATTAAGAGCTATCTGCTTAACATTATTCTACTGAAATATTATAATTAACTTATATAACAATTTAATACATGGCCCTAGATTTTAGAAAAATTTTAATCTATTAAGGGAACTCATGGTTTTTATTCAAAAATCTGTCAGGAATACTTTCAGGTCTGGCTGTAATGGAGTTTTAGGTATTGAACTTACCTGAAGCCACACACACACACACACACACACACACACACACACAGACAAACCAGGCAAAACAAATATATGAAGCAATTTTTTTCTTCAGGTATTAGGCAATAGGTGTCAAAGTGTTAGGAATCTTGAGAAAAGGAAAGCACATAGATGAATTCCACAACCATACTAGCTTTTTCTGCCTGAGACATATTTCAAATTGGCATAGCAAAAGAAATATTCAAAATAAGACATAGAAAGTAAAAAAGTCACACACAAGCACAAAAGAAATGAGCAGAACATCAGTGAGTTTGGGGGAAACTCTAAGCACTTTAATATAAAAAGAGGAAAGAATAATATCTGAAAAAGTCATGGCCCCAAAATTTTCAAATTGGATGAAAATTTTAAATCGACAAGTCCAGAAAACTCGATAAATCCCAAACAAAAGAAGACTACATCAAGTCACACTGTAGTAAAATTGCTCAAAATTAATGATAAAGTGAAGAGCTTAGATTCAGCATAAGAAAAAAATATATATATACTGCAAAACAAAGATTACAGTAGATTTGCCATGGAAAACAATGCAAAGAAGATGACAATGAAGTACTGAAAGAAAACAATGAAGTACTGAAAGAAAACAACAAAAACCCAACAAGCTGTCAACCTAAGTTCTATATCCAGCAAAAGTATTTATAAATAATGCCATAGACTAAATGTTTGTCTTCTCCTCAAGTTCACAGTTTGAAACCCTAATCCTTTAATGTGATGGAATTAGAAGGTGGAGCATTTGAGAGGTGATTAGGTGGTAAGAGTAGAACCCTCATGAATAGGACTCATATCCTTATAAAAGAGACCCCAAAGAAATCTGTCACTTTTCTATCACATGAGGACAAAACAAAAAAATGGCTATAACTAGACATTTGGACTCTTGCCAGACACTGAATGTCTTGGAGCCTTGATCTTGGACTTCCTTGCCTCCAGAACTGTTAGACATAAGTTTCTGTTTTTTATAAATCATTCAGTCTATGATACTCTGCTACAGTAGCCTGAATGGTCTAAGATGGGGGGGGTGCTACTATAGTGAATAACTAGAAATGTGGAAGTGGTTTTAGAGCTGGGTAATAAGTAGAGGCTGGAAGAGTTCTGAGGTACACACTAGAAAAAGTCTATGCTGCCCTTAATTGTCCATCTTCCCACAGAACTATCTAAATAATCATGAACAGAATGTTGGTAGAAATATTGATGGTACAGGCCATGATGATGAAGTATGAGATAGGAACAAAGAACATGTTATTGGAAACTGGAGGAAAGGCAATTCTTAATATAATAAAATGAAGAACCTGGTTGAACTGTGTTCATGTTCTAGTGTTTTGTGGAAGACAGAACTTGTGAGTGATGAAACTGGATATTTATAGGAAGTCACTTCTAAGCCAGGTGATGAAGGTGTGGCTTTGCTCTTCCTGACTTCTTATAGTAAAATGTAAAAGAAAAGAAATGGCTTAAACACAGAGTTGTTACGCAAAAAAAGGAAACAGAACTAAACACTTGGAAAATTCTGTTTACCTATATTGCAAAAAAATAAGAAAACTTGTTCAGAAGAAAACAGGGTATTGCCACCAAGCAACTATTTGATTAGGAGATTAGTATGAGTATGAATCATGGCCCTAGTCAGTACCTAAACAAAGATGTGCTATTCTTCCAGATGGAAAGATGATTCACAGTTCATCAAGGCTGCCTCTTTTATTTCTAAAGGAGGAACCACTGCCTCACTTTCAACAAAGTGAGGATAACTGGCCTCCTCCCAACTAGGGGAGCCAAACCCTGCCTAGTAAAAAGCTGTGGGCAAGATAACTATCCCAGTAGAGGAAGGTGGGGCTGCAACCCCAGTGTGCCTGGAGGGCAGAACATTGAGCCAAAGAGGAATATTCCTGAACTTGGTATCTCATACAGTTTGCCTTATAGTTTGAACTTACTGGGAACCCATTTCTCCTTTCTTCCATTCTCTTTTTTGTATTACTCCCTTTTGGAATGAAAATGTCTTTCCTATGCCTATACCACCACTGTATTCTGGAAGCACATAATTTGTTTGATTCCCTAGGTTCATAGCCAGAAAAACATTTCCCTCAGAATGAACTGTACCTTGAGTTTCACCCATATCTGATCTAGATGATTTTTAGATAAAACTGGATTTCAGCCTTTAGAGTTGACGCTGGAACAAGTTAAACTTTTGGGGCTGCTGGGATGGAATGTATTTTGCATTTGAGAAAAACATGAATTTGGGGGGTTCCAGGGGTGGGATGATATAGAATGAATATGTGTTCCCTTAAAATTTATATACTGAAGCATAATCCCCAAACTGAGGTGAGGCCTTTGGTAGGTAATTAGAATATAATGGTAAAACCCTCATAAATGCACTTAGTCCTTTTCTGAAAAAGACTGCAGAGAGCTCCCTTGCTCCTTCCTCCATGTAAGCACACAATGAGATGACATTCCTCTATGAACCAGGAGGTAGACTGTCACTAGACATCAAATCTACCATCAACTTGATCTTGGACTTCCCAGCCTCCAGAACGAGAGAAATAAATCTCTGTTGTTTATAAGCCACCCATTTTATTTTTTTTCTGTGATAGCAGCCTGAACAGACTAAGAAGTGACAGTATAATAAAAACATTTCAGAAATACCAAAGCTGAAAGAAATAATCACCAGTGGACCCACACTACAAAATATATTGTCACAAGTCCTTCAGGCAGAAGGAAAATGATACAACATATGAATCTGAATATACACAAAGGAAGGAGGAGCACAAGAAATAGTAATTGTATAGATAAAAATATAAAACTTTAAAATTTTATTTAAATTTATTTAAAAGATAATTGAATGTTTAAAGAATAACAACAGTGGATTGCAGGACTTACACATAAAAGATTAAAATGACAACAATAGCACAAAGGCTAGAAGTAGGAAATTGGAATTGAAATATCATTGCGAGGTGTTTTTATTACAGAGAAGATGAAAAAAATAACATTTCAAGGTAGATCGTGGAAAGTTAAAGATATATACTATAAACCCAAAACATCCACTGAAATAACAAAATGAAGAGTTATGGCTCTTAAGCTGACAAGAAGCCAATGGGAGTCACAAAAATTGCACAATTATTCTAAAAGAGTGCAGAAAAGAAGAGAAAATGAAGCAAAGAACAGCTGAAATAAAACAAACTGAAATATGGTAGATCAAAACTAATAAAATAAATAATCACATTAAATATAAGTAATATAACCATCCAATTAAAATGTAATGATTGTTAGACTGGACAAAAGACCATGGCCCAAATGAATGCTGCCTATAAGAAATCCATTGCAGGGGCTCCTGGGTGGCTCAGTCAGTTAAGGATTGGCCTACAGCTCAGATCATGATCCCAGGGTCCTGGGTCCTCTTGCTCTCTCTCTCAGATAAATAAATAAAATCTTAAAAAAAAAAAAAAGAAAGAAAGAAATCTACTGCAAATCTAAAGATAAAAATAGATTAGAAGTAACAGGATAAAAAATAATATACTAATGAAAAGAAGCCTTGAATGGCTAAACTGGTATCAGTCAAAGTATATTTCAGAGCTAAGAACATTGCTGGTAATAAATATGTTCACTTCATAATCATAAAGAGGTCAATTCAGCAAGAAAACATAAGCAAACACTGAAATATTTATGCACCTACAAACAGAACTTGAAAATAAATGAAGCAAAAACATATAACTGCAAAGATAAATTGTCAAATAAACATGTTGGAGATGTACCTACTCATCTCTCAATAACTGTTAGAACAAGTAGACAGGAAAACAGTATGGACATAAAAGACATTAATAACACTATCAGCCAACTTGTCCTAACTGACATTTTTTTTTTTAAGATTTTATTTATTTGTTTCATAGAGAGATAGAGATTACAAGTAGGTAGAGAAGCAGGCAGAGGGAGAGGGGGAAGCAGGCTCCCTACTGAGCAAGGAGCCCGATGTGGGGCTTGATCCCAGGACCCCAAGACCATGACCTGAACCAAAGGCAGAGGCCTAACCCACTGAGCCACCCGGGCGTCCCCTAACTGACATTTATAAACTATTCCACCCAACAACAACAGAATACACATTTACCAAGCTAGACCATATTCTGGGCTATGAAATAAGTCTTAATAAATTGAAAAGGATTTGTTATAAAAAGTATGTTCTCAGACCACAATGAAATTAAGTAAAAATTGATTTTTAAAAATTCCTAAACTCTGGGGTTTCAAAGAAAAGAAAAATGATATAATTTCTAATTATTTTCTAATCATTTCTAACAAAAAAATAAATAAAATCTTTAAAAAAAATAAAAAAAAAAAAAAGAACCTGCACTTGGAGTACACACAGGAGTTATAAAATCAGTAAGAAAAGGGTAGAAAATCTAACACAAAGATGGGCAAAAGATATATTGAGACACTTCTCCAAAGAAAATAAGTACTTAACCAATAAACATGAAAGTTTCCCAACTTAATTGGCTCTTAGAAAGATGTTAATTAAAACTACAGTTCAGGGACACCTGGGTGGCTCAGTGGGTTAAAGCCTCTGCCTTCGGCTCAGGTCATGATCCCAGGGTCCTGGGATAGAGCCTCATATCGGGCTCTCTGCTCAGCAGGGAGCCTGCTTCCCCCGCTCTCTCTGCCTGCCTCTCTGCCTACTTGTGATCTCTGTCTGTCAAATAAATAAACAAACTCTTTAAAAAAACAAACAACAACAATAAAAAACTACAGTTCAATTCTGCTGTACAAACAATGGAATGGTAAAAATTAAAAGAGCAAAAAAAAATATCAATCAGTGAAGATATACAGCAACTGAAACTTTCAAAAACTGGTGGTACAACCACTTCAAAAAACTTTCTGACAATATCTAATAAAGTCCGTTATACACATAGAGTGAGACCCATCAATCTAACTTCTAAAGTAACAGATTTGTATACGTATTTTTACCAAAATATATGGACAAAAGTGTCTATAAAAACAACTGTAAAAGCCCTAAGTTGAAAACAATAAATAACCAATACAATGATAAATATAGGATATGGATCCACAGTAGAATTGATAAATAATTGTGGTATATTCATCCAAAGAAATATTATACAGCAAAGACAATGAACTCTACTATTACCTGCAAAAATATGGATGAATTTCACAAACATTATTAAGCAAAAGACACAATAAAGAAATGAGTGCATACCATATAATTCCAATAATATAAAGTCCTAAAGCAGGCAAAATTAATTTATGGTGCTGCAAGTCAGGATAGTGGTTAGCTTCATCAGGCAGTGGGCAGGCTATAAAAGAACACAAAGTGTCTGATAATGTTTTGTTGCTTAAACAAGGTGAAGGTTACACAGTGTTTTACTTGTGTTTATTTATAATATTCATCAAGCTGGATACTTATAATGTGTGCCTTTTTCTTTACATATGTAATACTTCAGTAAAATTTCCACTAAAAATGTAGATCGGATTAAGTACCCTCTGCTTAGAACACCCCAATGATTCACCACTGTAAGTAAGTTAACATTTAAAATTATGAAATAATAATTAACCGTCATAATTTTATGCCAAAATATTGAAAAATAAATGTTTTCTGAAAAACATATAATCAATATTAATTACAAAAGAATTGGGGAATCAGAGTCTGAGCATTACAGAAGTCTAACAATGCTACCAATGATCTACTCTAGAAAAGATCAGTCCCTGAGAATGTGATGGATAAAATCATACCAACTGTTTGGGAAGAAGATTAATGCCCGTATTAAATAATCTGTTGCAAATCATGAAGAGAAAGAAAATTCTGCAACTTATTCTATAAGTTTGTATAGCTTAGATATCAAAACCAAAACAAGATATTATAACAGCATAAGCATCTGAATATTCAGAATGATACACACTTACACAAACACACACACAAAGAAAAACAAGGCCAATCTCAGTTATAATCATAGAAACACAAGTTTGAAATAGAATACTATAAATCTATTCTAGGCAAATAAGAATAACAGAGTAACACCAAAACAAGTATATATTATACTAGATACGCAAGAATGGTTTGGTATTGTAAAGTATCTTGATGTAATTTATATTACTAATGTATTAAAAAAGAAAAATAAATGTGACCCATTCAGTACAGGCTGAAAAAAATCACTTGATAAAATTCAGTAACCTTTCTTTATAATTTTCTCTTGGCTTGATAGAGTTCATTTGTCAGAAAGATATAGCATACCAAGAAGATTAATAAGGATAAAATTATTTAAAGCTTTCTTGAAAAAAAGAAGTTAAGGATGCACATTCAAGGAGAATAAACTGACAAGCTGGTTATAAATAAAAATTAAGTTCCACTAGGAATGAAGAAACTTTCTCAATATATAAAAATCTAATTTCCAATATATCAGTTATAGTTAACTAGAAACATGATATTAATAAGCTTAATGAGATATAAATTACTACAGCTATTTATTTAAGGTTTGTGGCCAGAGAGAGATGTTTTTTAATATAAGAACACTGGTATCAGGGTGAGCAAGCGGGAAATAGAATGTAGAGCATCTTAAAAGGAAGGTATAGAATAAAATACGTTCCTATGATACACAGAGCCAGCTTTGGACAAAATTATGAAATCCAAATGTGGACTCGGGCCTGTTGTCTAACCCCTGCTAAATTCCACTCCAGCTCCTGATGAATGGTGGTCTGATGCTGCTCCACATATGTCATGGTTGTTTTCTTCCAGATACTGAGGAGACCCATAAAATACTGCCCTTCCTGATTTCTGATCCTTCCGCAGCTCCTGCAAACACAGACTTCTCCATAATCCTCAGGTCTCAGGGCCCTGATCTCACTTTTCTAAGCTACAGGACAGCTCCTTTAGAAACTGCTGCAGAATAAGTAATAATGACTTGTAAATCTTTATTATGTCTCCACTCCTATGAATAACTGCTTATTATCGTAAAATGGAAACTTTATTTCAAAGGACTGAGTACTTCATGGAGTGTGTAAGTAACTAAAGTTAACATCTAAGGGGGCTGAGGAAATAAACTCTGGTTTCCTCTCACCTCATTTTCTTTACACACATTTGGATAAATAACAGTATATTTACTAAAAGGGTAAGTCAGTGAATGAACCAGCAAAAACAAAAACCAGCAAAAAACAAAAACAAAATGTTACACAAACCTATGTGATGTTTAAAAATTGTACTTTTTCACCCAAGGTGGGGGCTTGAAAGTAAGGAGTGGTCTGGTGGTGGTGACAGCTAAAGGGAAAATAAAAGTTCTGCAGCTGAGTTAAAAACAGTTCTGTGACAATACTTTGGGGATATATGCATCAAATTCTATGTCAAATATTCTCCTCTCCTCTTGGTCAGCCTGTTGAAAACACAGGACCACAGCCTCCATATGGACACATCTGGTGGATTTCTGTAGTGGGAGCCAGGAGCTAGCACTTTCCACATACAGGTGATCTAGGATCACCCTTTAAAAAATACTAGAAATGCGATTACTTCTTTGAACAACAGATGGCAGTAAAGCCAAAAGAAAGATACGATATCTTGTAGCCTCAGAATTGTTACAAAGCATAGGGGAAACTTGACTTCCGCATGGCCACACTTTTGAATATAAAAGCTTCTTTGAAAGGTTATTGGTTCAAAACATAATTCTTACTACACAGAACAATATCAGATTCTTTTACCTGATGATAACTTTTGCTTAGTAATTTAAATTTTAAAAAACTCCTTTTAAAAATACAGATCATTGAATTCTTCCCCTCTTCCATGAAGAATTTATTTACCCACTGAACTCCTCAAAACTGATATTTGATTTGGGCAGGTGTATTAAAATAATAATAATGAAGTGTGTGTGTGTGTGTGTGTGTGCGTATTTCATTATTTTATCTATTCAACAAATAGCTCTTAAGCGATTTAGCTTAAGCTAAATAAATAAAATTAATAAATAAAATTAATAGCTCTTAAGCTATTAAGCAATGTGTTCCCAGACAGACTGTGAGAAAATAAGACTCACATAATTCTGAGGGATATAAATAAGTCCAGAGATAGATAAGGATGAGGCATTTAATAAATTAGGTAATGGGAATAATAACATGATACCAGTTTCTTTTTGGAGAATTAAAGATGTTTCTCTGCATGAGGTGACATGAGGGTTGAGGCCTAATTTCCAAAAAGAGAAAGCCAAACAAAGGAGTTGGAGAGAGATAGGATGCAGGAGTATTCTCTGCAGAGAAGGAGCCCCATTATGCAAAATCTCCAAAACAAGAAACAGTTCAGTGACTTTGGAAAATCTCAGTTAATTTAATATGGTTGAAGCAAAGATTTAGGTTGGATATAAAAGAAATTTAGTCTAAATATTGAGACCAAACCCTGAAAGGTCTCAAATGCACAACTCAGAAATTTAAAAGTACTAAAAAGAAAGTTGGGTGTGGGGGGGGGGCGTACAGCTGGGTGGCTCAGTGGGTTAAATATCTGACCCTTGTTTTCTGCTCAGGTCATGAATTCAGGATCATGGGCACAGAGTCTGCTGAAGATTCTCTTTCTTTCCTCTCCCTCTGCCCTACCTTCCCACCCCCTCTGCTGCTTGGTCTCTCTTTCTTTCTCAAATAAATAAATAAAATATTTTGCTTGTTTAATGAAGGTTATTATGGTGGATTAAGGGAACAAAAAAAAAAGTTCAGTTACATCAATTGTATTATTTGCTCTTCATTAAAAATATAAGGTGGTCACAAAAGAGTTCTCAAATAGATTTCTTAGAGGGAGAAAAAAACCATCAGGAACATTAAGTGATTTTCTGCAAGATCATGCAGCTCTGTTAGAAAGGGCCAGGACTTCAGGGCCCTCTGTAAGCAAGGAATAGCCTTGTAGCTAACTGTGCTTGGACTGAAAGCCATAAACACCTGCATGACCCACTGAGCACCCACTTTGTGTCAGTCAAAGACTAAGTATTTTACATGAAGTATCTCTAATCCACACCAAAAATCCAACACAGCTATTAAACCCATCAAACAAATAAGGATATTAAGGCTCTGGAATTCTGAAAAGTGCAAAAAGTTATAAAGAATGGAAGGATTGAGAGAATGCAAACATTATTGGCCTTAAGTTTATATATATTTCCTCTTCAGCTGAGTCAAGAAAAATAAAATAATCTCTGCTCTGTTCTGTCAAAGCATCTAGTGTTCAGGTGCTTTGTGGCTGGGAAAGCACTGTGTTTATAAGGACTATATAAAAATGACAGAGAATTAAGTGTTCCTCTGGATTTAAAGCTTTCCTATACCTTGAAGTGACCTTATATTCAGACTGAAACATTCTCCTTTCATACTCCTAAACAGCTCATATGAAGGTTCATATTAATATTCATACTTTACAGATGAGGAAATTGAGATCCAGAGAGGTTAAGTGACTTGTACCTACACAGCTAATAAATGTCAGTCAGACAAAGCCAACTGCAAGACAGAAAGAATAAAGTGTTATTAAGCCAATTTAACAGATAGCATATAAATATAACAAAAGAAGATTATTTATCTTTGTAATGAAATTTTATTTTCTGGTTATAAAGTAATATATGTTCATTACTGAAATTTGAAAGGAAAGTGGAATTTTTACAGTCAAAACAACTAAATACTAAAGCTATAATATGAAAGGAAAATGTGTAGAGAGAATATGATGGACATTTAACCAATATTCTATCCTCCCAAACTTTCACAAAAAAATTACCACATCAACGCAGGGAAATAGTAGCAAATTAACAATGTATCTAGTGGATTTGTAATTAAAGCATCATCCTGCAAATACAGAATATATCTTTTCTAAAAAACCACAGAAAATACCATATGCATTAAAAAATTCTGAGTTATGTTGTCCAAGTTGCAATGAAACTTCAAGACTATAAATAAAATAAGAATAATCATCATCTGAATTAGAGAATAATGAAAATGAGAACAGTAAACCAAACCTGCACTGGGAGGGAAATTCATTGCTTTAAATGTTCTTTTTAAATTATTATTATGAAAACAGAAAACATAGGAAACATTCATTTTGAATTAATGACCTTCTACATATCACATGCCTGGAAAATATCAGAGAATGGTATTCAGAAAATGACAGAATTATCATAAACATCTCAATCATATTTGTGTGATATATTACAATTTCTTTGGTGACAAGTGACAGTAACTCAGCTCAAAGTAGATTAAATGTGTGGAATTTTTTTTAAAATCAATTTTGAGAGCTAATAGATATGATCAGAAATAAAGGAATCAGGGATTTGGGGGACCACAAAGACCTAAAACATGTACTTGATGCTTCCAGCTCTCTCCCCTCCTCGCTCTCACTTTTACATCTTCTTTTCATTTCTTCTTGTGACTGCAGCAGAATGGCCATAGAAAGCTGTAGATTCTTAGATCTGTAGATTTGTGACTTGAGAAGTAGTGAGTTTTTCTCATAAACTAGAATTAGAACAAGCCCATGGAAGAATTTCTAAGTCTTACTTGAGTCACTTAGCCATTAAAAAATGAGATATACTTCTGTCCTTCAGACAAGGGTAAGTTTTCAAAAAAATACTGGGAAGATCATTCTGGAAAGCCCAAACCAAAAGATTATATGAACTTCCCAGAAAATGAAGCTATGTGATAGAAAATGTAAGATTCCAGAAGCAGAAGCCAAGTTCCAATCCTTAGCTTGAACTGGAGGGGATGTTGTGTTGAGACAAAGAAAAGTATCAAAACCTCTCATGAAAATAGGAGAAAGTAAATAAAAATGTGACATAAAAATTTAAGTAAAAATAGAAAATAAAAATATAGGATATATTCTCGATAGACATATATACACATACATACATGTACATATATACAAAACCAGTAAACAATGAGTTTAATAATGAAATAAGTGATCCTTTGTAATAGCTGTTTAATAAATTAATTAATTTTCTCAGGAAAACACAATCTGAAAGAAATAAATACATCCAGAGGAAGAGATCAAAAAACAATTATTTCTCAAAAAGCTAGAAAACTTCAAGATGGGTAACTATCAACATGATACTGATACCATATACATGCAGAGTTGCTCTAGGCTTCATTTAAAGATCTGAGGCTTCAAATAATAGCCCAGATTTCACTGTCTCCTTTCATCTGTCTCTACCCTCCCTTTGAACTTATTACAAATGATTCCACTTAAATTTAACTAAGAAGCTCCCAAGGATGTCTCATGTGACTTTCTATCTAACCTAGGTCTAGTAAATTGCCCAGCTAGTAACTGCGTGGCATTAGCTATTTCTTTCCTTTTCTGTTCTTCTGTTGTTGTTGAGAACTGAGAGGTCCATTGGACTTTACTGTCTCCTAGCAGGGACTGGAGTCTCTCTCTGGACATCTTCCAGATGTCCCTGTGTCATCCAGGAATTACCTTCTGCCAGAGCCCAAAGAAGCTACGAATTCAGAAATAAAAAGCTAAATGTTTTCCTTTTTTGAAAGGAACATGCTTATAAAAGACACCAAAGTAGTGTTCATATCCTAATGTCTTACAGACTTTATGAAATAAAACAGCTCTTTCAACTTTTCAGTCTTCTTATTTATCATAATACTCACACATAAATTCAGATGGGATCTGGACAGTAGAATAAATCTAAAGGACAGATAATGTGCTTTCCTCCAAGGTGACTCTCCTCTGTGTCAACCAACACAAGACATCTCCTGATTTCAATTGAGGTGAGTTCACTTTTATTTGCTCCTATTGCCTCTAGAATGATTGTCTCTCAGATGCATGCTAAGTGTAAATTTCCTGCATAACACTAACCTGGACTTGAGTCTAGGTATTCTGATATTTGATTAATTTCTCCAGGCACTGGTAACAATCATGGATAGTCTATATTAAAAAGATAAACAAACCAGAGACAGACAAACAAAACTATGTGCAACTAGAGAAAACTGGATCATCATGAATTGGACTAGCTCTGTTTCTGACCCTTCTCTATTTTAGTACTCTTATTCTCATCGAAACTTTCCTTGGTTTAATATTGTCCCAAGTCTCCAAATGAAACTATCACTTGCAGTCTAAAACAACACAATACATCACTATTCTAATTCTATTCTGTCTCATTTGCTTTCTCAGTTGGTTCCTGTATGTTGGTCATCTGAGTAGACAATGAACACTGAACAGGCAGGAAACGTGTCTTACATGATTGTGACCTCAAATTGCCTAATATGGAGTTGCATATGGAGTAATAAGTGCTTGTTTCCTTTCATATCTAACTTACACATTGAGCCAGTCTTTCCCCTTTGCCAGGATTGGATATTGAAATTATTAATGTAAAAATCAATTTGTATTTGAAATTCCTCAAATCATATTTCTATTTTATTACTATGTAATTTTCTGAATATGGTAGAAAAATCTCTGTCTGTTAATGAATTCTGTTTCAAATACTCTCATTATAAAACTTTCAAATCTCATTAACTAAACCAGGCATTAAAAATACAAGGATAATAGAATAAAATGGGAAACTGTTGATATGATTAGATTTGGGTAACTTTCTTCTTTTACTGTGGGGAGAAAAGAATACGTACTGTCTGAGTAAATGATAATTTAAGCATAGGAAACATACTTCATAAAGTGCAAGGAACACACTTCTCTACATGTTCTGGAAGTATCAACAATTTTCTCAGCCAGCTGCAACCTAGCTAGAATTATGGATAGAAGAATAAAAATGTGGTGTATCTTAACAAGCCCATGCTGATATAAGCATTTTTGTAATGTGTATTTTCAATAGTGATATGGAATGAAAATATGCACCTCATAAAGATACCCTCTACTAATTCCAATCCTCATGTACAGTCGTCCAAGCCTTTATTCAGCTATACTTACTGGAAATTTAAACTTAAGTTTACTGACTGTTATTTATTCTAGACACCTCAGCACACTTTTCTGGAAATGTAGGAAAGAAATAACACTTAAGCAAATAATATAAATTTCTAAAAAGTTTTGGACTTTCCCCAAGTACTTTTCTTCTCTTTTAGTCACATACTATACTTCCTGGAGGCAGAAAGGAAACAAAACAAAACAATACAAAACGGATCTGGCATTTTTAAATCCATTAGAGAATCATAAAATGTTAAGAGCTGGAAGCAATCATCAGATCATTCTAGACCTACCTACTATATAATCGAGAGTAAAGGAAGCATAGATTTACGTACTCAAATCTGCTGCTAATTGAAGGCAGAATAATCAGTCCTTGGCACACACAGTTACAGGCTTTCTAACACTCCCCAGAAGCTGAATGTTCAATAAAATAATTAATCCAATCCTTAATATGCACTCTTTTTTTCCTCCTATTTTCATATTCCAATAGGGCCTATATCTCTCAGCCCCTAAATTAACTTCTATTTGTGCTTTTTCTGCCACTTCTTAGTGTTCCTATGGTAAGAACTTAGGTTTGAGAAGGAGCCCAAGGCGACCCAACACCTATACTCATCCTGCCACAAAGATACCACAAAAATATCCATGAGATCTTGACCTAAACACTGTACTTTTGGGGTGTAATTTTTTTTTAAACACACACACACACACGGAGAGAAAAATCAGGGAGAGGGATGTAGGTTCAACTTTTACTATTCAAAATGTAGCCCTAGGACCAGCAGCATTGGCAATACCTTGGAGCTTGTCAGAAATGGAGAATCTCAGGCTTCACCCCAGACTACTGAATTGGGATCTGCATTTTAACAAAATATTCAGGTGATTCATGTACACACTAAAGTCAGAAGTGCTGAGGGAATTTTAAAAAATGTTTTTCTTCCTGTTACATATCATTTATGCTTTTCTGTAGAGGGATGATTCTACCACATCAGTTTTTTCCCTTGTGAAAAGATACCACTGGTGATATACAGAGGCAGGGAAGTTTTTCCAGAGCCTTTTCCATCAAATTCCCTTTTCTCCCTCCTTGTTGTCATGGCTTTAAAGCAGACCTTTCTCCCATTCCAGTTCCATTTCTGTCCATATAATGAAGTACCACTTTCTGTTAGCTTTGTCTGCATGATCTCATCCAGCTGGGGGATCTTCCTGCCAGGCCAGCAAAGGACCAATCACATCATCCCTTTTGAGGACAGCACCCTGGGATGGTAAGTGACTGGGCAAAGGTTACCTGGCAAATGGTAGGTGGAAATTAAAATCGAGGGAGATGGCTTACCACCTGGTGAGGTCCTGAGACCATTAGAGCAGTTTGGGCATAATGCTGCTCTCATCTGTATTATATTTCACACACATTTCCTGCCCTGCAGCCATTGTTACCATTGTAATTACAGACTCATATTCAGCTGCCTTGAGAATGCTGATGGTTGTAAAAGAGAACACTTGCCACAGTGGGTGGGAAGGGCTGGGCAAATTGCAAAGCTCCTATTGTGTAAGACTGGAAATCTGTGATTTTGGCTGACTCCTCACCACAAAGAAAGACTACATATGTACACTGTGCCCCCATCAACCCTTCTTTGCTTAATTTTGTCATAAAAAGGTTAAGCAGAAATAAGCAGGCAGAAGATACTGAAGATCCAAAAGGAAAGCAAGCAGAAAACTATTTCTGGATTAAGAGTAACAGACTATATCAGTCAAGACTAATACCTAAAATTAGAAAAATGTTGCCTTACATGTCCTGACACGAAGCCTATTTTTAAGGAGGCTGTCTGCCCCCAATACCACTATCACTCAACCTGAAACTGGACTACAAGCATTCATTCCCTTGAATCAAGCAATCATTTACTGTTTAAGGGTTCTTAAAAAAAAATTCATTTTAAAACTGGGTTTTGTTTGATGCAATCTTTTTCTTCTAAGAAGAAACATACAAGAAAAAAAAAAAAATGGCTGAAAGGATAAGATACCCCCTGTCACTGGACCAGAAGAGCCCTCACCAATCAATCAGTGTTCTTCTTCCCACTGAGTCTGAACAAAGATCTAGATGCATAATATTTCTTAACACAGGAAAGCAGGCAGAAGGAGCTACCAGCAGATTAGAGGTAATTTGATAAGACTTAGAACTCCTTCTTGATTTAAAGAAACATTAATTTTTCAGAAGTTAAAGTTTCTGAATTGGGTAATGGCATTAAGTTGAGTTATGTAGTGTCTCTCCTATCCTCCCCTGCTACATTGCCCACACCTACACTCATCCAAATTTCAGTTAACTTAATAGCCTATTAAAAAGAAAGGAAAGAAAAAGAAATAACAGATTTTCTTTTTCCCTACATTAATGCCTTGGAAAAAAGAGGTTTTCTTGTTGTTTGCTTGTTTTTAAGATAAACTTCAACTAATATAAAATGGTTCAGTCACTTTAGAAAAGAGTTTGGCAGTTTCTTTACAAGTTAAATATAAATTTACTATGTAACCCAGCAATTCCACTCCTAGATATTACCCAAATGAAATCATTTTTTCAAACAAAAACTTTCATGTTAATGTTCATGGTAGCATTATTCATAATAGCCAATAAATGGAAACTACCTATATATCCATCAACTGGAGAATGATTAGGAAAAGTGTGGCACATCCTCCACACATAGATGCTATACAACAATAAAAAGAAATGAGCCATTGATAAGTGCTACCACAAGGATGAACCTCAAAAACATTATGTTAAGTGAAAGAAACCAGGCACAGAGACCACATACTGTACAGTTTCATTTATCTGAAATATACAGAAAAGGCAAATCTATAGAGACAAAAAGTAGGTTAGTGGTTGCCTAGGGCTGAGGATGGAAATGGGGATTAACTGTAAAAGAGCATAGGAGATTCTAGTGGGATGACAAAAATATTTTAAAATTATGGTTATGGTTGCATAACTTAGTAGTTTTACTAAAATTCAAATGGGTGGCTTTATGAAATGCAAATTATATCTCAATAGAGTTGTTAAAAACATTTCAGCTGAAAAGGACAGGGAAGTAACATAGCATTAAGTGAAAAGGGAGAAGTTAAATAGTGGGAAGAATGGGAAGTGTATATTGACAGCCATGACTAGCAGCAGACCAAATTTATTTTCTTCTCGATGGAGCTACTGTAGTCAAGAGTACTTGCCTAATTTTAGAAGGAGGGATATCCATGTGACAGTGCTAACAAAGACCTGAGTTAGGAGAGTGGCACAATAAGGTATGTCCTCTGCTGGTCTCTCACAGCTGCCAGTCATGCATGAGTCACTCCCAGGCCTAGGTCATGTTAGCCTTCCTCATGGATTCTCAAACATGAAATCAGATTTCTTAAAAAATGTTTTTCCTCTGTAATGCTCTCCCTCATCTTTTCTATCATTCCATCACTTCAAGACCATAGAATCCTTATTCACTTGAACGAAACCTTCCTTAGAAACAATCAAATACAGGGGACTGGGGAGACACCTGAGTTTGAATCTAGAAGCAACAGGTTTTGAGAACTCCATAAGAAAACAGCATGAGTGCCTTGTAGCTATGGGAAGAATAAATGGGAGAGGGTAAATGTCATCTTGATGACTTGGATGAGGAACTCTGCCACTTGTGCTACTGTAGTGGAATAGAAAAAAATCATAGATTTCAAAATAGTATTAGAGATTTTAAAATGGTTAAAATGGTTTAAATCCAGTAGATATGAGAGAAACCCGTACAACTGGTTAGAATGGGGGTACTATTAATTGTGAAAGAAAACACGCAGGGTTACCAGTTGTTAAGGAAAAAGATTATGGGGTCACATTTTCATACTGAGACAATAAGCCAGTAGAAATTCTCGGAAGACAGTTTGCTAATAAATATGTCTAGAATTATAAGGAGTATTGCTGGTCTAGAAATTTAAATTTGAGAATTAACAATATATAAAAGGAAAGTTGAAGGCATGTGGTGCCACAAAAAACATGAATCAGGAGAGAAAATCTGGGAGAAGTGATTAGTTATGTCTGAACTTTGTGCCAGTCTAAGGGAAAAAAACAAAAACCAAAAAACAAAAAAACAAAACTAAGAGAAAGTAGTCAAAGAATTAGGAGGATGAAAGGAGGATATGGTGATATGGATGGCATGTCAAAAAAGGAGTGGCTTGCATTGTTGAATACTGCTGAGAGAGGCTGAAAACTGGGCAATGCATTTTTTTTTTAAGATTTTTATTTATTTATTTAACAGACAGACATCACAAGTAGGCAGAGAGGCAGGCTGAGAGAGGAGGAAGCAGGCTAGCAGGCTCCCTGCTGAGCAGAGAGCCCAGTGCGGGGCTCGATCTCAGGACCCTGGGATCATGACCTGAGCCAAAGGCAGGGGCTTTAACTCACTGAGCCACCCAGGCACCCCTGGGCAATGCATTTAATAACAAGGAGGTTATTGGAGACAGCAGAGCCATTTTTGTCTAAGTACTAGGAGAATATGGATTGGAGAGGCAGAAGAACTGCATGATGAGTGGACAAATTGAGAAACATGGGTGAATAACTCTAGAGAAAATGGACTACAAAGGGATCTTCAGAAGCAATGGTAGGGCTGGAGGAAGAAGTGTGGTCCGACCAGTTAAGACCTCATTCTACCCCTGAAACAAATAATACATTATATGTTAATAAATAAAAAATTTTTAAAAAGACTATTCTATCTGGAAGTGATTGGCATATTCTTAAGAGCTAGTGGGCAGACCAGAGTAGATACGATTAATAGTGTAAAGCAAGATGTGGTAAGTTTTGTAATGAAATTGAAAATACTCAATTTAGATAGGAGAATGGTCACCTCCATTTTCAATATAAATGAGAGCAGGAAAAGTGATATTTGGAAATCTGGTCTGCAGAAAATCACTGGAGCTCCTGTCTGATGGGATCTGTTTTCTCTGTAAAGGAGAATGGTTAAGGTTTGAATCAGGCACTGGGTAAGAAGGGAGAGTGAACTGGCAAAAGAATGGTCATGTGTTTGTGGAGCACTGTTGACAGCCAAGTTGAGAGTGGCAATCATGATTTATTGGCAGTACAAATCTGTCTCATTGTATGATTTTTCCATAGCATCACTGAACTGTTCTGGTACAAATCCGAGAAAGTGAAGAGCCAGCTGCCTCTGGAGTTAGGATTTTGCCATTTGATTCTGATGTAAGATCACCAGGGTCTGAAAGTTTTCTGAAACAATGATAATCTTTCAGAACCAGCTTTGGGTTAAGAGTAACTTCTCTCCTTTTGCTTAATAGAAAGGGTTGATGGGTGCCAGCACTCTGAGGTTCAGGGGTGCCTCTGTACTTCCTGGTATTCCATCTCTGTGTGCCACTGACACTCCTTCCTGATCCAGGTGTTCTAACATGGCCACTTCCCTTGGTCCTGCTTTCAGCAAAGAATAGATTATATGCATTAAACTAAGGCTTCAAAGCCTAAGAATGACTCTATGTGTACTTGGGTTTGAATGGAGCAGGATTCCTTAATGCTTTTATGGAAAGGGGTCAGTGATGGTGAACACAAATATCAGGATGGGAACTTCCCTATGTAATGGGGACTATCACATAGACCATCTCGGGGACGCTTAAGCACTTATCGGCATTGCATATGGCACCTATCTCTCAGGTTACCCATGAATGATTCTATAGTTGCCTCATAAAAATGATACAAACGAGAGGTTCTAAAATATTTAGAATGAATAACTTTTGTTACAAAACAGCACACTCCCTGAATGAAGAGAAGAAACCATGATTTAGTAATAGGTAGCTATATCAAACTTTATTTCCTCTTCTGGCCTGAAATTCTTTCAAACCGATATTTTGTATACATTTAAGAGGGGGAAAATAGTGTGGCAAAACAATATATCAAAGTAGCAATAGATTTTAGATTTCACTGCACCCAGTCTTTCTCCTCATCCAAGTATCAAGCATCTTCAGCAGAAAGTTTTGTAAAAACTACTTCAACATTTCCCTTACTTCTTAAGACTATAAGGAGAAATTTAGGACTCGGAAATAAGTGAAAGAGATTACTGAACATCCTTTCACTGGAATGATGGAGCCCCTCTGGAATGACTGACTTGATAAGTGTCTTTGTCTTTGATAAGACTATATTTTACAACCATATTGAGATAAAAGGTACAGAAAACTGAGACAAGCAAATACATTTTGTCCAATGGAGGTTTAATTAGCTCTCCTACCCAGCGTGAAAAAAGCCAGGTTTGCATTCATTTACAAATTCATTTCAATATTCCTGGTCTATAATTGTGTTCTATGGATTCTCCTTCAATTGGCTGTAACATTGGGGTGTGTGTGTGTATGTGTTTCTCTCCTTTAACTAATGGGTTAAATGAAAACTTTGACATGTCATTTTACACATGTATGAAAGTCATAATTTTACCTTTTTCAAAAACTGACTTTTAAGAAAAGTCAGAACATTCCATTTTGGAACATCTCAACAACTATTAAAATCAAAAGGAGGCGCGCATAGGTGGCTCAGTGGTTTAAAGCCTCTGCCTTCGGCTCAGGTCATGATCTCAGGGTCCTGGGATCGAGCCCCACATCGGGCTCTCGCTTTAGCGGGGAGCCTGCTTCGCCCTCTCTCTCTCTGCCTGCCTCTCTCCCGACTTGTGATTTCTTTCTTTAAATAAATAAATAAAATCTTTAAAAAAAATCAAAAGGAAATGGAAACTTTCCCTCTAAAATCCTGGGTTTGTTAGTTTTTTGTTTTGTTTTGTTTTTTAAGTGTATCATTCATCTCCAACTCACTTGGGCTTTAGCCATTTTTTGGTTTCTCTTGAAACTCTTATCATCCATATACCCAGTTCTAATTACTAAATTCAAGTGACTCTATCTTTAACAAAATCATAATCCCTTTGACCTGATACTTTGCATACATCTAAGAAGAGCAAATAGTATCAAATATTTTAATAGTATGAGAGTAGAATGATATCTCCCATAGCTTTTAGGATATCTGTGGATTTTAATAGTCCGTGGATTGGTTAAAACATTAATGGATAATTTAATTAAAAAGAGAAGTTAATAAATCAAGATAAAGCCTAGCCACAAAATGAATAGTTTTCAGGAAATCAAGCACTGAAAATTGGATAAAACTAATTAGGACCCAGGGCTGAACCATCATGTTTGGGTTCTACTCGGGTCTTCTGACACTCTGCTGAACATTTAAAGATCTTAGAAACAGAATAAATTTAACCAACTTAGATTAACCAAACAGAACAAATTCAACCAACCAATTTAACCTTGGTTGGGAAAGAATGACCCTTGATTTGCATTATTTCCCTGTTAATTTATGGACACTGAGTAATTCTCTAAAGGAAATCAGTATGTGGTTGGAACAGGTTAGGAGATACGGAGTAACCAAAAAGAAAAATCAAAGACAATCAGAATTATCATACCCTATCTAATCTTCCATCTTATTCCTCATCACACTTTTGGCAACTCTAAACTGCACCCAAGTTGTCTCTGATACATGATCCCTGTTACTTGGGCTACATATTTTTGCCCACAATAGCCATTTTATTTGTAATGCACTTTCCTCAATGATTTTATGTTTAAATTCTATCCATTCCTTAACATTTTCCCTAAGTTCCTTCTCTTCAATGAACATTTCTTCATCTGAAATACCTTTATAAAAATCATATTGTAAATATTTGCATGTGTATACTATCATTTTTTTTAATGTACTCTCCAGCTGCACAGGGATTAGGGCTTATCCATTTTTCCTTCCCTAAGTTTAAAATGCAGTACGTATGAAACAAATAATTGCCAAATATATGAATACAGCAATAAGCAAGGATTCACTAACGTTATTCTACTAATTAGGAAAAGAAGTAAAAGGAGTATCCTATTTTTGTTTTATATTTAAAAGGATGGTATGTTCTTGTTTAATCCATTCTGTCCTCCCTTTTAGTACAAGACATTATGTCCAGCAATTAAGCAGTGAGAGACAATGAGTGAGATGTTTTTCTGTGCCATGCAGATGCAATTGCCAACAATAAGAATTAGCATTTTCCTTCCACCGGAGCCCTCAGCAGCTGCAAAGAGTGACTCACTGACTGGCATGTGGCAATGATTACATTATCTGGTGATAAGGGGGTCACAATTAAATAATGCCCTTTGCCAGTGTGTGTGTTGCAACTCCAACCCAGATGAGCAATCCTCCCCTTTCCCACTGAGCTAATGCAGATCTTGGAAATAATGGAAGACAGAGACTTCTGCCACCCTCTATCATTCCAGCAAGGTTCTGCTCTATAATAGGTAGTAGTAATTCAGTTGTAATTAAGCAAGGCCTGATATATTATTTCCTAATGAACCCAAGTGAAGTCATCTCCCACTTTTTCCCCATGCCTCTAATTAGGCAATAAGGACTATATCACAAGCAATAAAGATCACTTTGCTGGGCTAGTGATAAGGGATCAGAGAGCACACAGGAAGGCTCCAATGGCCCAGAGTGAAAGGCAGGTAGGCAGCAGTTCTAATGGAATATCTTCCATTCTTCTTGCCATCTGCTCCCAAATTACCTAGGTGGCAAGCACTGATGAGGAACAAATTAAACTGAAGCTAGAACAAGAAGCTTGAAACCATCAGTCAGAAGTCCAGCAATTTAAATCAGAGCTTTATGTGTGTTGGTTCACTGTATAATTATTCTGGTACTTTATGCATTTCTAAGATTTTTACATCTACTTTCTTTTATATCTACTCTTTTATATCTCTCTTTTATATCTATTCTCAGGAAAATCAAGGAAATTACAATAAAGGGTTTTCATTTTTCCTGTCTTAGGCACAAAGAGATCAGGATTCCAAGCCTTAAAGTGGAATACTCAGTGTAGGGAAGTTACATTGTGCAGCATAGCATTCACAGATGTCTACAAATGAACCCTTCTATCAAGTTCACTCCAAAGTTGTTTTGACTATATTTGCTTTCCTGTGATATCAACCAGGAGGAATGCTCTCCTTGCTTTCTCATAGATTCTTTGGTGAGGAAAATAGCAGCTTTCTTTACCTACCTTCAGTTCATCTAAGGCAGTGGTAGACAAACAAGGCTTCAAGTTCTTCATCTGTTTTTTGTAATATATGTGAAAAACTAGGCACTGTCTCTAGTATGCCCTTCTGATCTGGATTCTAGGGGAGTTGTTTTACAATGTTAGGTTATAAGTTAACTGAGAACAAAGCAAAAGTAATTTGTGCCTATAGACATGGAAATAAGTACTGCCTAGTGGGGGGTACAACCCATTTTCCCTCCTGTGGAAATGCCAGTTTTCCCTCCATTTATACATTCATGGCAATATTTTGATCTTTATGTGTCCATTCTTTGACCTTTTTGCATTGGTTGTAATATCTGTTTGGTTTCCTCATGTGAGTAAAAAATCTTTAACCCATATTTATTTTGTGTCTGTATAAGAGAGTCATTATCATACTCATTTTTATAATTTTCTCTTAAGAGTTTTACATATATACATTTTATACAATAATAGCAGAGCTGAGTATCCACATTAAAGACCGTATGGCCCATAAGCAAAACATTTTTACTATCTGACCCTTCACATAAAAAGTTGCAGATTCTCATTTAAAACAGATATTTAGCCAAGCCTCATATATCTGAGGGATCCACTTTTACACTTTTTTCCCCTGCATGTTCAGGTATCAGAAGAGTGGCATAAAAGAGAACAAGTATAATAATCCACCCCCCCCCCTTTTTTTTTTTAGTAATTTAACTAAAAGAGCTATTTTGGAATATGAGATCTGGTTTTGGACTAGTTGTTAAAAGACTTGCTATGATTAGCTGTGAGACGTTTAGCAAATTTTCATATTTCTGGGCTTGGGCTTTTTCTTATGTAAAATGGATGCATAATTTTTAGTCTCATTTTAATAATCTTTTTTATGTTTACCCTTTAGAGATTAACCAAGACTGAATTTTTTTTGTCCTTGCTCTATTTTTTGGAGGCAAATCAGAATAAATCAGATTGGATCACTCTGTCTCGAAACAGATGGAACTTTTGTTTAGAGCCTATTATAAAATGATGACACTGGGTTACAAAACCACATACTTCCAACCTGCCCCTACTTCAGAATGATTGGGCTGACAGACATCATGCAGAAAGGCAACAATGGTATTTTGAAAATGGTGTAGCAATGGGGTCTGAGCTAGACTTCAGACATTCTGGCAAGAAAATTAAAATCTGAATTTTATTTGCAAAACATGGCCAAAGAAATGTAGCAATTCACCATTTCAGCTTATCCATGTATGAAGCAGTGTAAATGTTGTTACTTCATCAGCTCAGACTCTCAGATCAAAGAAGTTTATTTTGGGACCCCTCTACTGTCACCTTGACTTTCCCTTCCTCAGCTGGCAGCTCCTTCTCAAGTCCCAGTATCAGGTACTCTTACACTATATTCTAAGTGGCAACCATACCACCCTTCCCCTGAAGTTCTTTTATTCAGTCCTGTAGGAGTTGTCAGTGTTTCAATTAAAAAATCAAATTCCTCTTACCTGACACACGTAAGCTTCATTCATCCATTCATTCACTTGACAATTACTTACTGTCTTAGTCCATTCAGGTTGCTGTAACAAAATACTATAAACTGAGTGACTCATAAACAACAAACATACATTTTTCACAGTTTGGGAGGCTAGGAACTCCAAGACCATGATGCCAGAAGGCTGAGTGTCTGGGGAAGACCTGCTTCCTCATTAATAACCATCGTTTCACTGTAACCTCACAAGGAGGAAGAAGAGAAGGATCTCTTTGGGACTTCATTTATAAAGCACTAATTCCACTGATGAGGGTTCTAACTAAATGATGACTGATTTCCTAGAGGCTCTACCTTCAAACATTATACATTTAGGTTTCTACATATATTTGATATATATTGAATGCACATCTATAAGCATCTGGGATACCCTGATGAGCAAAAACAAAGGTACTCATCCTTTTAGAGCTCATATTCTAACAAGGGGTATAACTATTATGCAAATAACTAAGTAAAAACAAATGTAAAGTTTCAACAGTGAAAAATTATACATAGAAGAAATAGAAAGGTCTATGAAAACCAGAAGGGAGAAATTTCACTAAGTATAAAGGTCAGCAAGGGTTTCTTGAAGAAGGGACTCTCAAGCTGCTGGGCTCTGAAAGATCAGTAGAATATTATTATGTAATAAAGGAGAAATTTTCTGGGGAAAATCTGAGGAGCTGAGAGGTATGAATGAAGGAATATGTTTAAGATGAGTCAAAGATGTAGACTGATTCTGACCATGACAATACAGAACTTCAGAAGCCATTTAAAGGGACTTCTGCCTTATTATGGAGAGTGATGTTACCTAAAGGGAAGGTTTCTTTGGCTGGCATATGGAGAAGAGAATAAGGAAGGCCAGAGTAGAGAACAAATGAGTTGCTCATTCATTGCATTCCCTTGCAATTCATTCATTGCAAGAACCAGCAAACACTATGTAGTGCTTGTTATGTGTCAGACATTATTCTAAGAGATCTACCTATCTTCATTCATATTCCACCATTATACAGATGAATAAATTAATGCCAAAAGAGGTTAAGTTACTTTTCCAGATCACACTGCTAATAAGTGGCAGAGGAGAGAGTCACACACTGGAAGTCATGCTCCAAATTCTAAGCTCTTAACATCTCTGCTTTGTTTCTTCTGGAAAATTTGTCAGAACAACTATAAAAGTTGATTTCAGCAATTTCAAAATACATACACATATAACATATAATAATATGTATACCAAAATACATATACACATATGTTCATGCATACAAATATATCATATTCATATGTCCCATCAGACAGTCTGAAGTTACAGGTAGAACCTTATGGAGCAGGAAAATAAGGAAATCAGAGAATGCTTTAAAAATACATATTGGGGGCGCCCGGGTGGCTCAGTGCGTTAAGTCTCTGCCTTTGGCTCAGGTCATGATCTCAGGGTCCTGGGATCGAGTCCCGCATAGGGCTCTCTGCTCAGCAGGGAGCCTGCTTCCTCCTCTCTCTCTCTCTGCCTGCCTCTCTGCCTACTTGTGACCTCTGTCTGTCAAATAAATAAATAAAATCTTTAAAAAAAATACATATTGAAGAGAGTAGATCAATAGTGAAACATCTTTACTGTATGGAAGAGGACCTTGGGGGTATATTTCTGACTGTCTCAATGTGAAACCTCAGAAAGCACTAAAGGCCATTGGGCCTGTAACACTTAGGAAAATCAATGCTTATTGCCTTCCACCTGAATTGGTATTTATGGTTAATCTACCCCAAGTCTCCTTTATGGGACAATGAGACCCAGGACTTACTAGCTATGAACTTTAAAAAGTTCCTTAAACTCGCTAAACTTGAACTTCCTCATCTCTAAAATTAGTCAATAAGATCTACCCCCGAAAAACTGTTGTGAAGCTTCAAAGAGATGATACATCTGCAAATATTTTGGTTTCTTCCTCATTGTTTATTTCTAAAATTGCCTTCATTACTGATTTCCTCCCTCCCTTTTACTACTTATCCTTCCTCTCTCCTCTTCCTTCTGTTGTGTATTCATTTCTTCTTTCAACTTTTTTACCAATTAATAAAGAGGAAGCAGGTGTGGATTCCTTAAATGTTTTGTTATTCTTTTCATCCAACTATTTACGTCTGTATTTCTTTATTTTTATCTACTTACCTATCGAGAGGCTGAAAAAACACAATATATAAATTCTCATGCTAGTACTTTGACCAAAACTAACTTATTTTAAAATTAATTACTAGGATCTTGAAAGTAGATTGAGAGACATACAATACCATGTTCCTTTTTTCTGCTTAAAAAGGAGACTAAAGGTACCCAAAAGGCTTCTGTCCCTTTATTACTATGGACACACTTCTTTCAATCATTTTGGTGTTTCACTGAAATAACACTTTTCAAAAGGCACTCTTTTTATCAAACAGGGCATATATTTTTTACTACTGCATTTCGGCTTTAGAGCTATGATATTCCAAATATGGCCTTCTAAGAAGAGAATGACCAATTTACAAGCACATTGGTGCTAAGAAGTGTTGCTTTGCTAAGGATCTGTGTTTTATTTACGTGAGTTCTGGCACTTCATCCTTTCCTTACTGACATAAGCACTGGCTAGAAATTGCTGCTGGGAAACCCTTTATCTTCCTGGGGCTTCACCCTTTTACCATGCATTATGCATAATTGAATTAATTATTCAAGACTGGATTTATGTTTTCACCAAGGCAAACACGCTGACCCCTTCACTAATCATCAAGTCATCTTGGAGAAAGCTTCAGCTGCTGACCTAGCCAGATGATGACCCTTGAGGTCTGAGTTTATTTTAGAAACAAGCCAAGATCCAGAGTCTATTCTGTCAGCTGAGTTGACCTTGAGCCCTGACCCTACTGCCTTGCTTTTGAAATATGCAGACTCTTCCACAGTGTGACATGAGTTCAAGAATTTGCCAAATAAAATAAAATAAGATAGAATAGAATAGAATAGAATAGAATAGAATAGAATAAAGTAAGCCAAGAGAATTTTTTGCTGCAAAATGTAAGTTCATACAATTATTGCAACTTGCTTGCAATGGGATATTAAATTCAGTCCCAACCCAAAAATGATATGTTTAGTAAAAATTCCTGACACATCACACTAGAATTTGGAGCATGGGAAGAGATCTACTACTCCTTATATATAGCTGAATAAGTCACACCACTAGTCAATTCTCAGAAAATATATTTTCAAATCACATATTTTATAAAGCATTTTTACCTAGAACATACAAGAAATCTTGCTATTCAGTAATAAAAAATCAAATAACCCAATCAAAAGTGGACAAAGGATGTGAACTCACATTTCTGCAAAGAAAGTAGACAAATAGCCAATAAAAATATACTCAATATCATTAGTCATCAAGGAAACGTGAATCAAAGCCCCAGAATGCTATACTAAAAATAAAAAAAGTGCTGGTGAGGAGGTGGAAGAAGTGGAACCTTCATGCCCTGATGGTGGGAATATGGAACAGTGAGGTCACTGTGGAAAACAGTCTGGCAGTTCTTCAAAGAGTTAAACAGAGTTATCGTACGAACCAGCAATTCCACTCCTAGGTAAATACCCCAGAAAATGAGAAAACACATGCCCTTACTAAAACTTGTACTTAAAGTTTCATAGAAGAATTATTCATAATAGCAAAAAAAGTAGAAACAACCCAAATATGCATTAACTGATGAAAGAATAATATATCCTTTGATATATTAGATGTATGATCTAATATATCTAATTGAATTTGATATATCCATACAATGCAATATTATTCAGCAAAAATAAAGGAATGAAGTAATGATATACATTTACAACATCAATGAACCTTGAAAACATTATACTAAGTTAAAGAAACCAAAGACTACATATTATATGATGCTATTTACATAAAATTGTCTAAAATAAGCAAATCTATAGAGACACAAAGTAGAATGATTGTCTAAGCCTAGGTGGTCTGGGGGAAATAGGCAATAACTACTAATGTATATGGGTTTCTTTTTAGGGTGATGATATTTTTGAAATTGATCACAGTGAGGTTTGCATGGCTCTGAATACACTAAAAGTAGTTGAATGTACACTTCAGATGGGTGAATTCTTATTAAATATGAATTTTATCTCAATTTTATCTTTATTACTATGGCACAAGGGATTTTTTTTTTCAAGGTACGCCTGTAATTTATTTTTCAGATTCCTCTATGGGATTAGAAAGTCTTTTACGTGTCACACTGCCATGTCCCCCGCTCTTGGTCCTCTTTTCAATGTATGAATTCTTCAAGCATTTTTTTCATCTCCTAATCAAGATCATTGCAATGATCAAACAATTTCAGAATGTTGTGGTGTTTGTGGCATTCCTTAATCAAGTTAGTTAATCAAGATGTTACATTCTTCAGTGTCCAAATGTGGAAATAAGTCAGGAAGAGTCTTTAGGAGGAGGTGATAGAACACAGCAGAGCAACCTGAGTCATGGCTACACCAGGAGGGCTGAAGCAACAGTCACCAGCAAAGACTCCCCATCTAAAGCCCAGCATGGGCACTGGGACCAGGTCAGCTCTGAGTGGCAAAAGCTCCTGTACCCTCCACAGCTGACCTCAATTGGCTCTGGCACAGGGATCTTATAGAATACTTTCACATGCAATGTATTCTTAGATTCTTCTAATTCTTACCTCACTGTTAAGGTTTCCCTGGGCTCTCTATCTAAATATAATACCTCCTACATTCTGTTCCTTACCTTGGTCTATTTTATTTTGCTTTAAACACTTGTCATAGTTCATTGAATCCAAGAGATTATTCATTATAAGACATATTCTGATATTAAAAGCTTAGATCTGGGGCACCTCTGGGTGGCTCAGTTGGTTAAGGGGCTGACTCTTGGTTTTGGCTCAGGTCATGATCTCAGGGTCCTGAGATTGAACCCCACATGGGGCTCCACACTCAGCAGAGTCTGCTAAAGTTTCTCTCTCCCTCTCCCTCCTTCTCCTGGCCCAGCTCATATGCTCTCTCTCTCTTTCTCTCTCTAATAAATAAATAAATCTCTAAAAGAAAAAATAAAAAAGCTTATATAGGTCTTAGATTGGCCAAAACACAGTGTGTTTATGTTTGTGTGTATGTAAAAATTGGATTAAATATACTAATTGGATACTCATTTGTAGTATAGTTATGAAAATCATTTATTTTTTGTCTGTCTCCTCCAGCTTCACCAGGAACATTGCTAAGTTCATTAGTCCAACCTCTTGGCCAAGAACAATGCCTGGTATGTAATAGGTTCTCAGTGAGTATCTGTCAGTTGAGTGAATGAATGGCTCTAGGTGAGGACAGTTCACCATCCTTAAGGTAGTATACTTACTGTCCTATAGGCGTAACTGAGAATAGACTACAGGTGGAGGGCAGTGATTTGGCAATATTTATGCTTGAATCCTCTGATAAATTATCTCCAATTTGCATAGTTACTGGTTAAAGAAGTCAGAACACAAGCATAGATCCTGTCATAAAAATTATATGAACTCTCCTTTACACCCTAGTCAGTACAGTGAGTAAATCGTCAGCAAAACTGATTAACTTTGAAGTTCAATATATCCCAAGTTAGTGCCCTATGGCCTCCAGGGATCTTATTCTTATTCACTCAGGATACTTTCGAGGCATGGAAGGCCATAGTGCATATATATTTGTGTGTATGTGTGTGTGTATGTATGATAGAGAGTAAGTCCAGCTTTATAGTAGATCACTTGTCTTTACAGGCACCTCTCTGGAGAAACTCATTACTGCTACGATGTTGGAAATGCAGTAGCTGGGGGTGCCCGGATGGCTCAGTCAACTGAGTGTCTGATTCTTTGTTTCAACTCAGGTCCTAATGGCAGGGTCATGAGATGGAGCAGGCATCCGGCTCCATGCTCAATGGGGAGTCTGCTTGAACTTCTCTCCCTCTGCCCCTGCCCCTGCTCTCTTTCTCTCCAAAATAAATAAATCTTTGAAAAAAAGAGAAAATGCAGTACCTGATGCTTTTGGTCTCATTTCATTCCTTTCTTCTCCAAATAGGTCCCATGTTAAAGTGAAATTAAAAAGGCAAGATTTTACATTAAAAGACTTAGTGTCAGTGTAGGAAGGATATTTATGAGGAAATTTCAGTGTTATTTCTGGCTTTCCTGAAATAATACCATATAGGCAAAAACAAGTGCAGAATATCAAAGACTGTTTTGATGTGTAAACTTGACTGTTGGCTTTCTCTTTCTTTGCTTTCTTTACAAGAATGGAATCCAAGTAATTTTTTCCAATTTCTTTGAGGGTCAGAAGACCTAGTGCTCTGTCCTTGAGCTATTTGTTTGCTAATTATTCAGACTCTGGATTCAGTGGGTTCAATAAAATCCACTGACGAAGTGAACAAGGAAATTAACTTTTCAGGAAAAAGCAGACAAAAGAATTTAAGGAGAAACAGAATGAAAAGGCAATCCTAGAGAGATGCATTGAAAAGAAAATTGTGCCTTTCCCTTGTTAGAATCCTTGAGCTTTATCTGCTGACTGTTGAGCAGAAGAGCATATTTCTTGCTATAAGACTTTCCTTAAACCTGTCTACTTTTCCCATATAGACAATAATATACTCTATTGTAGACACTCACTTAGGACACTTGCGAATTAAAGAAAAGGGGCTGTGGCACTGGGTACCTAGAAGAGTGAGGAAGAAGAGAGAAAGAACTTTCTGCACCTATATATTAGTGCTAAACTAAAAACAATTATGATACTCAGTGAAATTTGGAGTTAAATAATGGCATACTCCTTATAAAATCTGTATTTCTTTGGCTCAAAGAAGATGGCTCAAAGATGTCCTTGAAGCAGAGAGAAAAGTGGGACAAATTCTTGATCAGCATCTGACATTTCAACAGTTATCTGAATTTCATAAAAAGCAGGTGTCCTAGTTTAGGACAGACGCCATAACAAAATACCACAGACTGGGTGGCCTAAACAGTGGAAATTGAATTTTTCAATAGTTCAGGAGGAAGAAGTTTAATATCAAGGTGTTGGCAGATTTGGGTTCTTCTGACGTCTGTCTCCTTGGCTTACAGATGGCTGGCCTTCTTCCTATGTCCTCACATGGTCTTTGTCCATATGTGCATCATTGGTGTCTTTTTGTGTGTCTGAATTTCCTCTTTTCACAAAGATACTAGTCAGATTAAATGAGGGCCCACCCTGAATGCAAGTTGGTGCAGCCACTTCGGAAAACAGTGTGGAGATTCCTTAAGAAATTAAAAATAGAGCTACCCTATGACCCTGCAATTGCACTACTGGGTATATACCTCAAAGATACAGAGGTAGTGAAAAGAAGGGCCATATGTACCCCAATGTTCATAGTAGCAATGTCCACAATCGCCAAACTGTGGAAAGAGCCAAGATGCCCTTCAACAGACAAATGGATAAAGAAGATATGGTCCATATATAAAATGGAATATTATCCTCCATCAGAAAGGATGAATACCCAACTTTTGTATCAACATGGATGGGACTGGAGATTATGCTGAGTGAAATAAGTCAAGCAGAGAGAGTCAATTATTATATGGTTTCACTTACTTGTAAAGCACAAGGAATAACAGGGAGAACATTAAGAGAAGGAAAGGAAAAGTGAATAGGGGGAAATCAGAGGGGGAGATAAACCATGAGAGACTGTGGACTCTCAGAAACAAAACAGGGTTTTGGAGGGGAGTGAGGTGGGAGGTTAGGTGAGCCTGGTGGTAGGTATTAAGGAGGGCATGTATTGCATGGAACACTGGGTGTGGTGCATAAACAATGAATCTTGGAACACTAAAAATAGAATAAAATTTTAAATAAATGAATGAATGGATAGATAAATAAGTAAATAAGGACCTACCATAACAGCTGCATTTTAACTTAATTACCTCCTTAAAGGCCCTATCTCCTACCTACATTCGGAGGTGGTGGGCCTTCAACATATTAATTTTGGAGGGACACAATTTAGCCAATAACAGTCATACTCACAGTTACTGATTTCATGACATACTTCAACTATGGAGTTATGTGGTTCATGTTTTTTCTCAAAAATTATCCAAAATCTCTATATCTTCTTTTTTTGTAATTCTATCTTCTTAAATCAAATCTACTGAAAGTCTGAATGTAATTAATTAATTTTAATGAATTTATATGTATATTATCTAGTTTAATTTCCCCATATTTTATATATAGGTGAAAACCAAATTTCTATTTATAATGAATTCCATTATCTAAGGTTAAAAAATTAAAAGCTACTAAATAATGGCAGAATTTTCAGACTCGTTAATCTAGACTTTAATAAGCCTGTCAGTTTTTTCAATTGCTTTCATCATTTTATCATGCTGAGAGCTGCATTATCCAAGTTTCAATGAGCCTATAGCAGAAACAACTCATGAAGAGGTATCAGTGTATCCATGCTTCCTCTTGTTTTAAAACAAGAGGATTAATTCAAAAAATAAAATTGCCCTTTAATTTTCTTATGATATAATATCTTCTATGATTAAAAACATGTACTTATGTGTTGGCTTTAGAATTAGTATATGATAACTTAGAATGGCAGAGGTATTTTAAAAATACTCTGTTAATAATCCTTTCATTTGTTAATGTATAGAGCATAAGACATTGGACCTCTCCTTGGATAGATTATAATAATCACACAATAAACAAAATCATGTAACATTAAATGTAATCAGTATTATTTGTTCAGACTCAGTAAATAATATAAGGATAATTCAAGAAAGTGAAAAGTAGATTTAATTAGGAAAAAAAATCCATGATAAAATAGAGATTAAACTCTCATTAAACAGTCCTGTTTAATTGCAGAATAATTCTAGGACACAGAAAGCATGAATTCAAACCTCTGCTCTCTCAATTATTACTTATATAACTTTCACTAAGTGTCCCCAAATCCCTGATATTTGTTTTACTCGTCAAAAGTAAGGATAATAACAAAACCTACCCAGTAAATGTGGTCTTCTTGAATTGTGTTCCAATGATTTAAATACTCAGAATCCTATATGTTTTCAGACTATGAGCACACATTTTGAAAAGATACTAAATACATTTGATTTTTCCTAATTATCCTTTAAAAGGAAGAAGGTAAAACCATTTTCTTTTGTATCTCAAAAAGACTTCAAATTACTATATGGTATAGCAGGATGTTGACAATCATTAAAACTAAGTACTGGGCACAGCAGTGTTCATTACACTATTTTGTCTATGTTTATTTGTTTAAATGTAATCATAATAAAAATTTCTTAAAGAAATCTTAGTATCACTACTTAATTGCATAATAATATGAAAGCCTATTTATCCAATTTTACCATAAAATTATATTCTAAGTAATGAAGCTATGGCATCCTCCATGTGTTTTTTATTTCCTATAACCCTATCTTTATAACAGAGACTTAAAACTCAGTAAATCAAAATTTATGATTTTTTTTCTGTTTTCTGTATTTAAGTGACCTTTCTTCAAGATCTGATAGGCACATACTAAAATGATGGCCTTTACTCTGTATTGATGATTCATCTAGTTCAACATTGCTCTTTACCTTTGAAGTACCTGTGTTCCATTTAAAGTAGCCTGAAAAACAGATGACTGAATTTCTCAAGACAATTACTGTGAGAAGTATCTACTCTTGAAAAGTATTTCCTCATTATGAGTGGGGAAGAATTTTGTTCTACCATCATGTCCCTGATTCCCCAAAGCAGGAAGTTTGGGGAATTAAAAAAATGTAGTGCTTTATATATATGGATACATGTTTATATGTATATATGTATGTGCAGATGAGAAAAACCTTGGAGAAAGTTCTACCCTCCATCTATTCATTTATTTGTTCATTCTTTTAACATCTCTATGTTGATAAGCACTGTC
Source organism: Lontra canadensis (assembly GCF_010015895.1). Taxonomy (NCBI): domain Eukaryota; kingdom Metazoa; phylum Chordata; class Mammalia; order Carnivora; family Mustelidae; genus Lontra; species Lontra canadensis. Next base: position 3,894,499 of record NW_022631011.1, on the reverse strand, counting down.
CTAGGCATTGGGAACTCAATAGTGAACAAAACACTAAATTCTCTGCCCAAGTATAACATGCTAGGAAGAAAGGAAGAGGAAAAAATGATCAGAAAATGAATGTGTAGAATAAATGTCATGTCAGGTGGTAATAGCACTATGGAGAAAAAGAAAGCATAAAAGGGGAAAAGTGAGGAGGCAGAAAGTCGATGCTAAGTATGATAGTGAGAAAAGTGTCACTAATGAGATGATATCTAAGCAGATACCTGAAAGATGTGAGATTATGAATCATGTGCACACAGCCTGGCAGGTGTCTGTTCCAGGTGAGATAAGCACATATGAGTTTCTGATAGGGAAGTGGCCTGATCAAGAAACAGAGAGGAGCTGATCATGACTGGAGCAGTGAGTGATGCAGGAAAAGTAGCAGGATTTGGGTTTCTTCTCCAAATTAGAGGGAAGCCTCTGACTGCTTTTCAACAGAGGGATATCTTATTCAGCTTTAGTGGAGGAGTACATTCCAAGCCAGAAGGAAGAAGCAGACAGATTATCAATACATGGTTAAAAAAGATTTCACTGAGGCATTCTAGGTGACTGGGTTTATTGAACAATTGGGGTGATTTGTATGTAGGTGTGGCTGAAAGTATGATGAGATCTGCTGTGTGGCAGGTATTACTTTGAGTTAAATGTCCTACAATGCAGCCTATTTCAGTTAATTTAAAAAAGGAAGGGAACATCCAGGATTTCAGGTTCTGGGTAACTCATGCTTAGCCTTTAGATGTCATCATAACTCCTATTCAGGTCTTCTCCACCCCTTGTCCCACCTCAGGGATATATATTTCCCAGTTATACTCTCCTAATGCACCTTTTATTTTTTCCTTTATGGAACATACTACAATTTATAATTATTTATGTAAGAGGACTAATATTTTGATATGATTTCCTATTTTGTTTGAATATAAGATTTCTAAGTAACAGAACTCATATATGGTTCCCATTTGTGGGAGATAAAATATTTTGTAACAAGCAAAATGTAAAAGCAAAATATCAAAGTAATATTTAGTTTCTCACATTAAAAAAAACTATTAAAGCAGTTAAGTATCAATTGAGGAAGCTGTCCAGATGTCCTTAATATCTCACATTTATCATATAAAGGGCTAAGCCTAGGGACTCGGTGCAAAATGGAGAGAAGATCGCTCTCCAGAAGAGGATCTGGCAGCTGGGCCAGCTCTATGCATCTGAAGAATATCTCAGGGGAAGTAAAAGAAAAGTTTGCTCTTTCCCAGGTTCACGGGCTGGAGAAAGGCCAGCAAAGAGTCAAGAACATGCTGAGGGCTTGCCCTGCTACCTGTTTGTGCCCCCAGGAGGAGGCTGTCACATGTAGACCTGGAGAGATACCATATCCAAGTGAATTTGACAACCTATCATAACCAAGCAGAAAGAGGGCTTGATGTTTATTTCCACAGCTGTTATTATTTCCTCTGTTGCATGGATGTAGAATTGAAAGACAGCTGGCCTCTCACAGGGCTTGGTATGCTTGTGCAAATTGCCTACTCAGTGGAGGCCAGAGGACCAAAAGAAGAAAGGAAGTAATGGCTCATGAACATACTCAGTGAGAACCAAGGAAAAGTGTAATTGGCAAGGGGGGAGATGGTAAATAATTTTCTGGGGCACTGAGATGAGCCTAAGAATGGACCACAGGTTCACCAGTCATTGACTTCAGCATCAGAATCCAGCAGGTTAGAGGCACCTGGGTGGCTGAGTCATTTAAGTGTCTGACTTTAGCTCAGGGCATGATCTCAGGGTCCTGGGGATAGAGCCCCACATAGGGCTCCCCACTGAACAGGAAGTCTGCTTGTCTCTTTCTCTCTGCCCTCCCCCTCCAATCATGCTTTCTCTCTCTCTCTCTCTATCTCTCTCTCTCTCTGTCTCTCAAATAAATACAATCTTAAACAAAGAAGAGGAGGAGGAGGAACCCAGTATATGCCCTGGAACTCTTTTCATCCTACCCCAGGGACACACATTCCTTCCCTCATTCCTGTAGATTCCACCTTGGAGAGGACAACAGGAAGACATTATCTGAGGGATGCACAGTGTTATCAAGTTAGTGGATCATAATGAGTTCAAATTATATTGAACATTTAATTTTTCTACCAAGACAGTGGGTGGGAAATGCCAGTGAAAAAAATCAGAAATGTTACAGACAAAATTTTGAAAAGTACATTGTCTTTGCACATTCACATTGTAGATGAGGGAATTTCACTGTCCCACTCCATATGTTTATCTGTGTGATTATCTATTTAATATCTGTCCTCCCAGGTAAGTTTCATGTGAGGAATACTATATTTACTGTAATATTCCTAGTGTATAAAATGCTCTCAAGAGGCACTGAATTATTTGATGAATGATGAATAAATAAATGGATGAATAATGGAAGAATTCATAAATTAATGAAGGAATGTGAAAGGAACTTTACACTATATTTTTGATACACATGTCTAAATGTTATTGGACTACAATGGTGACCAAGAATATGAGGAGGATCGTGGTAACACTGTCTGCTTTACTGGAGTGTAAGGAGGTGGCTTAGATATCAGGCACCACCAGAGAGCAGCCACTTTGTACTCAAAACCCATGTGCCCTCATGGGGCACCTTCTCAGACTGAGTGAGACAGCTGAGACTCAGCAGGGAAAAATGCCATAGGAGTTGCTACGTTTAGCAGCTTTTGTTTTTCCACATTATTATTTTTTTATAATCCTTTACTTAGAATTAATAACAAAATAAAGCATGACATCCCTTTTGTCAGAACGATGAGCAAAGGGGCTGGATGAGCATCCTCACAATTTATCTGAAAATGTTATTATTTCAGGGGGATTTTTTTAGTACCAATTCTCCAAAGAAATAGTTTCAGCAATTAATTCATGTTTTCTAAATTTAAAGCACACTAATCAGATATTCATCAGGGGGGAGGGAGGAAAACCTTTTAAGAAGTTAGTGGCTTCAAATATAATGGACATAAATTAACTCTCAAAAAATCTCTTCTATAAATACATCTTTCAATCATGTATATATTAAGTGACCACATTTGTTTTTTAATTCTATCATCTGTTTACCTGAATGTGTATGGAACATGTATGTGTTAGTTCTAAATATGGATATTTTTGATACACATGTGCTTATATATATCAGCAAGTATTCATATAGAAATTATTCCAGGTCTACTCCATGCCACATATTATGAAAGATAGATACAATAAGACAAAATGATTTTGTCCCTACTATCAAAGGATTACATTCTTCCAGAGGAAATGGGCTCACATGCATTCTATAAACTAGAACATAATCAAATGCTAAAAGAACTGTTTCTGTAGAAGTGGGAGAATCACTGGGAGCTGATTCACTGGAGTAACTTCATGGAGGTGGCACTAAAAGTGAGCCTTGAAGGGCAGATTGCTTATGACGAGGATAGGGAAGAGAGGCAGACAGAATAAGTATAAACAACTGAAACTTAGTTTAATTTTTGTTTGTTTGTTTGTTTGTGGGCAGGCACCTGGTTGGCTCAGTCAGTTAAGCATATGATTTGGCTCAGGTCATGATCCTAGGGATAGAGCTACCTGATGGGTTCCCTGCTCAGCTCTTTTCTCCCTCCTCTTCCTCTGCTCCCCATTCCTGCTCTTTCTCTCACTCACTCTCTATCTCAAATAAACAAAACCTTTAAAAAATTTTGTTTGTTTGTTTGTGTTAAGGGCAAAGAATAGCATTTTATATTGGAAGGGCAGAGTACTGATATCCAAGAGAACCAGTATGTGGTTGTGATTTGGTAGCTTCCACTCACTAGGCAGCATCACAAGACCTCTTCAGAAATTGAACCAGAAAAAAAAAAAAACATGGAAATACATTCCAATTTGCATGGTAAAAAAAATAATTTGAGTTGATTCTAAAATCATCAATGTCATGCTCTCAGGCACTTAACAAGAATTAAGCTGCAGTTCTAGGTTTCCCAAGCACAAATATCAGAAATGATCCACCTCCCCTTTATTGATAGCAAAACTTACCAACTCCAATGCAGAGGTGTTTAATGCATGTGGAGAAAGAAAGGACTAATCATATGACAATCCCAATCCACAGAAACCCATCAAATTCCCTATAGACCACGGGAGTTTAAAGAATTTAAGTCAAGTAAGATGGTGCCTAAGGCAAGATTTAGTGATACCTGTATAGTCTGAACATACTTTGTTGATTTCAGAACCCTGAGTTATGAATAATATCTCATATGTGTGTAGCAAGTCAAACTTCTCATAAGAATCATAATAATCGCTTAGCTTTTAACATTTATTCTTCTGTAGAAATCATTATTTCCATTTGACAGGCAAAAACACTTAGACACACAGATGTCAAGTCATTTATTTAAATTTAGATGGAGAATCTATAATAGCACCCAACCTGGAACCTACATCATCTACTCATACTACACTCTTGCTATAGGCTGTGGGTTTTTTTGTTTGGTTGTTCTTTTTTCTATCATGATGACTATGGTCCTTCTAGAGTTGCTTCTAGTGTTTTCTGTGCTACTTATATGAATGCCTTTGCAGATTTTTTTTTTTTTTTTTTTTTTTTAGTGTGTACTTCTGTGGAAGATCCAGTAGTGTTCTGGTAAATGTTTACTAATGGACTCTATGGGCAAAGAAAATGTCAAGTACTGATTTGTAGCATTTGCCTATTTCTATGGCACAAGTACTTTCCGAAATGGCTAATATAAAGCTACCAATGTAATGTCACTGAAATCACAGTTATAAAGAAACTTAATGTAGCTGGCTCCAGTAAAACATGGGCTGAAATATTCCTTACTTCCTGTGCCTGGTTAGTTCAGTTCTAGATAAGCTAATATGATTCACCAGGACTGAGAAACCTGATTATCCCCTCAAGCTTTCATTTTGCCCAAGCCTCATTACAAAGAATTTAGTTATGTTTAATTTATTATAATACTGTATACCTGGCTTCAACCATACTAACTCTTCTATTTTCCCTGATTAAAAAAGAAAACCAAGATCCCATGTAGAGCCCTCCTGCAGCCTCATTGCTACAGCCAACCCATTAGCAAATCCTACTAATTTTATGATCCAATTTTTTCTTTGAATTCTTGTTCAATTACTATTTTGCTACTTCTAAATTGTTTTTTTTTAAAGATTTTATTTATTTATTTTACAGAGAGAGCGAGAGAGATCACAAGTAGGCAGAAAGGCAGGCAGGGCAGGGTGCGGGGAAGCAGTCTCTCTGCTGAGCAGAGAGCCCAATGCGGGGCTTGATCCCAGGACCCCAAGATCGTGACCTGAGCTGAAGGCAGAGGCTTAACCCACTGAGCCACCCAGGTACCCCTGTTTTTAAGTTTTTACCATGATGTCTTCATCAGTTCAGGCTGTTATAACAAATACCATAGAACAAGTGGTATTAAAAGCAGGCATTTATTTTTCACAGTTCTGGAAACTGGGAAGTCCAAAATGAAGATGTTGGCAGATTTGATTCAATAAGGGAGTGAAAACCCCCTTACTGGCTCCTCCCATGAGAAAGAGACAGAGACAGAGAACTCTGGACTTTCTCCCTCTTCTTATAAGGAAATCATTTAGGACTCATAAGGAAGTGCTCCTATGCTAGAGGTTCTGCCCTCATGATCTGATCTAAACCTAATTATCTCCCAAAGGCCCTCCTCTAAATATCATCAGTTAGGGGTGAGGGTTTCAACATATGAATCTTGGGGACATAAATATTCAGTCCATAACACGTCGTGCACAGGATCTTTCTTTGGCCTTTTTTCTCTCTAGAACCACTGCTTATTAATCATGCCTCATACTTTACACTGTGATGCCAGTCTGGCTGTAATGACCCAACGTATATTCATCTTGTTGCACTCCTTAGGGCTTATACTGCCAGGCACATACTCTGCACAGTTTTATGTCCTCTGCCTGTAGAATTACTCCTCTATCCTTCAATATCTATCTCTGGTGGCAACTCCTCTAGAAACTCTTCCCTGAATGCCATCCTCTTATTGCTGGCCAAAGTGTTGCTCTGTATTCTTACGCACATTTTGCAGATTCTTGACTTTAGAATATTACAAAAAATTAGATGTTTATAGGTCTCCTTTCCCTAATATTTCTTAAGCTGTTGAAGACAGACACAATAGAGTACTTACTTTTATACTTACAAGACAAAGCACAGAATTCAGCATATGATAAACAGTGCCATTAAAGGATAAAGAAGTATCTCAGCTTATGCATTAAAGTCAGAACAGTAATATTAGCTACGAGATGGAAGCATAACCTAAGAACTGGCAATTATAGCTCGATTTGATCACGATTGCAGCTTATTTTATCTGCAGATCCTAAAATATACCAGTCCATTTTCAGTATTTGTAAATTAATTTTGAAATGTGGATAAATGAGTCCATGGCCATATCACCCTTAACGCACTGATCTCTTCTGATCTCGGAAGCTAAGCAGGGTTGGGCCTGGTTAGTAATAGGATGGGAAATGTGGATAAATGAGAAGCAGCTTTAGGAAGTAGAAATGAACTGCCTTAATCTAGTATTTGAGTGCATAGTTCAGGCCCTTGCAAAAAGCACTGATGAAGATATGGCACTGCAACTTAAGTTACAGTTATATTGAAGAATTTTAGGAAAGAGGGTCAGTTGGTATGCTCTCAAGTTCTCAAGTGTCTCAGACAAAAAACTAGACAAACCTTCCTACTCCTAAGAAGAGGTCTCACATAAGGCTAAAATTCCTTCACTGCCATTTATAAAAAATATAATTTTAGATGAAAATATTGGTAGAAACAGAGTTGGAGGGCCATGTTCAAAGCAAGCCTTGAGAGGATAAGAAGTAGCAAGCACAAAACCACCAGGAACTATCTGACCAGAACACCATCAATATGGACAATACACCTAGTACTCCTCTACCTCTGCATGTACCCAGTATGAATTCTAACCTTCTCTTAGCCTTTGTGTTACCAACCCCAAGTTCAAAGTCTTGGGTAGAAACATCCAGTTTCCCATGACCTACTCATGTTTTCACATCATTTTGCTGAAAGTGGAAGAGAGATGGTTACTTTTTTATAGCTTCTCTAGTAGTTGGTTGGACTCTCTTTCCCCCACCAATAACAAAAATAATTGAGGATTCTTCCAAAATAGGAAGGAAGGATTAAATTCCGGTTGGTTAAAAAAATTGGCAAATAACTATTATGACCAATCTATGTGCCTGTCTATCATCAGCAGGTACTCTCTTTCCCCTACATACACAAAATTACTCCTTCCTTCTGTCCCTCAATACCTCCTCAAAGGGAATAATTCAGATCCACAAGTTACCCTATCCAACTCTTAAATCCATGATTTGGCGGTAAAGCATAGTCATCAATTTTATTCTCTCCTGATATTTCACAAAATATTGATTGAAGTATCAATATAATTAACAATACAACACTTTATAAAAATATAGTGACTAAATATATAGAAAAGTAAATAAAAATACTATGAATGAATAAATAAATGTGAGAACAACAGCAACAAAAAAGGCTACATGGGACACTACAGTCTCTGTGTTTGCAACTAGTCCCAATGGCACCACTGGTATTTACGACTCTTGTCTTCCACTCCAATTTAAGAATGCTTTGTTTTCAGCTAGTTCCTCAGCTGACTGGAGCACTTAACCAATGCTGTTGAAAAAAACTTTTATTTCTGAGGAATATGGTCTTGCCTATATTAGGTTGCTGAGTCTTCTACTAACTTAAATAAAACCTTTTTACTGAAGTATATAATACACAAAAAAATGCACATCAATGTACACTTTAGTAGGGTTTCACAAACCAACCCCACCATGAACCTAAACTGGGACTGAAAAACAGACTCAAAAGTTCACCAGAAGTCCTAAGTTTCCTGTCAGTCATTACTCCTCCAAATATGCCCACATACCTATGTAATAACTGTAGATTAGCTTTACCAGTTAGTCTTCCATTAACCTTTACTACTATACCTTGTAGTAGACTCCCTAAGTTCCATCCATAACTTCTCTCTGGCAAACGTGTATTGCAAAAACCTATTTTTGCTTGACAGTAAAAATCAATCACCCCAAATGATACAATGCTTTCTTTCTCTCTCTCTTTGCCTAGTTGCTTGAAGAATACTAGAGCACGTTGCTAAGAGTAAGATATTATACTTGCCACGTGCAAATTAACTGCTTCTGTTTTCTCTTTATCAGACTAATGACCAAACGCTTGTCACCACATGCTAGGGGCAATGCAATTTTCCTCTAGTAAGAAATTTGCTTTTGCTATTGGTGTTTATCATGTAATCCATTGTTATTCTTCAATGTTACATGTGTCTTTTTTATTTGGTCACATGAAGATGCAATGAGAATGTGTAGGAATTATCTCCCCTACCATCTTCTAAGTCTTAACAGTTGCATTCACCTCTGAGACTTCCCCAGGCACCTGAGAATTTATTATTGCAGTAGGAATGGACTTTCAGTGGTTCATGTTTTGCTATTTCTATAATCCCTCCTCCATGAAGTTGAAGACTCAGTTTAGTAAGCCTATTAATTTTTGTGAATAGGAATTAGTGTTCTCAGGGCCAAGGTGCTAAAAGTCCTGACATTTTTGATGATTTAATTTTTCTTGTATCCTTTCAGTCTAGGCATATTGTTAAAGGGTAGAAAAAAAAGAAGAATACAAATTCTGGTGGTGTTACATTGTCTTTTCTTAAAAGTATATGGACTCCTCTCCCTTCAAGGAACTGTGGAACTGTGAACTAATTCAGGCTTGAGAAATAACTGAGAAGCCCTAAAAATCAAAAAAGGACTTTAGTGGGCAGCTCATTGTTTTCTTCCCAGTAACCCTCATAATCATATAGTAGCCTCTAAATATACCTGTGTATTTGACAATTCTGATCATTACTCACACTCTCTGTAGTAGCCAGGATACTCTAGAAAAACAGAACCAATAGGATCTATCTCTATCTCTATCTACGTATTTATCTATAAAGAGATTCATTATAGGAATTAACTCACATTATTATGGAAACCGCAATCTGCCATCTACATGCTAGAAAAGAAGGAAAGCTGATGGTGCAATTTAGTCTGAATCCAAAGGACTGACGACCAAGGGGGCTAATGGTGTTAAGTCCCTCTCTGATTCCAAAGTCCTGAGAATTGGGGGGCCAAAGGCATGAATCAAGTTCGCAATCTGAATGCTCAAGAACAAGGGAATCCAATTTCTGATGGCAGGAGAAGATGGAGGTCTCAGCTCAAATAGAGTAAATTTGTCCTTCCTCTGCCTTTTGTTCTATTCAGGCTCTCAATGGATGGGTTGATACTAACCTGCACTGGTGAGGGCTATCTTCTTCACAATTCAATAGCTCATCTCTTCGAGAAACACCCGCACAGATACACAGGAAATATTTTACCAGCTATCTGTACATCCTTTAGTCCAGCCGCGTTAACACATAAAATAAACCACCACAAGTAGGAATTTTTTATAAAAAATATATTATTTGTAGTATTTTATACTATTTAGTTAGATAGCTGAGGAATTTTATCTTTTTTTTTTCTTCTGTTTTCATTCAGAAGCAGCAATTACCTTCTGCGGTAATTGAATTCCTCATGTCCCTTATACTGGTCAAGGGCCCAGCATCCAGAGCCTTTTCCTCAATGGACATTTGATTCCAGATGAATACAACTGATATTTCTGATACTCCTTTTCACACTACATATCTTGAGTTGCCAGATTCTCATTCTGAAAAAAAAATAATGGAATATTCACTCCCTTTTATCCCAGCTAGGCAAGAATGAAAGTCTGAGGCTTTCTCCATTTTCTTTACATGTCTGATATCTATATGCCTGTCTCAGTATTGATTTCTGTATCTATTTCTTGGTTACAAGTGACAGAAACAAATTTGCTTATCTTGGGGGCTTGGGCGAAGATGAATAAAAGAGAAATACATTAAATCAAGTGTAAGGATAATGAGAGATCACAGAACTGAACAAAGTTGAAATCTAGATGTGGATGAGGCTCAGAATCCAAGGTGATAGCTCTAGCAGGCTAAGAATAAAAAAGCAACCTTATTTCAATATAAACAATTTGGCCAAAATGCTTCCATCCTTTCAGCAGACCACTTCCAGACACAACACTGTGTTTTGTTTTGTTTTGTTTTGTTTTGTTTCACAACACACTATCAATGCCATTATTACTTTAAATGAATACTAAATATCTTTCGACTTTGTATTATTTACTCTGTATTCAATACTCTCTATAAGAGCATTGAAGAGGGGACGCCTGGGTGGCTCAGTTGGTTGGACGACTGCCTTCTGCTCAGGTCATGATCCCGGAGTCCCAAGATCGAGTCCCTCATCGGGCCCCCAGCTCCATGGGGAATCTGCTTCTCCCTCTAACCTTCTCCTCGCTCATGCTCTCTCTCACTGTCTCTCTCTTAAATAAATAAATAAAATCTAAAAAAAAAAAAAAAAGAGCATTGAAGGGATAAGACTGATTCATGTATTCATACGCTACCTGTTAAGGTCAAGCACAGAACAATCCTTTTCTTTTTTTCACTAAGGCAGCTCAATAGCATAATGAAGAGTATAGTAAAAATAATCAGTGAACTTGGAGACAGAACAATAGAAATCTTAATATAGACAAGATGAAAAAAAATAAAACCTTCAGGGAAGCCTTGAGACTATAATAAATGAACATTCATATTAATAGGCTCCCAGAAGAAAAGGAGGGACTTAAAAACAGTGTTTGAAGAAATGATAGCTGAAAATTTCCTAAATGTGCTAAAAGACATACCTACAGATTCAAAAAGCTGGCTGAACTCCTAATAGGACAAACTCAAAGAATTCATGTCAACATGTATTATGGTCAAACTTCTGGAAACTAAAGACTAAGAAAAAATCTTGAAAGCTATAAGAGATAAGTGACACTTTGCATATAAAGAAAACACAATTCAAATCACAGGTAATTTCTTGTCAGAAATTATTCAAGCCATAAGGAAGTAAAAATATTTTCAAATGTTAAAAGAAAAGAAATGCCAACCCCAACTTCACTATCTGGCAAAATTACCATTTAGTTATGAAGGGGGAAATAAATTCATTCTTAGGTGAAGACAAATGAAAAGAGTTTGTGTATCCTGTAGACCTACCCTGAAAGAATCTATAGAAGAATCTCTTGAACAACAACAACAATAAAGTATACAAAAAGGAATCTTGCAGTATCAAGAAGGAAAAAAGAAAATGGAAAAAAACAAAATTACAGGTAAACACAAGAAAGACTCACTTTCTTCTTGATATCTCTAAACTATATTCAATGTCTTAAATAAAAAAGGTTAACTTGGTCTCACATATGTAGAGAAATTTTTACTTTTATGACAGTTACATTATAAATGGAGGAACAACTGACTTGATAAATTGTGTATGTGCGATAGAATATAAACCACTATAAACAGGATACACAAAAAGATTCACTTGAAACACTAGAGAAAAAATCAAAACAGAATTTAAAGAAATGTTTAGGCAGACTATAGGAAGTCAGGGAAAATAAAAGAGTTAAAATACGAAATAATTATAAAACACAAAGCAAAATGTCATGCTTAAACCTTAACATCAATAATTATATTGTATATAAATGGTCAATAGAGAAAAAAAATGGCAATCCTAAGTGTGTGTTCACCAAATAACAACTATGTATTATGTGAATCATAAACTGAGACAAATGAAAACAGAAATACAGAAGCCCACAAATACAGTATCAAAATTTAAACTTCTCTCTCTTAACAACTGGTAGAACAACTAGCCAAAAGATCAATAAGGATATACAATAACTCAACAATACAATCTATTAACAGGATCTACTCTACAATTACAGGATACTTCATCCAACCGCTACATAATACATATTTTTTTCAAGTATCATAAAAAGTTTAATAATACAGACCATATCCAGGGCCAGAGAGAAGTCTGAACTAAAAAAACTGAAATTATACACAATATGTTCATTTACCACAATGAAATCATTATTAGAAAAATAAATCAAAATCAGTAACAGAAAGATAAAAGGAAAATCTCGTAAATTAAAAAATAGCTAAGTCTCAAGTCAATCATCAATGTCCCACCTTAAGAACATATAAGAAAGGAAAAAAAAAAAACAAAACTCAAAGTAAGCAGGAAGAAAAACAATAAAGATAAGAGCAACAGTCAGTGAATTCAACATGGGAAAATCGATAAAACAAAAGGTGGCTTAAGAAAAAATTAATAAAATTGACAAACCACTAGAAAGACTGACAAAAGAAAAAAATACAAATAACCAATACTGGGAAGGAAACAGGGATACTATTGTAGACACTACAGATATCAAAAGAATAATAAGGGGAACTTCAAACAACTGTACACACATAAATTTTACCATTTAGATGAAAATGATCAAATTTCTAGACTCTGACTCACACAATTTGAAATATATCATTTGAATAGCCCTAAAACTACTGAAGAAATTAAATTATATATATATGTATATAATTATACACACACAGACACACACACACACACACATATAGACATATGTATACATATAGATAGATGAGCTTGCAAGAATAAGGAGAAAAAAAGATCTACCATACAATGGTAGTGATAATGTAAAATGGTACAGCTTTTCTGGAAAATAACTTTTCAGTTTCTTTAAAAAACAAGAACAACAACAACAAAAACAACAACAAACAGCAATTAAGCATTCTTAACATTCAAACCAGAAATAACACTCCTTTAACATTTATCACAGAGAAATGAAAACTTATGTCCACAAGAAATCTTGTATTAGCATGTTCGTGGCAGCTTTGCTTCAAATATCCCCAAACTAGAAAATGTTTCTTCAATAGATGAATGGCTAAACAAACTGTGGTACCTCCATACCATGGGTACTACTAGGCAATAAAAATGAATAAACTATTTAATATTTAACAGCCCAGATGGACCTAAAGGTATTATGCTGAGTAAAAATATATAGCCAATCTCAAAAAGCCATATATTGTGATTTCATTTATGTATTGTTCTTAAAATTATGAAAATGGAGGACACATTAGTAGTTACCAGAGATTAGGAAAGATCGGGAGAAGAGAGTAAGTCTGACTGTGAAGCGCTAGTATGAGGGAAAAACTTTTTTTTTTTTTTTTTTTTTTTTGTGAGGATGGGGTAGTTCTTTGAATGCAGTGGTGGCATAATCTACACATGTAATGAACTGATTTAAACTCTACATACATGTTACACCAATGTCAATTTCCTGGTTTTAATAATATATTCTAGTTAATGTAAGATATAATTATAGGGGAAATGCAATATAAGTTATATGGGACCTGTCTATAGTATCTTTGCACGTTCCTGTGAATCTAGAATTCATTCAAAATAAAAGTGTTTGAAAAACTAAAGAGAGGAGTAGAAAAAGTTTTCTTAGGTGTGTTCTAATGTAGATATCAGTATTCACACTATAGCTTGGGATAAACTATTGCTTTAAAAATGAGTATACAATTGCAATCACAGGCTGTTATTAGATACCTATGTTCCATGCATATGTGTTTGTGTAAAAACTGGCAATTTTTTGGCAGTTTCTTATAAAACTAAGCATACTCTTGATATAAAATACACACAAACACACATATTTCCTTCATATAAAGTAAGCATAATCTTACCATATAATTCACCAGTTGTGTTTCTAGGTATTTATCCAACTGAGTTGAAAATGTATATCCATGTATAAACTTACACATAAATTTTCATAGCAGCTTTATTCCTAAATGCCAAAACTTGGAAGCAAATGAGTTGTCTGCTTTGGGCTCCATTGTGTTCCCCCAAAATTCATATGCTGAAACCCCAACCTTCAGTACCTCAGAATGTGACTATATTTGGATACAACATTAAAAGAGGTGATAAATTTAAAAGAGGTCATTAGAATGGGTCCTAATCCAATCTGAGTGGTGTTCTTATAAAAAGAGAAAATTTGGACACACAAAAAGACAACAACAAGGGATGTGTACGCACAGAGAAAGACAATGTGATAACACAGTGAGAAGCTGGTCATCTGCAAGCCAAGGAGAGAGGCCAGAGAAGAAACCAAACCTTCCAAAACCTTATCTTAAATTTCTAGTCTCCAGAACTATAAGAAAATAAATTTCTGTTACTTGAGCCAGCCAGTCTGTAGTATTTTGTTATGGAAACCCTAACAAACTGTCCTTCAGGATGTATAAACCATAGTACATTCATACAATGGAGTATGAATCAGTGTTAAAAAGAAATGAGCTATCAAGACATGAAAAGATATGGAAGAACCTTAAATATTGCTAAGTAAAAGAAGTCAACCTTACCATAAACTTAACATTGCTCAAAAAATAAAGTATCTTCATTCTAAAAATGAATTTATTATATGTGCTGCCAAAACAAGCACTAAAAAATGAATTTATATAAACTATCCTCTGCAAAATGTATTTACTAACACCACATTTATTTTATGTGGAATGAATTAGAATGTACAGCTGAATAATTTTTTTCTATGAAGAATAAACACAAGATTGTATAATACGCAGCCCAAAAATTCATAGCTTCAGGAATTTAAACTAATTAATTGAATAAGTTCCTATAAAAATTTTGAAGACATTTGTCTTTTCAAAGATACTTACTTTGTTCCATTCTCTGCCTTCATTTCTTTTATTGCCCTCTCCTTTCTCATTCCCTCCCTCCCTCTTTTTTTTCTTCCCTCCCTCCCTCCCTTGCTCCCTTCCTTCCCTCTTCCTTCTTTTGTTGAGAACAGAAAAGGACATTTATCTCTCTCCAGAAACTTCTTGTCACCACTCTTTTTTTTAAAGAAGTTACTAAAAAAAAAATTATTTATTTATTTGCTTATTTTGAGCAAGAGAGCATGAATGAATGGGGGAGGGCCAGAGGGGGAGAGAGAGGGAGAGAATCTCAAGCAGACTCTGTGCTGAACATGGAGCCTGAAGTGGGGCTTGATCTCACAACTCTGAGATCTCGACCTAAGTCAAAACCAAGAGTCAGAAGCATAACCAACTGAGCCATGCAGGTGCCCCATTATCACCATTTTTAATAGAAATTTCCCTCCTTGGTCAACTTGCCAGCTGCTGCTAGTTTCTTTCCAGCTCTTTTCCACTGAACTTCATTAGACATTCTCCTTTCTTTTAAGAAAATATTTTCCCCCTCCTCTTTCCTTCTCTTCCACTTTCTTTCCCCTTTTCCCCCTTTCATCCTTTATCCCTTTTCTCATCACTTCTTATCTTGTTCTCAATGAGAACAATAATATTCCTTTACCAGGATATGATTTTCATTTAATAAACAGGGATAAGAGTGAAAGTAAAAATTCCCTACAGAAAAGAATTTTGTGAATGACTGTCTCTCTGATGGTTAAAGTATCTCCAGACAAGAGGAGAAAAGTAAGTGTTTAAAAAAGTCTTAGGAGGAGAGTCCTAGAGATAAAATATGCTCTGTTCACAATTTTACCCACAATTAGCACTGCTCAAATATACATATTCAACACACAGATCCCAAACCCACATAAACACGAATGAGCAATGTGTATATACAAAATTACCTTTCACTCTGAGACTACATTATAGTCTATATATTACAGTCTATATAAGAATTTTTAAGATGCTGTATCCCATGTGACATTTTAGAAATCTATTTACTATTTAATTATATAGAAAATCTGATATGTGAAAGCATTTTTTTCTTGGGTCGTAACAACTGAAATTTAATAAATCAGTTAACATTGGTGCAACTACCCTTTTGATCAAAGTGGAATTTTCAGCTTCATTTAATTAGCAAGTAAAGAGTATACAGATTATTCATTTCTGGCTGAAAAATTTGGCAGAAAATATATGTATTAGAAGCAATATATGAGTTATGTTTGTTTATAGTGATACAGTGACTCTGCCTTTATTGAATTTTATGATAAATGGGAGTCACTCTTAAAATGTGTGACTGCAATGTGATTATGTAATTATTGGTAGAAATTCAGAAGACTATTAAATATAGCACATTAATCTAGTATATTCTTGAATAGTGTTTCCAGTGGTGGTCATAGATTGTTCAAATCCAGACATATCTCTCCAATTCTTGTCAACAATGCTCACTCTTGCAAATAAGAGGACAAAGCCATAGTAGAGATGATGTTAATGTCCTAGAGCTGCGAATTAACAAATACACCATCATTAATATTGAGATTCCCTCCTACAACGCTAAAAGGTTTAGTGAATCGACTGTAGTGTTCACATGTGAGGGTACATTATGATCATCTGGAATCTAGTTACCTAAAATAGATGTGGCACTAGTATATATGCATTAGTTGGGAGTGGGAAAAAGAGGGAGTAGAGATAGCCAATGCCTTACTAAACTCTAAAATAAAATTCCAGGGAGAATAATTCTGAACAAAAGAAGAAAGAATGCTCAGGAAAGTGAAAACATCCTAGTCTAGAATCAGAATCTGTGGAGGAAGTTATGGAAGAATGGCAGAATACCTGACCAACTGAAAGAGAGTAAGAACTCTACATTAAAACACAAAAAGCCTGATATATCTTTGCATAATTCCTAAGAGAAAACAGGTATGACTAATTTTATCAGCACTACTGATGCTTTTCCCCTCAAAATAATTTGCTAGCGCATGAACTACTACTCTATCTTATACTGCTTACTGATCCTTTTTCTGTGAACCAGCTCTCCAGCAGTTCAAGAACGGCTTCCCCACTGATTTTGTCCTTCCATATAGAATTTGGTTTGGATACATGATATTTTGGGATTGACTAAAAAAACTATTATCACCTTTCCTTCCAAAACTGTTTTCCTTCTAATAATAAGAGGCAAACTGTAAAATCTTCATGTCATCTAGTTCTATAGCTCCCTTCATTTGTGAGTTATGTGATCAAACTGAATTCATTGAATCTATCCGATATTTGTTTTAAATTTAGGGTTTTCTTGGGGTGCCTTTGTAGCTCAGTCAGTTAAGCGCCTCACTTTAGCTCAGCTCATGATCTCAGGTTCCTGGGACTGAGCCACACAGCAGGCTCTCTGCTCAGCAGGGAGTCTGCTTCTCCCTCTCCCTCTGCTCTACCCCCCAACTCCTCATGCTCTCTCTCAAATAAATAAATCTTTTAAAAAATTTAGGGTTACCTTCCCATCTTTCAGCAAAAAAAATGAATAAATGAATGAACATAAAAATAAATCAATTTCAATTTCATTTAGATTGAAGTAAAATATTTATGACAATTTTTTGGCATCATTTCTTTTCATGATATTTTGTTATGAAGTATGGGAGAGGAACAATTTTTCTTGTGTATTTCACTAAAGGAAAAAAAATGTGATATTCATTGTTTGCTCCATACAACATAATATTTGGAAATTATTATTAAGAAACTGAATTTCTCTCTAAAATTATTTTAATTATGCTTAAAGAAACTTTTCCTTTAGTGCCTTTCTGCTAGGGACAAAAATAGTTTATTGAAGTCTTAAAGTTACCTTTTTTCCCCCCTTTAATATGAAGTCTTTTTCATAGTGAACAGAACTCTTATTTGGTTATTATTTTCTTTGGGCACTTTAAGGATAACATTCCATTGTCTTCTAACTTCAATGGCTTCTTTTAAAGAGCTTCTTTTAAGTCTGATTGTTGTTTTCTTTCAGGGTGATAAACTATTTCAAGTTCTCCTCTAGCTGCTTTTTTTCTTTTTTAAAGGTTTTATTTATTTCTTTGAGAGAGAGAGAACGAGCAAGCACAAGCAGGGGAGCAGCAGAGGGAGAGGGAGAAGCAGACTCCCTGCTGAGCAGGGATAAGCCCCATGAGGGGCTTGATCCCAGGATTCTGGGATCATGACCTGAGCTGAAGCAGGACACTTTAACCGACCGAGCCACCCAGGCACCCTCTAGCTGGTGTTAATATATTTTTTTGCCTTAAGAAATTTATTTTAGGAAGCTTTGGTATGAATGTGGCTTTTCTTTCACTTATTATGCACAGAACTTTTCAACCATTGTCTCTTAAAGTTTTAGCCTCATTTTTTCTTCATTCTTTCTGAAATTCTAAACATCTTTTAACCATATCATCTATTTTCCCTTATCCTCTGTATTTCTTTCCTTTAGTATCTTCATACTTCTTACTGTTTTCTTTCTTTTTTCTGATCTTTCAATTTACCAAGTCTTTCAGCATAATTAGTTTGTAACTTTGGTTTTTATTTTTCAGTTAGGTAATTGTTATTTAGTTCTTTTTATAAAATTTTCTATTTTTCTTCCAAATTTTTTCCTGTCTTTCATCTAACTAAACATAATAGACACGCATCTGGTAACTACAATTTCAGATCCCTCAAAGATTTAGATGATTGTTGCTCTTGATTTTAAATCATGTTTCTTGTTTCTACATGAGTATGGTTATTTTCTCATATGGTAAGTAGTATATCTGAAAACAATGTAGAAATAAAAATATAAAAATAAATTAAAGTATGATGATGTCATTTTACTCCAGAAAAGATGTTTGTTTGTTTTAGGAAAAAAGACAGGGGTACTGTAATACAATTTCAGGGATAGGAAGGTGATTCGAAGCTGATCTTTAGTTATTTCAATGACGGTATACTCTGATTTACAATTTTTGATAGGCTGAGCCTTTTAAGGACACAGTATGTGGTGTTTTTACCAAATACCGACATCCTTGGAAGGCCATGTTTTAAAAGTCACCCTAACTCTAAGATGTTACTAAAAGCTCTGATAAACATCTCAGATTTTACCCAAATCTTCAAGATTTAGTAAGATACATCTAGTCAAAAAGCAATCCCAAATGCCAGGCTATCTTCTTTGTATCTCCTTCTTCTGGATGTTGACCTGTACTTGTCATTGTATTATCTTTATTTGATATGTTCAATTATATAAATATTTGGCATTTTGAGTAGGTTTTCCACTTAATATCAATGGGAGCTTTGGGTTTAATAACCTCATTTTTTTTTATTACCAGAGGTATGCAATCTGAATATTCTGTATTACTTTCCATAATTTATTTTTACATTTCTAACTAATTCCAAAATGATTTTATTATAATGGCTCTACTAATATCCAGCATAGTAAAACTTCCATTGGAATTCTGATTTTCAATATACATATCTTAGTTACTACTTGGCATTTATTTAGGACAATTTAACCCAATCTTTAAAACCTGTTAATATGTAAAGTTTAAGTGCAATATTAGAAAAAAAGAAGTAAATGGTACAAATATTGGCTTAAATATGTTCTGTATATTTTGCTTTGCGTTTAGAGTTATACACCTCTAAAGACTGATAATTTTAGAAGTATTAAAATTTCTTAGGCTGGGCTGCCTGGGTGGCTCAGTGGGTTAAAGCCTCTGCCTTCAGCTCAGGTCATGATCCCAGGGTCCTGGGATCGAGTTCCGCATCAGGCTCTCTGCTCAGGGGGGAGCCTGTTTCCTCCTCTCTCTCTGCCTGCCTCTCTGCCTACTTGTGATCTCCGTCTGTCAAATAAATAAATAAAATCTTTAAAATAAAAATTCTTAGGCTATTATGATTGGCTGTAATATAAATGCACACAAATTGATACTTTATAGTATTCTAGTACAAAAACATCCATCTAGAAATAAAAATCCCACCCCCTCTAAAATCCAATTAGAATTAACTGGAAAAGTTGTAAAAACCGTAAGAACCTTAAGAGTAAAATCCACAGGACCCAAGTGAAGAAAACTAAGGCCTTCCTGAAAGACATAAAATGATCTAAAAATATAAAATTAATATAAAAAGTAGCATATTCTTGAATGATTTCTGTTTAATGGTGAGAATATTAACCCTTCACCCATCATAATGGTTGCAAGTGTGTTTAGATTCTTTTATTCAGTTTACCATGTTGTTTCTTTGTATCATATAGCACTTTTTTACTTCAAATTTTGATGTCATCTACTCAGTCCCATTTTGAATTATGATGCCATTTGTTTGTTCTGGTCCATTGATCAACTTTCAGGAACTCTTAACAATACTGTTCAACCCAAGGCCTTTGGCACATGCTATTTCTCTGCCTTGATTGTTTTTTTAATTCTCACTTTAACTAATTAATTGCTACTTAACCTTCAGATATCATCTTGTTTTTCACTATTTCATAGAAATATGTGCTCTAGGAAAGAGGAAGAGCTAGAGTGACCAAAAATAGAAAGATCAAGTTAATGCAAGATAGAGGGGACAGACATACAAAGTTAATGGGGTGTTATGTATGTGAATAGCCACCCCTTAGTTGTTTCTTCTAAGTAAGTAAATAGGTTGAAATAAAATTTACAAAGGATATTGCTGACTTGATTTCAAGACGAAATCTAGAAGAGTCTACCTATTTGAAGGATAGCTAAACACACCACCCTAAAATATGCCTGTAGGAGTTCAGAATATGTTAGCCTGAAATGTGTACCATTAACATATTGATTATTTTGAGCTGAAAGTGCTTGAGAAACTGTAAATGCAAGGAGAGCCTTTCCCTGAACTTCCTTTTATCTGCCTAAAGACAGTTCTGTCAACAGCAGCTCAGTGACCATGAATCCCCTCCCTGGGAGTTTCATCAGTCAGGAAAGGATGACTCTTACACAGGAGAGGAGACTAGAAGTTGATGCCACACCCAGTGGAACTTTGTCACAAACTCCCTTTGTCACAATCCTCCCATCTACTCTTCTAAAGGTCCATTCATCTTCCCTAATAATCACTTACCCCCTAAGACACCTATATTCCCCCTCCCCTTTCCCTATTAAGATGGTATTGAGTCCTGAATTCTACACCAACTCAGGGAATTACTCATTTTTCCTTTGGTATCTCCAATATACATAAAACATAAATGTTAATAAACTTCTGTTTTCCTTTTGTTAATTTTTATTTAATTTTTATTACAATTGTTAATTTTTGTTAATTTTTAATTAATTTTTATTACAGGATTCTCAACTAAGAACTCAGAAGAATAATGGGAAAATTATTTTTCCTCCTCTATGCCATCCCACTATTAATCTGGAAATTTAAGGGCAGCCAAAGCCACAGGAAATAATAACTAGTATTTATTGAGACCACTGCCTACATATAAAGTTCATTCAATCTTTACTATTATCACGATAATGCAAGCAAAAACAAAACAAAAAAACAAAAAACTGAAAGTACAATGGATAGTCTAAATACATGTGGCTAGTAAGGAGCAAAGCTGAAGGTCAAATCTAGGTCATTTTATATTATGTTGTTCATCACTCCGATTTAATCTTTTCATGCCAGACTCTTCTTTCTTTGCTGATCTTTGGTACATCTGACATCACACACTTCAATTATCAATGTTCTTAAATATAAAGTATATATAGCCAACTAAATTTTTTAAGTTCCTAGAAATTTTTCAGGGTCAAATTTTTGAAAGACCCAAAACCAGAAGATCCAACCTATTTTTTCATAGCACTTAAAACTCTTAGACATTCAGGGTGCCTGGGTTACTCAGTTGGTTAAGCATCTGCCTTCTGTTCAGGTCATGATCCCAGGGTCCTGCGATAGAGCCATGGATCATTGGCTCTCTGCTCAGTGGGGAGTCTGCTTCTCCCTCTCCCTCTGCCTGCCTGTCTGCCTACTTGTGGTCTCTCTCTGTCACATAAATAAATAAAATCTTAAAAAAAAAAGCTTATACATTCTATGAAGCTTATATAAGAGTAATATAAAATATTAATTTCATTAAGATAAATATCAAAGCATCTAATTACGTGCAAAAATGTTTTCTAATGATTGTAGTTAGGAGAATAGAATACAAATAGCAGATACTTATAAATATTTGTACCATTTATATATATTAATAAAATCCTTAACACCATTAGATGGTCACCAAAATTATCTTATTTTATAGCTGAGAAAACTAAGACACAGAGATCCCAAGTAAGCTTCCCGTGAAGTCACATAACTAGTATGCAGTAGAGCTGAATTTTACTCATAGCAGTCTAGCTTTAGAATCTGCTCTTACCACAACCTTCCTGTCAGTCTGGGGAGACCAAAGCGTGTGAAAGTAGAGTTAGTAAAATGGAATTTCTCTCTTCCCCCACTATCACCTCTCCCAAATACCTAGCCCAAATCACGCTGTGTTTTTTGTTCATTTAAAATTTCATGTCAATAGAGAAATGGTTAATAACACAGGGTCCAGAGTCAGACCTATCGAAATCAAATCCTTGTTTAATCCCTTGAAACTTTTGAGACCATGTGTGATACTTAGCTTTTGTGTGCCTCAGTTTTCACATCTGGAAAATGGGGATTAAAAATAGGGAAAATAGGGGATTAAAACAATACCTCTCTCCTTGGATTTATTTATTTAATTTTTAAGATTTTATTTATTTATTTATTTATTTATTTAACAAGAAGAGACAGTGAAAGAGGGAACACAAGCAGGGGAAGCAGGAGAGGGAGAAGCAGGCTTCCCACCTAGCAGGGAGTGCAGGGAGGCCCATTTGGGGTTCAATCCCAGTATCCTGAAATCATGATCTGAGCCAAAGGCAGATGCTTAATGACTGAGACACCCACATGTCCTGATTTAAAGCTTAAGTAAGAGAAGAGTCTCTGAGCATAGAGTATGTCTTTAATTTCTCTTACCAGTTACTTTTATGACCCTCTAGACACATGGTTTACATAAAATAAGTGTGTAGAATGAAGGCAGGTTTGCATGGAGGAGAAGGAATTTACATCCTTGAATGAGGGAAAGGTCTTAGGTTTTGTTTATGAATCAGCTATTCAGATTTCTGATTTCTCCTAATTCCTGCTGCAGAATGGAAATCATCACTTGGTTTTCAGAAAAGGAAAAACATAAACTGACCTTTCCTTAAAACAAAAACAAACAAACAAAAAAAAAACAACCAACAATACGAAACAAAACAAAACAAAAAACCACTTCTCAGTTTTCAAAATCCCCTTTCTCAATATGCATTGCACTTAAATGGCCCAGAAAAATAACTATTATCCCACCAGCCGTCACCATGTTATTTGCCTTTTCCCACTTTATTGATTTACCTTTAATGCATAATTATCCAGTGTGTTTAACATTACTAATTCAGAGCCAGCTTAACTTCCAATTGAATGAAGATTCTTGCATTATTCTCTTTTCCGACAAGCTATTTCTCTCCTCCCTCTTCTGATTTCCTTAGCACTGGTTACGCTAAATTAGAACGTGGGAGACTTTCACTTGTTAATGTAAATGAACTGTTCCTGTTCACATTTCTCAGGCATCAAGCACCCATTTGTTATTACGGCCACTTTTCCAAGCACCAGGGTGTTTTATGTATTAAAGACAAAACCATCATTCTCCATTTGCCAACTAAAATGGGATACTGAAGGATACCAGGACCTGATGGATTATGACTGAGAAAGACACCAAGCCTTCTGGATAAGGATGGTGAGACAGGCTAAAATGAGATAAAATGACAATAACAACAGCAAATCAAAACAAAATGCAACACATAAGGGCTAGGGATCCAGAAGCATGGGGAAAATGCCACTGAGTGATGTTCCTCAGCTGGCCTCTGACAACTAAGAATTTGTTAGCAAGAAGAGAACATTAAAAACTCACTAAAAACTTGAGATGCCTGGGTGACTTAGTTGGATAAGTGCCTGCCTCAGTCTCAGGTCATGATCCCAAGGTCCTGGGATTGAGTCCTGCATCTAGCTCCTTGCTCAGTGGAGAACCTGCTTCTCCATCTGCCTGCTGCTCCTGCTGAGCTCTCTTTCTCACCTTTCTCTCTCTCACTGACAAATAAGTAAGTAAAATCTTTAAAAAAAAAAACAGAAAACAAAAAACCTTCACTAAACTCTGAAAGCAGGAGAAAGTTCAAATCACTCAAGTATCTCATGCCAGCCCTCTTTTTGCCAATTTGATCACTTCTTTCTATTTAGGGAAAACATCAAACTAGCAATATGAGGTATTTGAATCTACCAAGACTATAAGCTTCTGTCATCGGCTTCAACCTTGATTATGTTTGATTCTTTCAAAGGAATTTTCATTTTAATTGAGGTATAACCAAGACTCTCCCAGACTGAAAGGAATGGAATGGTATTGGTAGGCATTTAGTCTGTTCCTGCAGCTTCTGGTTATGTAACACAAGAGAAAAGGGAGGGATGTTGTTTTTTGTTATTTTAAAGATTTTATTTATTTATTTGACAGACAGAGAACACAAGTAGGCAGAGAGGCAGGCAGAGAGAGAGGGGGAAGCAGGCCTCCCACCAGAGCAGAGAGCCCGACGCGGGGCTCGATCCCAGGACCCCGAGACCACGATCCAAGTCGAACGCAGAGGCTCAACCCACTGGGCCACCCAGGTGCCTGGGAGGAATGTTGTTTTAAAGGACATTTAGAATATGGCAAGGCTGCTGACAATTTTTCACTTCAAAATAAATAACTATCCATATAATCTTCACATTTGTGTGTGTGTGTGTGTGTATGTGTGTTTATAGCAATGACATGAAAGAATTAAAACGAATGCTCTACATGTCCATAATGGAAAGCAGAAATTCTTTGGGAGAGACTTTTTCTTTCAATTCTGCCTATTTTGAAGACTTTCATAATTTATGAAATGATGTTACATACATTTGCCTAATAATTACTCTTCACATCTAAATAATCAGAATTGTTATCTTTTTAAACACGAAAAATCTGACAGAAAAGTGAATGGCAAGCAAATAACTGCTTCTAATATACATTGACTCTGAGATCAGCTTGAACCACAGGCTTATAGAGCCTATGCCTACTTTCTATTCATGATTCTTCTGTGACAATCAAAACTTTTAGATAGACTAACACAAAACAGAAGCACAAAAGAGAGCAAAAGGTATGAAAAGGAATACCCTGTTTCCACTAAAGATGAACAATGGGAACCACTAATGAAATTGGGGCAATAAACTGAGAATAAATAGCAGAGAAACTCAAAGCAGTGCTGAGCTCAGGCCTACTACTTGCTGACTTACCACACTGGCATGGACCCATGAAGCCAAGAGCAGCAAGGCACAAGGGCCTTTGTGGATAACTTTCTTGTCAAAAGCTAGAGTCTGGTGACTGACAATGCAGACCATGTCTCAGTGGAACCTCTAAGAAAACTATGAAAACAAACAAAGATGATCTGAATAAGAACAAATAGGGGCTATTTATTCAGAGCTTGTTAAAACAAAGATGTCAGTTGCATTTTGTGGAGCTACTCGAAGGTATACAGGGGAGTGAGAAAACTTCATGGTAGAAACAGCTGGGGATATGTGATATTTTGGGGGAGACTGACTTTCTCTGGATGGCCCTGAGTTGACATCAAGGACAGATAATAGGAAGACTGGCAGTTGTTGACTGGTAACGTCCTATTTTAGGCCAATTTTTGCAGAGGCTGTGGTGTAGTTTTTCAGCAGAATGCTGTAGAGGTTGCAGTTCAGAGTTTTGTTTTCACATGTGGGTGGCCATTTGAATATTCAGTCTCTCAGAATTGTCAAGTAATTTCCATATTAAAGTGATGAACAATATTGGACCTAATGACAGTTAAAAAGTAATAATAAAACCCAACTCTTTTTGTTCCAGAAAGTTTAACACAACGAATCATCCTTGCCTACAGGACTTAGGTAAGACTTATGGATCCTCGCCCTGTTTACCATTGAGAAGGCCAATGACTTTCCAAATTCCCATCTTGTGCTAAATGATTACCTGAATTGTCTGTATCCACTGACCAATCTGGACAAAATAGCTACTACCTTGATTTGACTAAAACTTAGTTAAGCTTCTCTCCATCATCCATCCTGTGAGAGTCACTCACACTGACTCTAACGCACCATATAGTCAAACATAAAGTGACTTCAGGGAGAAATGTTTCTTCATCAACTGTGGATCACTGTTCCATCACACTTTCCCACATTCAGTTCTTTTTTTTTTTTTTTTTTAAGATTTATTTGACAGAGATCACAAGTAGGCAGAGAGGCAGGCAGAGAGGGGGAGGGGGGAAGCAGGCTCCCTGCTGAGCAGAGAGCCCAATGCAGAGCTTGATTCCAAGACCTGAGATCATGACCTGAACCTAAGGCAGAGGCTTAATCCACTGAGCCACCCAGGTGCCCCATCCACATTCAGCTCTTAATTGACTTGTTCACTGCTCCTGGTTCTCTTTCTGACTGACCTTTGAAATGCTTGCAGATCTCATGGCTGAAATTCACTTCCTTTTTCCATAGTCCTTCCCCCATCCCCTTTGCAAGTCCCTTTCTCTCCTCTTGCCATATTCAATTTGAGTACTGCCTCTCCTTACCTAATTCTGCATTTCTTTTATTTGACATTTTGCAGCTTAAAAATCCTCAGAATAACTTAACTCCATCACAGAGAAAAATCTTCATTGTTCCCTTATCTTTACAATAAAACTAAAAGCTTTTGATATGACAGGGAGGTAATCTATCCAGTTTATTATCTGAGAGCCACTTCCCGTCAGTTCAGGCATCCAGCATCATGGAAATGCAAGTGCTTCTCTGTCACATGAACTTTCCTCCTCCTGATTTTTCCTCTGTATATGTTCTTATCACTCACTAGATCATCTTCAAAGTATATATGGGATGCAGTTCTTCTCAAAATCTTCGCCAGAAAATGTCTTTTAGATTTTGCTATGTAGTTAGAATGTTTTATCAATCAGTAGGAGATGGCAAAGGCAGGAACTGCAGGAGGGATGATAGAGGATTGAGAGGAATTTTTTGAATTACAGATGGTGGCTATCATAGCTCTGATTTTGAAGGATAACTGGAAATCATTTAACACTAGTTGTATTTGCTAGAGGCAAAGATCTTTAACAGAGTAAATCCTATAAAGTGGCAAAATAAATACAATGAGATCACAGTGTGGTGATAAGAGAACAACTCAAAGGAAAACCAAATGACAACATAATCAGCTTAAGTAATGGGGCCAAAAGTCTATTCCTTATCTGGAAATATTATAAATTCTCTGGCCTTTGGTCAAAATTATTGCTTTATCTCCCACCTTTGGTACAATTTCTCTATTTCTTGTTCCAAATCTGTTACAATATTATCATTAACATGTCACAAATGTATTGGTGCTCTTCTAAAAGTAAACTCTTTATCAATCATTTTATAAACTATGTAGGGAAAACAATCAGAATAAAGCTGTAGCAGAGCTATTTACTAATCTAGTTACAGATGCCATACACATAATAAGAGCAGACATAATTAAGTATTGACTTTTAAATATACTCTGAGATTAATCCATGCTATAAATTCTGTATTTTTTTTTTACTATAGGCTGATTAATGTCAAAAAATAATTCACAGAAGAAAGCAGACTTTGAAGGATGATACGATGTTAAGAACTAGAAACAGTGGAATTTATTTAGGTAATACCATAAGGTGTAGCTGGAAAACTGAGAGGCGCCAGCATGTCTAGAGATACAAAGATAAAAAATGAAAAGTAGATCCAAAAAATGGATAGCAGTATCTCATTGTCAGGAGCCCCATATCTCTGCTGTCCTTAACTGTAATATATAGCTCTTTATCTAACATATCATCCTGGAAGCTTAAGTCATTTATTTTCTTATGTTGGCTGTAAAAATGTTTAAGACTAAATTTTCTTCCTAGTACTATTTGAATCTATACCCATTTGTTATGATATATAGTGCTTTTACTTAATTGCAATCTTAATTTTTTTGATCCAAGATGTGGTTAGGTTATAAAATTCCCAAATGTTTCAGAAATTTTTTTCATTGTTATTGTTGTTTTCCTCTGTTAACTTTTAGTTAATAAGTTTGTGCATTGAGTCCAGAGGTTATATGTTATGCTATCATTACTGTTTAAAACTTACTGAATTTTCTTTTGTGGTCTAAATGTATTTGTGTTTTTGTTTTTTAAAGAATGCCATGGAGACTTGGGAAGAGGGTAATTTTTTTCTTTGCTGATTAAATAATGCTATCCTTTATGCTCTTTATATCCTGTTTCTACTACTGTTTCTCTGCTTGAACTTTGTTTAATCTGAGAAAAAAATGTTCATCTACCCCTATTAGTGTTTTCTATCAGTATTTTCTTTTCACTAATTTCCAGAAATTAGTGCTTTAAATGTTCCATGCAATAATTTGATATATGAAAGTTTAGGAACATAGAAACATTATTTTGGATTACTTATTTTTATACAACTTATATAACCTAAAAGTTAACCTTTTAGGATCCAATCTGTCATTTATTTTTAGTATATATATATATATATATATATATATATATATATATATATATATGTACACATATATGTACACGTATATATATATTGCAAATAACTGAAATAATCTTATTTTATATAATGCAAATAACTGAAAAAATCTTATTTTAGCAACTACTTGAAATATTTGCTTTTTTGCCATATAATAATGTCTTATTTATACTGGTAACATTTCTGGGCTCTCTTCTATTCTACTGAGTTAACCGTCTATTTTAGGACAGTGCTCTGCCATTTGGATTAATATAACTTTAAAATATATTTTAATATTTGGTAAGGCATAGCTCCCTTTTTAATTATCTTTTTTTACCATGCTTTTCTGCCTTTTATCTCATATTTATATTTAGGTAAAATTAGAATAACTTCATCCAGCTGCAAAGAAAATTCAGTGAGCTGATATTTTTATCAAGGCAAAAACTTTTTCTCAGACTTTGGGTTCATCCTGAGTCCGAATTCTGTGTGGAAATAAATTAAAAGAACCCAAAAGAGAACAAAGGCTATTACTTAGAGCTTGCTATAAGGCAGTCAGCTACTATCACTTGCATTTGGCAGAGACTCAAAGCGGGCAGAGGAATGGGAAAGCTGTATAGCTGAGGAAAGTCTTCAGTTATACCCTAACTGGAGGATGTTGGCATGCACTCTTAGTGGGAATGTAAACTGGTATAGCCATTATGAAAAACAATATAGAGGTTCCCTAAAAAGTTAAGGTCCAGCAACCACTTCTGGGTACATATCCAAAAGAATCCAAAGCGGCATCTTGAAGACATATTTACCACCTATGTTTATTGAAGTATATTAACAATATCCAAGAAGTGGAAGCAACCCAGGTATCCAGCAATAGATCAATCAATGAAAAAACGTGGCATATACATACAATGGAAAATTATGTAGCCTTAAAAGAGAAGGAAATATTGTCACTTGCTACATGGATGAAACTTGAGGACATCATGCTAAGTGAATTAAGCCAGTACCAAAAGAGCAAATACTCTATGATTCCATTTACATGAAGCATCTAAAGTAGTTAAGTCACAGAAACAGAAAGCAGAAAGGTGATTTTCAAGGGCTGGGAAAGGGGGAGAGATGGAATTACTATTTAGCGGACATAGAGTTTCAGTATTGCAAGATGGAAAAGTTCTAAAAATCAGTTGTATAACAATCTGTTGTACAACAATATAAATGTACTCAACACTAGTGAACCATACACTTAAAAATGGTTATGATGGTGCATTTAACACCATGTGTTTTCTACCACTATAAAAAATTATGGTTTTATTTATTCTTTACTAAAGTCCCTTACCAGCAAAGATACTGAGTTCTATAAAATGCTTTTTTCCATATCAAATCAAGGGTAGAAGTATTTTCCTTTGAATATTAATATGGTAGATTCCATGACTATAATTCTTCCAATAATAATGCCTATTGCTATCCCTGGAAGAAACATAAAACAAAACAAAAACTCAGTTCCTTCCCCCTACCTGCCCTTTCCATTCAATCTCAATTAATAATAATTTCATTCTTTCAGATACTTAAATCAAAGTCATCTGTGTAATTGTACTGGTTCTACCTTCAAAATTGAGCACCCCTCATCTTTGGCACTATTACCATCCTTGGATGGATTTTTTTGAATGCCAATTCAGTTTACTTAAAGACTATGGTCATTTTCTTTTAAAAATTTTTGTTGTTGTTGTTAGTTTACATGTTTTCCCAGAAAAAGTTCCTTTCAATTTTCAAATATGTTTACATAAAATTGTCCATAATACTTTTTAGTAATTTTCAAGAAGAATCTCTTATCACTACTTGCTTACCCCCCTCCCCATTTCTGATATTGCTAGTGTATGTGCTTGCCTTTCCTCTATTATTTTTTTTGTCAATTTTGCTAGAATTTCATCTTTCACCAAGCTTTTGAAAAACCATTATTATGTTCTCTTGATTTTTGAATTTCTACACATTTTTTCACAAAAATATAGCATTTTAAAGATTATATAGATTAATACTAGAAAACACTCAGAACCTAGAAAAATGCCTAGAATTCAGTAGATACTAAAGAATGTTTTAAAAATAGGTACGCCTAGGTGGGGGAGTCAGTTAAGCCTCCAATTCTTGGTTTTGGCTCATGTTCTGGTATCAGAGCTCTGGGACTGAGCCCCACATCAGATGCCCCACTCATCATGGAGCCAGCTTCTCTTTCTTCCTCTGCTCCTACTCTTGCCCTCTTTCTCTCTCTCTCCCAAATAAATAAATAAATAAATAAAATTTAAATAAATAAATAATTAAGATGGAGCCTCACTGGGGCTCCACATTCAGTATGAAGCTTGCCTTAAGATTCTTTCTCTCCCTCTGCCCTCCCTTGCTTTCACATGCACTCTCTCTAAAAAATAAAAATAAATATGTAAGCATAAAAAATAAATTTTGTAGAAATTTATAAACTGATACTAAAACGTTTTAAAAATTTATTTGAGAGATAGAAAATAGGAGTAGGAGGAGGGGCAGAAGGAGAAGACGACTCCCTGCTGAGTAGGGAGGCCAATGTGGGGATCCATCCCAGGACCCTACTAGGATCATGAGCTGAACTGAAGGAAGATGCTTAACTCACTAAGCCACCCAGGCACCGGATACTAAAATTTATATGACAATTTGATGGGCATTAAATAGTAAAAATGACTCAAAGGAAGAGAGTAAGAGCACTATAAAAGGATTTGTCTTACATGATGTAAGACCTTATAAAATGCCAGCAATTAACTGTTGGGGTACTTCAACAGGGACATAATACACAGACCAATGAATGGGTCAGAATAGAGACTCATGACCATCCCATGCACATATGAGAATGTGGTCAATGACACAGATGGTATTACAGATCAGAGAGTAAGAAGGAATTGAACAATTGAACAGGGATTTTGGGCTATCATATGGAAAAATACTGGATTCTTACTCCAAAAATATACAAAAAATAAAAACAAAAATATCTAGAAAAATTTACAAATATGAATGAATAACACTTAAATAAAAATTTAGATAATATTTTAATGTTGTTATGGTAGAGAAAGCTTTCATATACAAATAGAGAAGTCATAAAGAAAATAAACAACCATGAAGAAAAGATAAACAACTTTAAAATATGTCACTAATATATTGGGAGATTTGAAATTAACTTTTGTTGTTGTTGTCCAACAAATAACATAAGGAGAAGACAAGTCACAAACTGGGAGGATTATGTAGTGCTTTCAACTAGGATATTAATAAAATAAAAAAGACAAATATCAAAATAGGAAAAAAATTAGAAATATGAACAGGCAATTCACTTATTAGAAAACCAAAACAACCCATTGTGAAATGTAATTTATTTTGATAACAAGAATAGAAATGCAAATGAAAACCAAATGCTATACCATTTGATATCCCTTCAATTTTCAAGAATGAAAACATCTGTAATTTTAGATGGGCATATGGGTTCTCTCATTCACTACCACTAGGCACATGAATCAATTAAGTGCCTGGAGAGGAATTTGGCACAGTCTAGTAAAATAAGATTTCTACCCTTCAATGAAACTTTGTTTATATTGGCGTAAAAACTGGAAAAATTATCATTGGGATTTAGTTAGTTATGGTATATTGACTTTTTGGAGTGCTTTAAAATGGTTAAAACAAATCATTACATCTATATATATCAATATAAAAAAAATTTAACACTAGTTAAAATATCACAGGTACTGTGGTTTGTTTGCATCATTATCATTTAGAGACCACAGTAAAATATTTAGACATGAAATGGTATGATATTGGAAATTTACTTCAAAATAATCCATTTGGAAATGGGAATTGGATAGAAGTAGGGATGAAATAAAACGATGAGTACTCTATGTATTAGCAACATTGGCATTTCTTTTCTCAATTTTTATATATGTTTGAAATTTTCCATAAATTAAAAGCTAAAAAAGTGAATAATTTGTAAAGAATACATCAAATTTACATAAAAATTTTAATAAAGAAATATGATTTCATTCTACAAAGATTTGGGACACTGGAGCTAAATTAAATTAGCGTATCTTTAATTACATATGAATTTCTAAAAATTATTATCCAGACCATACAAGTGAAAATTGCATACAAGATATTGTGAAAATCTTCCTACAGCTATGAAACAGACACATGGATGTGTACCAAGGACAGAGAGACCAGACTTCTTACAACAGTGGTGTCCTTCTAGACAGAAAAGAGATAATTCTTCTTTACCTGTCCAGAAATTTTGTGATTTTTTTCAGCTAATAATGTAAACAACATGAGGTTTTGTTTGTCTCCATAATCATTCAAACATGATAGTCCCAAATTCTTCAGAAAGAATATGCTGAAATTACTTGTTATAATAGTAGTTTATCTTCTTTTTTCTAATATCTTTATAAATGTCTTTTTCAAATGCCTTTATATCTGCCATCACAGAACATGTAGAATCTTTCTAACATTGTTTAAATCTTATGACTTCAAGACGATATATACCTTATCAAATGCATTTTTACGCACTTAAAACCAGGGACTTAATGAGAACAGACACTATTATTCATCATGGGATGATGGTACACCTCCTTGTTGTCTTAAGGACTAATAAGGAAGTGATTCTGTTCTTTACTTCTAATAATGGCATTTATGGTGATGTATGTTTATGAGTATGGAGGTAGTGGGGGAAAAGAAAGGAGAGAGAGAGAGTGAGAATAAGAAAGACGTTTCAGTCAATATTATAGACATCTTACTATAATTCAGCCTAAACATTTTATTGGCCACAATCATCTAACCTAGCTATAAATTGTCCAGTGAGAGAGTGGAAGAGACTGGCCTGACCCAGAAAAGGTAGTGTAAAGACAATATTGCTGGCAGAAGCCTCTGAGTCACTACCATCTTTAGGGGCACATTTCCCTTGGCTTGGTTGTATGAAAGGAAATTAAGCCCCTAGGGATTTTTTTAGCTTTTTTCTTTTTCTTTTTTCTCTTTTCAGCTGAGAGCAACAATGGAGGATGATTGAAGAGCAAAGACCCAAAGACTCTTCAATTTTCCAAACTGCTTTAATTTGATGGAGAAGGAATGCTACATTTTGTTAAATTATATTATGATAAAGAGAAGCTGGTCACTTCTCAGCATGAATCTAAAAGCAAATTATTTCCACAAAAAAGGGACGATGTATTTAACTAGACAAGTAATTACCTTGTGGTGCTACTATCTCCCCTGCCTCAGATTAGAAAAGAAGAATTCAATTATCACATCATTAGATCAAAAAATAATTTTAGTGATACATTCCAAGTGAACTAATTTATTTCTATGCAGGTCCAATGAATTTTTGGATTAACGTTCATGCATTTTGCTGACTAAAATTTTCAATTAATGCTTTTACTTAAAAATCAAAATTGTACTTATTTAATGTTCATTTAACATTTTCAATATTAAATTTTTCTTAAATTATACAGTTACATGTATTTAGTTTACAGCATAACATAACTGGGTTTCTTGTTAGTTTAACCAAATTACTGTATTACTGTATGTCTAGATAATTCCATTTTGATTTCCATTACTTTGCAATAAGCAATACTTACAAATATATAGCAAATATATATTTGAAGTATAACTACATGGTGAGGGGAAGAGAGAATGAGAAACAGATATTGTTAAGAGTGTAAATGGCCATAATTACACTTTTTTGTTGTTTTTGGCTAAAACTGTTTATGTTTTATCATATTTATTTTTATGCTTCTATTAAAGAAGTTATAAGTACAGTGAATGTCTTCTCTTTTGATATAATTTACTGAGGTATAAATGATATATAAAATCTATATATTTAAGTGTTAAATATATATCTATAAACTATACACATAAACCTTCTACATACTGTATATACATAATATATCACATTATATGAAATTATATTTTACATATATTGTATGCAACATATAATATATACATTATATAAACAGTCTTGCCAATAAAAATCCTTCCATACCCATTACAGAAAAGAAAGAAAACACAATTTATATGTCAGTAAGAATTATATATTTGTATGAATGTAAAGATAGCATAAAAGTGTCTATAAAGAGTCTGGACAAAATTTCATGACATTTATACCACAAAATAAATAGTAAAAACAGTAAGAACTTCTCTAATCTGTTGAGAGACAAGGGAACTCACCTTTGTAATTGTCTCCAATACCCTCTTGAGGGAATTCTAAGTTCTTTTGGAAGTATTTATTGGTCCAAGGGTAAGAAGTCTACTGACCTTGATACGTGATTAAAAGTTCAAATCTTTCATTGGGTTTATTATGTTTTTTAGCAGACAGACTAATGAGGAAGGGGCATGTTCCTCCTTTTCTTCATTCAACTAAGTAAGCTTAGTCATTTTACCCTTATAGTATACTTACACGAATCCATTACCACAATTAAGATAATGAACATATCTTATATACTCCCCAAACGTTTCCACATCTCCATTTAGTATCCCTACTACCATCCCTTCCCTATCTCCTCCATTCTGAAGCAACTAATTTGGCTTTCTGTTATTTTAGATTAGGAGACATTTTCTGAAGTTTTATGTAAAAGAGATCATGCAGCATATACTTCTTTGCATCTAGTTTTTCTTTCACTCAGTATACCTATTTTATGATTTACTCATGTTACAGTTACACATCAATAGTTCATTACGTTGTGTTGCTGAGTAATATCTCACTGTATGGATATACCATAGTTTGTATATCTATTCCTTGATGGACATTTGGGTTGTTTCTGGTTTTCAGCTATTACAAATTAAGCTGCAGTGAATATTCATGCACATTTCTATGCACATATGCTCTCATTTATCTTAAGTAAATATGTCTAGATCATAAAGTGGATGTGTGTTTAATATTTGAGAAAAAATCACAATTATGAGATAGTATACACCTATTAGAAAGACTAAAATTTTAAAAACTAAATATACCAAGTGTTGGCAAGGATGTGAAGTTAGTAGAATTCCCATTTCCTGCTTTTGAATATGTGACTGAGCCCAATAAAGGCTGCTACTGTTGCCTTTTTTTTTTTTTAAGATTTTATTTATTTATTTATTTATTTAATAGAAAGAAAGAGAGCAAGAATGTACGAGCTGGAAGAGGGAGAAGCAGACTCCCTGCTGTCCAATACACTGTTTCTTTCATGAATTGTGGCTTTGGTATCATATTTTAAAATCTTTGCCTAATCCAAGGTTGCAAAGAGTTTCTTCCAGAAGTTCTGTTTTTAGATAGGGGAGAAATGGTATCAAAGTATAGTTTAATCAATGTGTATATTATTATAAACCATACTGAGCAGTTTTTCTAAGATTAAGCTCCATTTGCAATTATTTTTCTTTGTACTGCCTATCTTTCTAGGCATTTGTACAGTAAATAAATTTCACAAACTATTTTAATGCTCAATTGGGGTTGATTCCCAAATATACTCCTATGATATGCAGAGAATATAAGAACAATTAGAACACACAACATGCAGGATAATAAGAATCCATGATGTTTATGAAAAAAAATTTATCATCACAATCCTCAGTGCCTTCAGTCATAGTTGGAACTGAAGTTGTAAGAAGAATCCACAAATCATAATGATATTTATTGGCAAACATTGAGGGGAAAAGAAACAGTCAGCAGAAATGGTTTCCATACTCCCAATAACTAGAAACATTTTTCCTTCTCAAAAAAGTTACAAAAGTAAGAGAGAAGGTTTAAAACATTTATAGACCAGTTAATGCAAAGCCATAATGCAAAATAAGTGATTATATATATAATTGTGTGAACCAAGATAGGGATGATTAGGGCAACTTGTGCATGAAGAATAGCATCAGGAGATGAGGCTAAAAATATTATCACTCTAAAAAATAAAGTATTCTGTCTGATACTCAATAAGGATATGTTATAGGCTTTAGATGCAGAATTGGACATAGTTATGTTTTGAATTTTGGTAGATTAGTCATCGCTGCTGACTGACTAATGCTGAGCTGTAACTGTCGATGTTCACTGATCTTCCCTGTATTTCATGATATTTCCCATATCAGTCCACATCCATTTCTAACAGCACAATCTATGTCACTGAAAAAGAGCTATATTCAATAGGTGGGAAGAAGTGCAATTACACAATTCTTCCCAGTGTAGAACTCTAGGCTTCCTATAACCTATCAATTGACATATACCATGTATAAGCCTTGGGCCAATCGCTGAGAAGAAAATACTTTAAATACAAATACTTTAAATATAATAATTTTGCTTTATCGATGTGAAACATCAGGCATGCTTATATACGTATAAGATACATATCATACATATATACACATGTATGATATATATAATACATACATGTAAGGTTGATCAAGACCTCTTTCTGATAACATTGAAGACTGGATAACAAGAAAAAGTTCTGCCTCAGTACATGTAAGTATATTGAATAAATACAACAAATCTCTTTTATTTATTTATTTTTTAAATTTCTTTTCAGCGTAACAGTATTCATTGTTTTTTGCACCACACCCAGTGCTCCATGCAATCCGTGCCCTCTCTAATACCCACCACCTGGTTCCCCCAACTTCCCACCCCCCCCTTCAAAACCCTCAGATTGTTTTTCAGAGTTCCTAGTCTCTCATGGTTCACCTCCCCTTCCAATTTCCCTCAACTCCCTTCTCCTCTCCATCTCAACAAATCTCTTTTAAATTCATGCTACTCTCTGAGAAAAGTGAGGGAATTTCTAAGCAACTAAAAATGGAAAGCAATTGAACATGAGAGGGGTAAGCTGGTACTGATGCTTTTACTGTCCTGACTGAGTAGGGGAGGGAGAGAAAAGAAAAGAAGAGAAGAGAGGCTGTAGGATCTAATAACAAAGAAGCTTGCATTTAAAGGATCTGATACTCAACTGAGGAGGGTGGAATTGGTGTGGTCCATGAATGAGGCTGAAAATGCTAAAGATATAAGCATTAAGACAATGAGTAAATATGAAAAACCAATGCATAAAGAGATGACAATAAAGATTTCCTGTTTCAATCTGGGATCTAAAAAGGAGAAAAAAAATCCCTATCCTGGGAATTCATAATTATAGGTTTGCTGTCCTGTGGATTTGAGGCCCAATTTATACTATTTACATGTCTACTTATAAACCAGTAAATGTATGGAAAAATTGCTCCTAGGATGGTGATACCCAGGTAAATGCTAAGCCTAAAATCCTAAATTAAAAAATGATAGGAAAGAATCTACCATGCATGAGGATCTATAGCCTAAATAAATAGCAGTATCAGGTCCTTAATCATTCTCTATAATTATGAGATATTGAAAATAATTTACCTTGCTTAAAATTATGAAAGAAGGAACTGAAGGCACAAAAAAAGCAAGATACTAACAACAGCAGCCAACAACAAAACAGGATGGATTTGAATGAACAACAAGTAGAACTTTTAGAAATGATCAATGTGGTTCACAAAATGAAAAACTCTGTTGGTGCTAAGCAGTAAATCAAACACAGTTAAAAGAACAGTTAGGGTTTACAGGACATATTAGAAGAAATTATCCATCCATAATATGACACTGAAAGTTGAAAATATGAGAGATTTACACCTATCATAATAAAACTGCGGAACACAGCGAGAAAGGAACGGCAATACTGACAACCTGCTTCTCAACACAACTGATAGATATCAAAAAACTGTGGATATGTTTATCCTAGAATGTATATCCTAGGAGCAACTACAGGAAGCAATCTAAGAGAGAATGCAATGATAGGTGGGCAAACCCTCAGTTTGATCCCAATTTGCCTCCTTTCCAGCATGAACTGCCAAAAGCAAAGGCAGCCCCTTCCCACACATCCTACCTCAGTATCAGTTAATCTTTTACATTTTCTCAATTCAATTGACAGCTCTTTGAGATCATGAGCAAGGACCATCCATATACACACTTGCAATATTCAAAGTGCAATAGAAAATTAATAGGTAATTATATATGATAATGTGATTTATTTTAACATACTTGAATCATTACCAAAAAACATATATTATAGCCACACTCGATATTGCTTTGTAGACGATTTAAATGCTGGACTGAGGTTTTCACTTTATTGATTTGGTAGTAGGGAGCCACTTTTTAATGTTTGGGCAAAGGAGTGTTGGAGCTTTACGTTTAGAAAATGTAAAACTGTGTAAGATAAGCAAAATATCTTCAATTTCTCTTTATATTCCAGAGTTCCCAGAAAAATATTGGAATGATAACATTTTAATAAGAATTTAATGAATTCTGCTCAAATTACTCTTCATCTTATGGTAAAAAAAAAATCACTATATTTTCAGTTTTATAAAAAATGACATTAAAATGTGAATTTCTATAGATTATTTTATTTAAAGATTGATTTATTTATTTTAGAGGTGGGGAGGGGCAGAAAGAGAGGGAGAGAGAGAATCTCAAGCAGACTCTGCACTAAGCATGGAGCCAGACATGGGACTTGATCCACAATCCTGAGATCATGACTTGAACTGAAACCAAGAGTCTAATGATTAATCAATTGAGCCACCCAGGTGCTCCCATAAGCTATTTTCCCCATAAGTTATTTTAATAGTTTTAACATTTTAATAACACAAAATAATATTTTAATATTTAATTTTTAATACTTTTAATAACAAGAAATAAATTCTGATTTTGAAGAAATCAAAAGATGAAGACAAGCAAAATAAAATCATTTATAATCACTATTAGCATTTTGTGATATAAATTTTCTCAAAAATTTTCTACATATGATCACACAGATATACATAATATAAACCAAACAAGCTATATATGTAGATGTTTATGTATCTAAAGACATTACTTAATTGTGCTTAATAGTGCTTACTTATATACAAATGTATAACTTTATAATCTTTTTTACTCCATATTGTTTATTAAAATGTTTACCTATCAGTAACAGTATAATTTCATTTAAATTTTTTATTTACTTTTTTAAACATTTATTTCTTTATTTTAGAGAGAAAGAACATGTGCACAAAAGTGAGCACAGGGGTGGGGAAGGGCAGAGGGAGACAGAGTAGACTTGAGTAGATTCCACACTAAGCTCGGAGACAGCAGGGAGCTCAATCTCACAACCTTGAGATCAGAACCTGAGCCGAGACCAAAAGTCAGATGCTTAACTGACTGAGCCACCCAGGCACCCCAGTTTACTTTCATTTTAAATGCTTGCATTACATTTACTTATAGGCATTTTATGAGTATAACTGATGACTTTATGGACTTAAGTTCTAATTTTCCCCACTCGTATGAAAATTTTGAGAAACATTTTATTTCATATATATATTTTTTGAAGTTACTGTATCATTTTCTTAGACTATTTCTAAATTGAAATTCCCAGACTAAATAATATGGCTGTTAGTAAAGCATGAACAAAATTTCAAAGCCATTTCCACTCTTACCAGCAGTTAGAAATTTTAGAGATGTGGATTATACCACAGGCAAACAAAAACTCAGATTATTTTTTTCTCTATCAAGTTCTTCCCAAAATGTACTTAAATTTTGAACTCTGTTCCCTCCAAAGAACATCTGCAAATATTCCACATTCATAATTTCTCACTGACTGAATAAAATTGATAATAATTTGCTTTCAAAGCTATATTAGATTATTTTCTATCTATTGTGTTCTCTGATTAGACATCTAAGAGTCCAGTGTATTTCTATTTTGTTTCTCTAAGTGAATTTGTATATGGTTTAATTTTTAGACCTGCCTCAAGAAAATCAAACAAAAATGATCTTGGCATTTGCTGACTTAGCATAGACCTTATCATCTTTTTGAAAATTAAAATGCTTAATATTGGCTTTTCTTAGTTTAAATACTGACTACTATCCTAAACAAACGGAGAGCCTGAATGGCTGTATTTCACTTAGAAATGCTAAAGAAAATTGCATCCATAAAGTTGGATTTATTTAAAAGAGAAAAAAAGACAAATTTTGTATTTGTTCAGTTAACTACTTTCTGA
This sequence comes from Lontra canadensis, assembly GCF_010015895.1. Lineage (NCBI taxonomy): Eukaryota > Metazoa > Chordata > Mammalia > Carnivora > Mustelidae > Lontra > Lontra canadensis. The sequence goes on along the minus strand of NW_022631011.1, from coordinate 3,854,264 downwards.
AGTATGTGGTTGTATTCTAATCTAGTACTATGTCACCCTCTCTCTCTTTTTGTCCTGGACCAGGCAATTATTACTCCAGATCACTACATGTCCTGGGAGCACTGGGAAGACTCCTAACACCTTGCTTTTCTGGCACAACATCACATGCAACAGCTTATTAAGATTCTAGTATAGCAACAATGACTAACGTGCAGCCAAGGCCTGGAATTTACTTCCAACTCATTTAATTACAGAAATCAATGAACTCTTGGAGCTGTACCAGGTGAGAGAAAATGAACCTAGCCCAAATGACATTTTGTTTGTGCCATCAAGATAGTTCAAGCAATCCTACTTCAAGAAACTATTACAATCTATAAGATCTCAAGTTAGCAAAATGATGAGAATAAAAAAGTCTGAAATATTTGCTTTTGAATAGAATACGTGACCCTGGTTTGCAATTACATTAAGTCACAATGAAGCAAAAGACTTTTGACCATGACTCACAGTAAGAAATATTATAATCTGTTATTCACACACACACACCCCACAGTAACAATTAATAAGGGTTTTTGAAGAAGACATTAAAAAAAGCATCGTGAAAAAAAAAAAGCATCAGGTAGCATAGTGTCTGGCATGTGGTAGATACTTCAGTAAGTATTAGCAATACTAAAATTATTCTAGAATCCAATCCAGAAATATGTTTATGTGTTATTTCACTTTAAGACATGAAGGGAAAATATTTTAAAGCAGCTAAAATATCTGAATGGCAGACACTTAAAAATTAACTGAGAAGGGGCAAAATAAGTGCATAATAGCTGGCAACTAAGTATACAGAAGGCTCCCAAATATTTAGAAAACAATGACAATGAGCTAGAATGGTATCATAAGAGTGTTTGGACTGAGTGGGACAACAAAAAGAACAGAAAAGAGAAGAGCTCCGGGGATTAGGAAAAGATCAAGAAGTAAAACATAGACTTGAGAATTTTCTAATAGCAGCAGTGAACACAGGAAAAAGAGAAGCACAAACGATTTTACATTCCGTTAATTAGCCTTCATAGTTTTCTTGGTGATAAAATAGAATAATGATGACTCTTACCTCTTACAGTTTGTGACTCTTAAAATTTTTCAATGCTTAATATTAGGACATGAAATCCTTTGCACAGAGTAATTTGTCAGTATTAAATATTAACATTACAGTTATTGTCTTCTTATCTGTATATACATACTACAGTTAGAACACTAGTTATTTTGCTTATCTCTCAATTGTTAGGCACTGAAGATGTATTCCCCTTCGTTGCTGCAAACACAGCATTTGCCAAAGCAACAGCATTTCTGTAGGTTACTCTTATCATTCAACATGAGCTAATTTCCTTAGAGATGAATGGAAATTGCCCTCCAATAGACAGTGTATGTCCAATAATTACCCTTCAGAGCCATACTGATTCATGTACTAAACCCTTCATGGTAATTCTTCTCCAGACCTCCTCCCTCCTTTCACTACCCCCTTCCTCCCTCCTTCCCTCCTTCCCTCTCTCTTTCTCTCTTTCTTTCTAATAGTACTACCATTCTTTCTGTCACCTACACTACACATCTTGGATAATCTGTCATTAAGTAGGGTGTGGGAAACATGAGCATGGCGGGAGTCTCGCGCTCTCAAATAAAATAGAAATAATCAGCTAAACCACGGACAGTGGCACATATGTGCTGTCCCAACATTATAATCACATACAAATCATTTTACTTTTTGATTTCCTTTATTAAATGCATCTAAAATTATTTTGATTCTATGTCCAATATTTTAACATGCAGTTATTTAGCATCAATATATTCAGAGTCTAATGTATACTTAAAGTTTTCGGTACAAAGTTAAAAAAAGAAAAGGATAATATTGGTCTAAAAATTTACTATCTGTACCATGTAGAGAAGGTATAGTTATTATAACATTTTTGACGTCATATATTGAGATCAAATGAGGCCAAGGGATAGAATGGAAACAGAAATGCCAATCCAGGGTGTGGGTTACGGGTTCAAGTAAAGAATAGGTGCTTGAGCTCAATCTTGAAGGATATATAGAAGCTAGCCATGGTAACTATATGAGTTTGCTAGGGTCTCCATAACTAAATACCACAGATGGGGTGGCTTAAACAACAGAAATTTATTTTCTCACAGTTCTGGAGGCTAGGCATCCAAGATCAAAATGTCAGCAGGTTTAGTTTCTTCTGAGACCTCTCTACTTGACTTGCAGATGGCATTCTTCTCTTTATTGTCTTCACATGGTCTTTCTCTGTGAACTTATATCCCTGGTATCTCTCAGTGTGACCAAATTTCCTCTTTTTATAAGGACATTAACCAGATTGGGATTTGAACTTGCCCTGATGGTTTCATTTTAATTTTATCATTCTTTAAAAGGCCTATCTCCAAATACAATAATATCCTAAAGTATTGTAGATTAGGGCTACAAAATGTGAATTTTGAAGAGACATAATTCAGCCCATAACAGTAATCCTGAGATTCAACTTGTCTTTAATTCATTCAAGTACAATCAGTTGTGCTTTAATGAGACATGTGTATTCTAAAACATCATCATATTTTGCAAAATGAGTATAATAGAGACTTCTAGGAAAGATGGCAGACTAGGAGCGCCCTAAGTTCTACCCTGTCTCATGGATACAAGAAGATAATTCCTACACAGTGTAAAAACCCTGAAAACAACCTGAAGACTGGGAGAACAGACTCCTTCACAGCTAAATGGAGAGAAGAGGCCATATTAAAAAGGATAGAAAGGGAGGAGATACAGTTGGGAGACTAAGTGACCTGAGGGACTTCTTTGCAAGGGAGGTATGCAGCTGGTCTAGACAGAGGAGAGGAGCAGACCAGACATCAGGAACCCCAGGCATGGGGTACATGCACTAGGAAGACAAAATCCCATAACATTTGGCTCTGAAGATCAGAGGAACCTAATTTTCTGAGTTTTTACAATCAGTGGGACTTAACACCTAAAACTTAAAAAAGATCAGTGAGCTCACCTCTGGAGAGCAAGGCAGTAGGAAACTGAGTCTCTGCCCTTAAAAGAAATAGCACAATAAACAGCCCTAGAGACACCACAGTGAAGTAGAGGTTTGAAAATACCTGGGGTATATGTGAAGATCTGTTTACTAATCTTAAAGCATGTACTGGAGAGCCAGAGATCTTTGAGAGACTTCTCCAACAACAAAACAGCTGGTGGTCACCATTTCCCTTCCCCAGCCACCTGCTTAGACACATGGACACCTGCAGGAACCAGAATAACAGGAACACTCTCCACCTGCCATGTTAACAGTGTGACCCACCCCTGCGAGCTTCTGGGGATTCACCTCCTACAACCCAGCTAACCCTGGCAGGAGTTTTCATAAGTGGCACCAGATCTCCTCCCCAGAAGACTGGTGGAACTATGCTGGCATAACACTCTATCTCCCACACACTCTGGCCCCATGTTCTTCAGCAGACTCACCCCCTCCATCCCCTCCTGGAGAGTTTCCCAGGCAGCTGCAGGTCCCCTCCTGAGAGGACTAGGACAAACTTTGTTAACACCAGGAACCCCTCCACTCTGTTCTCCTGCAGACCCACCCTCAACAGGGATCCATTCAAAGTGGCACCACAAACATGGAGGGTCCAAGCAGCTCTGAAAGGGGCCAGCAACACTCCAATGTGACTGCTGACCCAGGGAAAGAAGATAATCACATATAACCAGCCCAACAAGCAGTGGGCTGGGGAAGATATCTCGTCTGAGTATAGGCCCTACCACCAATGAAAGCTTCTGAGAGGACGACACAGGTAGAGTATCCTGCAATTAGGCACTACTGCCTGGTCTAACTCAACTCAAGCCTAAGGTGGACCCAGACTGGCCCACTAACCACAGGGACCAAATCCTGCCTGTAACAGGCAAAGAGAGCCATTGCTGACAACTGGATTAAAACCAAACATGACTTAGCTGCAATAGTATGGCACACACACTACACAGAGGAGATAACCCTGAAGTGTCAGATTCTAGTGAAAAGGGGACGTTTCACTGCAGGGCACTACAGGACCTCTTCTTCATAAAGCCACTATTTTCAAGAAGAGGTAGACATAGCTGACTTTCCTAACACAGAGAAACAAACACAGAGAGTTAGACCAAATGGGAAGACAAAAGAATATGTCCCAAATGAAAGAAAAGAACAGGACAAAATCACAACAAGAGAGCTAAACAAAATGGAGATAAGTAGTATGCCTGATAGATAACTTATAGTAATTATCAGAAAGATACTCATTGGACATGAGAATAAGAGTGGAGGACCTCAGTGGGACCATCAACCAAGAGACAGAAAAAAAGGAACCAATCAGAGATGAAGAACTCAGTAAGTGAAATTAAAAATATGGTAGACTGAATAAGTAGTAGACTGTAGGAAGCAGAAGAACAGATCAACAACCTAGAGGACAGTGTAATGGAAATAAATCTCACTAAACAGAAGAGAAAAAAAAGAATAATAAAAAAATGAAAATAGATTAAGGGAGCTGAACAACATCAAGTGTAATAACATTCACAGTATAGAGATCACAAAAGGAGAAGAGAGAGAAAAGGGGGAAGAAAACATATTTGAAGAAATAATAGTGGAAAAATTCCCAAATCTGGGGAAGGAAACAGATATCCAGATCCAGGAGGCACAGAGAACCCACAACAAAATCAACCCATTAAGGTCCAAACCAAGACACACTAACTAAACAGAAAAAGTAGGATAAAGAGAGAATTTTAAAAGCAGCAAGAGAAAAGAAAATCATTACATACAAGAGAAACCTCATAAAGTTGATTTTTCAGCACAAACTTTGCAGACCAGAAGGAAGTGGCATGATATAGTCATGTGCTGGGGGGATGTGGGAAAAGCAGCAGCCAAGAGTACTCTATCCAGTGAGGCTATAATTCAGAATAGAAACAGAGATAGTTTCTCAGACAAAAAAAAAAAAAAAAAGTTAAAAGAGTTCATGACCACTAAGCCAGCCCTATAAGAAATGTTAAAGGAGACTAAGTGAAAAGGAAAGAACGTAAGTAGGTGTAAAAAAAAAAAAAAAAAAAAAAAGTAGGCAGCACAAAAGCAGTAAAGTTAAGTATAGCTGTAAAAAACAGTCAAGAGACTCACAAAATAAAAGGATGTAAATTATGACATTATATACTTAAAGCACGGGGAGGAGAAAAGAATGAATTCAAATATAAGTGACTCTCAATATAGACTGTTATAAGATGTCATTTACAAACCTAATGGTAACCACAAATCAAAAACTGGTTAATAGACAAGGAAATAATAAAGAGAAAGGAATCCAAGTATACCAATAAAGAAAGTCAGCAAACCACGAGAGAGCAAGAGAAGAAAGGAACAAAAAAGAACTACAAAACAACTAAAAAACAAGGAGCAAAATGGCAATAAGTACATACCTATCAATAATTACTTTGAATGTAAATGGACTAAACACTAATCAAAAGACACAGGGTGACAGGATAGACAAAAATGAAGCCTCATCTATATGCTGCCAACAAGACTTATTTATACCTAAAGACACTCAGACATTGAAAGTGAAGGAATGGAAAAGCATTTATCATGCAAATGGTGGGAAAAGAAAGTAAAGGTAGCAATACTTAAAACAAACAAAATAGACTGTTAAACAAAGACTGTACTAAAGACAAAGAAGGACATCATAGACTCATAAAGAGAACAATTCAACAGGAAGACTAACAATTATAAATATTTATGCACCCAACATGGGAGCACCCAAATACATAAAGCAGCTAATAGCAAACATAAAGGAAACAATCTATAATAATTCAATAATAGTTGTGGATTTTAACACCCCACTTACATCAATGGATAGATCATCTAAACAGAAAGTCAACAAGGAGACAGCTGGACCAGATGGATCTAACAGATATATTCAGTACTTCCCATCCTAAAACAGTAGAATACACATTCTTTTCAAGTACATATGGAACATTCTCCAGAATAGACTATATTAGGCCTTAAAACAAATCTCAACAAATGTAAATGACTGAAGTCATACCATGCATCTTTACTAATCACAGCACCTATGAGAAATCAACCACAAGAAAAAATCTGGAAGAACACAAATATATGGAACTTAAATAACATGCTATTACACAATAAATGAATGGGTCAACAAAAAATTAAAGAGGAAATAAAAAAGTACATGGAAGCAAATAAAAATGAAAACACAATGGTCCAAAATCTTTACGATGCAAAAAGACCTGCCTTGAGAAGCAAAAGAAATCTCAAATAAACACCTATCGTACACCTAAGAGAGCTAGAAAAAGAAGGAAAAAAAAAAAAAAAAAAAACAACCCCAAAACAAAAAAAGGAAGAAAAAAAAAGAAAAAAAAAAAAAAAAAAAACCACCCCAAACCAGTAGAAGGAAGTAAATAGGAACAGCAAAAAGACATCCACTCCTACCCCTTTTTATTCAACATAGTACTGGAAGTCCTAGCCACTGCAATCAGACATGAAAAAGAAATAAAAGGAATCCAAATGTGTAAGGAAGAAATAAAACTTTCACTATTTGCAGGGGACATACTATACATAGAATACTCTAAAGACTCCACCAAAAAGCTACTATACCCGATAAATGAACTCAATAATGTTGCAGGATACAAAATCAATACTTAGAAATCTGTTTCATTTCTATAAGCTTATAATGAAGTAGCAGAAAGATTAATTAAGAGTACAATCCCATTTACAACTGCACCAAAAATAATAAAATACCCAGGAATAAAGTTAACTAAGGAAGTGAAAGACTTCTACTTTGAAAACTATAAAACACTAATGAAAGAAATTGAAGGTGACACAATAAATGGAAATATATTCCATGTTCATAGACTGGAAGAAAATATTGCTAAAATGTCCATATCACCAAAAGCAATCTATAGATTTCCTGTAATTCCTATCAAAAACCAACAGCATTTTTCACAGCACTAGAATAAACAATATAAAACTTTATGGAAACACCAAAGACCCCACATAGCCAAAGCAATCTTGAAAAAGGAGAATAAAACTGGAGGTATCACAATATCAGATTTCAAAGCTGTAGTAATCAAACTAGTATAGTACTGGCACAAAAACAGACACACAGATCAACAGAACAGAATAGAGAGCCCAGAAATAAACCCATGATTATACGGTAAACTAATCTTCAACAAAGTGGCAAGGATATGCCATAAGAAAAAGACAGTCTCTTCAACAAATGGTTTTGGGAAAACTGGACAGTTATATGCAAGAGTGAAGCTGTATCACTTTCTTACACCACACACACAAAAAAACTAAAAATGCATTAAATACCTAAGTAAGAGACTTGAAAACTTAAAAATCCCAGAAGAGATCATAGGTAGTAATTTCTCTAACATTGGCCATAGCAACATTTTTCTAGATATGTCTCCTGAGGCAAGGGAAACAAAAGCAAAACTAAACTATTGGGACTACATCAAAATAAAAACTTCTGCACAGCAAAGAGAAAAATAAACAAAACTAAAAGACAACTTACTGAATGGGAGAAGATATCTGCACATGATATATCCAATAAAGGATTAGTATCCAAAATATATAAAGAACTTATATAATTCAGTACCAAAAAACACAAACAATCCAATTAAAAAATGGGCAGAAGACATGAACAGACATTTCTCCCGAAACATCCAGATGGCCAACAGACACATGAATACATGTTCAACATCACTCTTTACCAGGGAAATGCAAATCAAAAGAACAATGAGATAACACCTTACACCTGTGAGAATGGCTAAAATAAAAAAATGCAAGAAACAACAAGTGTTGGTGAGGATGTGGGAAAAAAGGAACCCTTGTGCGCTGTTGGTGAGAATGCAAACTGATGTAGCCACTCTGGAAAACAGTACGAAGTTTCTTAAAAAATTAGAAATAAAATTACCCTACAATCCAGAAATTCCACTACTGAGTATTTACCAAAAGAATATGAAAACACTAATTCAAAATGGTATATGCACCCTTATGTTTACTGCAGCACTATTTACAATAGCCAAATTCTGGAAGCAACCCAAGTGTACATCCATAGATGAATGAATAAAGAAGAGGTGGTATTCATATACACAGAACATTATTCAACCATACAAAGAATATGATCCTGCCATTTGCAACAACATGGATGGATCTACAGGGTATAATGCTAAGTGAAAGTCAGTCAGAAAAAGACAAATACCATATAATTCCACTTATATGGGGAATTTAAGAATCAAAATGAACAAAGATCAAAGTAGACAAAAAAACAGATTCTTAAGTATAGGGAACAAATTGATGGTTATCACAGTGGAGGTGGGTGGAAGGATGACTGAAATAATTGAAGGGGATTAAGAGTACACTTATGATGAAGACTGAGTAATGTATAGAACTGTTGAATCACTACATTGTACACCTGAAACTAATATAACACTGTATGTTATTTATACTGAAATTAAAATTTTTAAAAATTTAAATAAAATAAATAAATTTTAAAAGTGGGTGTAATAAAAAAGCACAATAGTTTGTGGGGAAAATAGGGTTGGAACACGACCTTCAAGAACATTAACACTGGGGCGCCTGGGTGGCTCAGTGGGTTAAGCCGCTGCCTTCGGCTCAGGTCGTGATCTCGGAGTCCTGGGATCGAGCCCCGCATCGGGCTCTCTGCTCAGCAGGGAGCCTGCTTCCTCCTCTCTCTCTGCCTGCCTCTCTGCCTGCTTGTGATCTCTCTATCAAATAAATAAATAAAATCTTTAAAAAAAAAAAAGAACATTAACACTAACACATTAAAAAAAGAAAGAGGAACCTAGTAAAAATGGTTAAAGAGTTTGGCACATTTTAAATATTTAGAAAATACATTACTACTACAATAAATATTTCATCTTGAGAAAAATCTGAGGTATTGTAGATATGGACACTGAAAAGGCTGTAACTTTTGAATTATTGTAAAGTAGTAGGAGGATGATTATCTGAAATAAGATAGAAGTTGTAATACCAGATGTGTATGGGTATGAGACATAACACACAGAGAATTCAGAGAGCTGGTAGATATGTGAGATGTGTGTATTTTGTGCATCACAACACCACTTGCTTCTTTTAGGTATAGTTTTCTGTGTTTGCCTGATGTTTCTCAAGGACAACACTGCACATAAGCAAGCATGAAATTATGCTTAAATTATTCTCTAGTTTATCAGTTGAAGTGGAATAAATCTGTAGTCAGCCGAACTGACTACAACACCACAAATATTTCAATCATCCCTAATATGTTAGGAATTCTGCTGAGCTTAGAGGATAGAAAGGAATATAAAACACAACCTCTGCCTTCAAAGGGCTCACAGTCTAGTAAAAACAATAAGCCAGGAAGAAATAAACGATTACACTAACACTTTAAAACTGTTAATATTCTGGTATTGTTGGAGCTAAGTGTGAATGTGGTTGGGGGCATGTAATTTGAGGAAAAGCTCTGGGAGGACATAACTGGGAGAAATCCACCACCTGGATTTGTATTTCAGTTCTGCCACTTTCTTGCTTTGTGATCTTGGGCATGCTGTCAGTGTTCTTGCCTCACTTTCCCTATCCATTGTAACAGATGATAACAATGTCACCTACTAAAGGACTCAGGGGAAGAATAAAAGGAGTTATTCTATGTAGAATGCTTAGAACAATGCTTGTTACATACTGATTAAGGATTCAGTTAGTGGCCATTGTAATTACTCTCAGTAATATCATTACTATTATTAGAGTTGGATATTATCACTATTACTACTATGGAAGAACTGGAAGGTCACAAAAGGAGTTGACATTCTTCCTAGAAACAATGGGAAACCAGCATAGGAATTTAAGCTGGGATATTATAGCATTATGTTTTATAATAGAGCTTTGATAGTAGTCAGTAATATGGATAGAAGACAGGCAAAATGGGAGGCAAGCCTATCTCCTAACACAAGGACAGCTACAGGGTGATGAAGAGAAGAGAACATATAAGAAGACATGAGATGAAACCTCTAGGATTTATAATTGATTGATTATATGCTGACTTAGAGGGAAAAGTAATCTGCAATGAGTCCCAGATTTCTATTTAACTCAATAGCTCACAAGACTAGGGATATCACAAGACTAGGGATATAGGTAGAAAAAACATATTTGAAGAGGAAAACTACAAATTTAGTTCTGGGCTTACAAAAATTGAAGTGCCTGTGTGACAACAGAATGATTAGTTAAAAATAAAGATCTTTATTACATGAGAAAGTCCTGGGCTGGAGATCTGGAGATTATACACAGTATCAGTGTATAATCATGTAGTACCAACACTATAGTTGTGAGGATGAGTACATTTCACTTGCATATGGACAGTGTGCTTGGCTTCATTTATCATAAGCCTTTTGTTCCTGGATTCTATCACGAAATAATGTTAAGCTGCTTCCTTCTAACCTACAGATCAAGAAATAAAAGAAATTTAAAAAATAAAGAAAAATGAATTCTACTGGTGATAGTTAAGACTATAAATATAAGACCGATGTATCTATAAATGTATTTTCTCCCACTCTTTCTGGTGCATCTTACTGGTACCAGTAAAACTGTAATACATAGTACTCTTCTGCATGCCAAGTAATGTCACCTTCATAAGGAGCTTCTGCCATTATCTCTACTTTAATGATTTATTCTCAACTGGCTAAACCATTCTGAAGGCCCAGATCACATGCTCTCTCTCCCATTCAATTTCTTAAGGGTGGTCACCATTTTTTATGGTGTCTCCATTCTTGAATACATCTCAACCTTTATCTCTTGGGTACCTATTTTGGAAATATTTATTAATTAATTAACAATGAATTAATTAATAAAAATGAATGAATGAAAATTGATGACCGTTTTCCACTTGAGATAGTATTAGAAAGGAATGTTAGAGATAGCAGTGAGGGAAACAAGCCAATATTTGGAAGTTATAACTTAGCAAAATTTTAATAAAAAGGTAGTTTTTACAAACGACTTTTCAAATAAAATAGTAGTTCCACAAAACTTTAAAGAAAAAGAGAAATAGCAGCATAGGTTTCTCAAAATGTGATGGCATGATTGTTAACCACTGGGAGAATTTTTAAAAAATAACAATGACAAAGACTTTTAATAAATATTTGATTGATTGATTTTTAAAAATTGCTGAGCTTAAAAATATATCAGTTGGAAAAACAAAACAAAAACACAAAGATCTCTGCTGTCCAGGTAGAAGAATACAATCTTGTTCTAGGAATCACAGAATTTCCTATTTGTTTCAGTTTGGGGTGCAGGAAGAGAAAAAAAAAAGAGAGAAAGAGAGAGTCCTGGATAACTGAGATTTTTGGCCATACTTGGTTGCCTTTCAGTTGATATGGGAAAAATTGGAGGAATCTCAAATTTTGGAATGAAAGAGCTAAATTTTAGGCATGTTGTGTTTAATATCAATAAATATGCAAATGAAGATGTCTAATAAGTGGTTAGCTATATACTATACCATACCATGGGCAGGATGACAGGAATATCTATCAAATGTACAAACCATTGTTTATAACTTAGATCAGTAAAAGATTTTTGGTGGAGAAATATTTAACCATGACCTAATGTAGAATTGCTAGGGCATGGCCATAATAAAAAGCTAATTCAATTTTTGTTTCCTTAATATGCTCTTTGTAGACATTACAAAACCTCTCTATACCAATATTAGTCCAGTCTGAGCATGGCATTGGCTATATGGGTTTGGTATTCAGGAAGAGACTGAGCTATTTTTGATACATTTTGAAGTTAGGGGCATTTTACACAGTACTTGAAGCCCTGAGACTATAAAACGAAGGATAGTGTATGAGGATACAAAATGTAAAGCAACAAGAAGAGAGGCCTGGAGCATTCTGTTTTAAGAAATCTGGAGCAGTGGTGGAATGAGTAAGAATAACTAAGAAGTGACTGAGGTAAAAACAAACACAAACAAAAAATACCAAATGAGTGTGGACTTCTGAAATCCAAGTGAAGAAAGTAAAAAGAAAGAAATCAGTGGTCGCATTATGAGTTAAGTGTGGATTAAGAGCTGATCCTGAATTTAGCAATGTGGTAATAATTGGTCACCATGAAATGCCATTGCCACGGTGACCACTGCCATGGTAGGGATGAGAGTCTGTGGGGGAAAAAATTAAGAAGTAATTGGAGAGAAGATTTGAAGAAAGTGAGATAAATAACTTTTCCAAGGAGTTTTGCTGTCAAGAGTAATAAAGATATAAGGGTAATAAGCCAGTTAGTGAAGTAGAGTCAAAAGAATATTTTTATTATAGTTTATGAAATTAAGAGGAATTACAGTATCTTGTTTGTCTTCTATGTGTTTGGGATAAAAGCATGGATTATAGAAAAGATTACCATCTCTCAATATGAGACATTTATTTGCTTCTATACTGTTCCTGACATTGTACATGAAATGTAAGTAAACTCTGCAATCCACAGACATATATTGCATAATTGAATAATGCAACTGCATAATTGTTAAGCAGATTAGCACTACTATCACTAGGTCTGATTCTGAGAGGATCCTTAGAAATCTGGAAAAGTTAATTGACTACTCTGGTACAGGTTCCATCAATAAAGCGGTCTTATTTTAGCTACTTCATAGTGTTGTTATGAAATTTATAAGACAGTGAGCCAAAAGCTTCTATTGTAATGTGTGGAAATTCATTAGCAATTAATAAATCTTACAATCATTCCTGTTTTAAAATTGATAAAACTAAGAATTTTTCTACAGGACTTTTAGTTCACATATGTAACATGTGGATTCACTGTGTATTAATACTTTATGTATGTGCCTGTGTGTGTTCTTGAAATCTGTTATTAATGGATATTTTTAGCTTCTATATTAAACTTCTTTGCCCAGATTTCATATAAAAACATCCATCATTAGAAATACAAAGGAGTTTCCTCAAACTTCTAAAAGTTATCTATCAAGACACCATAGAAAATTTTATTCCTAATGTAGACCATTTAAAGCATTTTCTTTAAAATGAGAAACACTAAAAGATGTTTACCAGTATTACTGATCATATTCAATGTGCAATGTTTTAGCCAATGTAACATAACAAGAAAATAGGTAAAAGTTATAAGAATATAAAGAAAGAAACCAAATTGCCATCATTTTCAAATGACCTAGAATCATCTAGGAGAGTCATTAAAATTTTAGATTCCTGAATCAATTCTAGAGATTCTCTGTCTGTAAGTTTGAATTTCTCAGTCATAATTTCTACTGATTTGTTTCCTGTGTATGGCCATATTTTGTTAAAGAAACAAAAATGCAACAAGCATGCCTTGTTATTTTTTTGTTGAAAACCTGGCCATTTTGATTAATATAATGTGGAAATTTTGGAAATTAGATTCTTTCTCCTAAGATTTGTTGTTTATACTTATTGTAGTTTGTCTAGTGCCTTTTCTGAATATATTCTATAAGGTTTGTATTCTTTGTTGTATGTAGTCTCTGAAGTCTGTTCTATAGGCTTAGTGGTTAGTTAATGATTAGACAAACATTTCTTTAAATGACTAGAACCTAAAACCAAAAACCAAAAACCAAAAAACAACAACAAAAAAAGCAAAAATTCCAATCTTTACTAATGGGCTCTGTGTCTGTGTTTGGGGCATGTCTTCAACTATCAGCAACTCAATTGACAACTCTACCTTAGCTTTTGTTTCCTGCTTCCTTTGAGCTGCAAGGTTGGCAGGAAGTAAGATCTTAAGGCCTTCTCACGTCTTTCCTGAGCATACATATAGCCCTGAACATCTGTGTGGCTTTCTCAATTCCCAGGAATGTGTTGGGACCTTTAAAAGTCCTTAAGAACTTACTTCATTCCCAGCTTTTCTTCTCAAACTTTTTGGTTAATCTATTGTTTGCTCCAAATGTTATCTATTACATCAGGCAGCAGCAACCTAAAACATTAGCTTATAAATGTCTTCGATATATCTGCAACCCCACGTTTATTGCAGCATTATTTACAACAGCCAAGATATGTTAACGACCTACATGTCCATCAATAGATGAATGGATAAAGAGGATATAAGATATTATTCAGTCATAATAAAGAAGAAAATACTGACATTTGTGACAATATGGATGGATCCTAAGGGCATTATGCAAGTAAAATAAGTCAGACAAAGAAAGAAATACTATATGATCTTGCTTAAATTTAGAATCTAAACAACAAAAACAGACACAGAACAGATTGGTGGTTGATAGCACAGGAGTGGGGGTAAAGAATGGAAGAAATGGGTGGCAGTGGTCAAAGGTACAAATTTCTAGTTATCAGATAAATAATTTCTGAAATGTAGTATACTACATGGTGACTATTAAAAAATAAAAGCAATTTTAAAATAAGAGAAAGGGAGGAAATACAACCATATGTTAATGCTAGGGGCTGAATTGTGTCTTCCTTAAATACATATGTTGAAGTATATATCCTGGTACCTCAGAATATGACTATGTTTGGAGACAACATCTTTAAAGAGGCAATTAAGGTAGAATTAGATCACAAAGGAGGGCCTTAAATCCAGAGAAGAGAAAATTAGATGAGCAACACACAGAAAGATGACTTGCAAATCATAGGGAGAAGGCAGCCATCTATGAGGCCAGGAGAGAGGCCTTGTGAGAATCTAACCTACTGACACCTTGATCTCAGACTTCCAGCCTCTAGAATTGTGAGCAAATAAATTTCTGTTGTTTAAGCAACCCAGACTGTGGCATATTGTTATGGTAGCTCTAGAAAACTAATAATAATGATTTGATTTGGTTTCAAAACACGGTAAGAAACAAAATGAAAACATGCATTTGTTAAGACACAGAAGTTTAAATGCCAGCTCTTCCACTGAACATTCTCAGCTTCAAATCCCTAATTTTGTAAATGAGAATAAAAAAGCTATTTTACTACAATATTTCAGGAAAATTATTTTCTGATGTGCTGGATGCTCTGTGTATCATAAGTGATGTGGTAGTATTTAATAGTTCTGGCAGTAATGGTAGTGCTGGTAGTAGCATGGCTAAGAAAAGTGTTTATAAAAATTATGTATTTATGTATTTTCTAACTTTCCTACACTGACCATGCTTAACTTTTCTAATCAGGGAAAAGAAGCCAATGAATGCAATTTTAAAATACATTAGTTTTAAGGATATTTAGAAAAGGGACCCCTTTGTGGCTCAGTTGGTTAATCATCTACCTTTGTCTCAGGTCATGATTCCAGAGTCCTGGGATCAAGTCCCACACTTGGTTTCTTGTTCAGTAGGAACATGCTTCTCCCCCTGCCTGCTTGTGTGCTCTCGCTCTCTCTGACAAATAAACAAATAAAACTTAAAAAAAAATTAGTCAAATTCTTTTTAATTAATCATTTGTGAAGTGTTATATATTGAAACATATCAGTCAATGGCCACAAGAAATGGAACTGTACTCAAACAAGTTAGCAACAAGGGAAAGCACACGTAAGAGGTGTTTTGAGCATCTTGGTAAAAGGGAGTCGGGGGAGGCTCATTACAGGATGGAACATGTGCAAGGTGATTTTAGAAGGATTGATGTGAAGCAGTGATTAGTTCTGGATTGGGCAATGTCAGGAAGCACAGGCAATTCTGTGATTGGGTATCTTGGCACCCTGAAGCCATAGGTGGGAGGATTACTATATAACCAGAGTTGTTACTGATAAATACTAGTGACTCATGTTAGATGTGTGTGTGTGTGGGGGGGGTGTTCAGTTATTTTTGTGCTCCATGATATGCTTTGATCTAGTGTCATTATAGAGTCTCTGTGTCATGTTCCTCCAGGGTCACACATGGCTCCATCTCAGTATTGTTTATATTCTGTGAAAGTTTTTGTTTTGTCCATGCTCAGTTCTAAACACCCCAGCCTGGCTCTCAGTTTCTAGCTGCCAGCTGCCAGAGATTTTCTTTTCGTTTTGTTTTGAATCTATCTTTCTTATAGTCTGGAGACTGCTGATAGGGATGCCCCAGAAGAAGTTACAGCACCACATTCTCAATCCCTCAGTTCTTCCTTTGTAGCCAATTTTCTGTAACAAATAGACCTCCTTGCTTAGCAAACACATTTCTGCATAATTGGTTCTCAGACACAGTTTTTGAGTAAATAATACTATGATATTAAAATTTTCTTAATCAAAAATAAGATAGGAAAAAAAAAAAGGTTTTCCCTTTGCCATTCCTTGAATTCTCTGTGAGGAATTCATTCCTAGTCATTTAGAGCCTAAAACCCAGTCCCTCCAAAAGTAGGGGTTACGGGTAAAGTTCAAATTCGGTGTTATTTCGTGGACCACATGAGAGTGATTTAGCACGTGAGGCAAACCTAAATCCTAACAAGTAAATGACTTTCAAATAAAATGCATTGAATGTTTTGTTTGCGGGGGAGAGTTTCTAGAGCTTGGCAATCTCTCCAGTGCTCATCACTTGCTCTGCAGGCTGCATATGCCAGGAGAAGCTTGGAGAGAAGTGAAAGGGAATCTCATGACCTTGTCTAACTGCTTCTGAGTAGAGCACATAGCTACCCTACAGAGATCTCCCATGCTTATGTATTGAGGTGTAGGTGGGAAATGAGAGACAAAAGGACCTTTGGAGAGGGAGTGCTTTAAGCTATTTTCTCATGGTAAGAGACGAAGTTTTCCCATTTCCTGCTTATTCTAATGGTGGCCTGGGATCCAGCAAAGCTTAAAAAATTAAAAGGACTCTCACAAGGCCTTATGGGAAAAAAGCAGGTAATGAACAGAGGCAATTTTTAAAAGTCACAATCAGAGGGGAGACATATAGAACTTGCAATTATGTGCTAGAGAAAGTTGAACTGTGAAGGGCCTGAATTCACAGGAGGGATGTACCCAGCTAAGGACCCCACTAATGAATTCGAAAAGGCTGCTCTTGCTTCGAAAATGTCAAAGAATAAGAATGAGTTAAATCTTATAAGGGAAAACACAAAAAACCTCAGTGATTAACGATGGCAAGGATTTTTTTGAGTCATTTAGATATTGATTTAGATGACTTTTTTTATTGGATTAAAAAAACATAAATGCTTGCTTCGAGGGTTAATAGATTTGGGTTAAAAATCCCTATGACAGTTCTGTAAATCAAATAATTGCTTGATCTCTAAGGTAAAGAATTAAAACCCTTGGATAGACTGAGAAGGACTGACCTCAGTGAAGGGCAGCCAATGCACAAAGAGTGATTACACTGAGGAAAAGAGAACGTGAAGTAAGGTATTTGTACAGAGCAATACAGAAGTAAGACAGTGACATTTTGTGCCTTTTGAAAGCACTGGCTCCTTGAAATCCCAAATGCTTAGAATATGCTACCTCAAGTAAGGTATAAGCAGAAAGCTCCAGAGTTCTTAAGAATTCCAGGGTAAATTTCAGAGGACCAATTCCATTCTTAAAAATGATTCATTAAATTAAAATTTGTCTCTTTATTCTTAAGCACTGTTGTTGTTCCCACGAAGGACCAAGATAGAGAAGTTAAACAACATGAAGATGCCTAACCATTCTTCCAGAAAACCTTCAGCTTTGTTTTCCAGAGTTCCCAGCTATTCCTTTCTGCTCTATTTACCTCATCTCTGGGGAAACTTCCCCAAATACCTCAGGTACACAGCTACCTAGAAGAAATAGTCCCTCTCCACTATTAAGTTGTGCCTTGGGGAAATGCTATGTTTAAAGACGTTCACATTGAGGTATGACTGATCAAAATAGGTGCAAACAGTATTCCAACAAGTGGAAAAGCTTTGTAAGTCTGAGGAATAGAGCTTTAATAGCAGGTTTCAGATAAGAACCATTAGGTAGGACTGATTTTGTGGTACCAGTGTCTGAAATCCCACTGGCATTTATAGGTTCTCTTGTCCTCCATAAAGGACTCTCTCCCTTCCCAGTTCCGGAGAGGCCCATTTTAAATTTGAAAGGGTAAGTGAGTTCAACCTTAACAGGCCCGCAAGGCATGTTTACAGATTTAAAAACTTTCCCTGGTTAAGAATAAGGTCCCAGGAACTGAAGACTATTGGATGCAAAGCATGTCTAGGCACAATTAGGGAGGAGAAAATTGGAAAATTAGGCAAAATGGTAATAGAACTCAGCATGACATTACTGATTACTGATAAAGCTAAAACAGGAGGGAAGGAGCTGAAAAGGGAAACTGCTGGGAAGTGACAAAGCAGCTGGTTTTGACAAAAATGACTCAATCCAACAAGCCAACTCTACGGCCTCTGATTTGAAATCTCCAGCCACAGCCAAAGAGTGATTTAGTAAGGAGAAAGATGCCCAACTGCACTTGCAGGGTGCCTGGAGACCAATAGGGTGGATGATAAGATCAGTTTGTATCCAGTGTTCCAAAAGTCACAGGCAAGTTAGGGGCCAAGATGAGGGCAGATTTGAAAGCTTAAAGGAGATATGGTACCTAACCAGCTGGCATCACAGTGATTTGCAGAGACAAAATTCTTTTTGTCTCGTCCCTTCAGATTGGATGACTTCCACTTGAGACCAATGGCCTTTATGTTTTTCCTGAGGTAGTATCACTGTTGCTCCTGTGACCTTTGAGTGGGGCTGTTGCTGGAGATACAAATGAACAAATGGAATTCTTGGTTATTGGAGGATGAGAAAGACAGAAGAGTCCCTGAACCTCACTGGCAGTAACTAAAAATGCAAACAGCATACTAAAATCAATTTCATAAGTATTTCTGAGTGCTTACCTAGAGCCAGCCACCATCCTAGCAATATAAAGATGGGAAAGCAAAAAATCAGAAAAACTCACATATGGTTGACTCCTTCTCTTTCAATCTAATACAGAATTTCAGAGGAGATTTAAATAGAGAATTATAGAAGGACACAAGGATGGGTTACTTCTGAGGAATGAGGATGAAGAAGAGTTTCAGGAGAGTGACTAAAAAGATGACAATGAAGTAAACCTCATCATGCTCTCATTTTTTCAGAAGAGTTCTATTGCTACCTACAGTTCTCACCCTTCCCCCCCTCCTTCTTTTATTAAAAAAAAACTTACTGACTTAAAGAGAGTGCACGTTATGAATAAAGGATATTCTATGAAATCTTCTAATTGGTGTCATTCCCCTTCATTTTGTATCTAACAGAAGGAAAAATAAGAAATTTAATATCTGCCTATTTTTTTTTATCTAAAGAAGGCATTTTATACCAAAAAATGCATCTAAAGATTCTTCAATTCTACAAAGACAGTGCCTTTGGGTAAAGCAACTGTGATTTTGAAAGGATCCTAATGATTATCACAACCCTGGACTTCAGAGGCAGTGTTTTCTGAAAACAAAAGCAAACAAATAAATAAATAAAAGGAAAACCTAGCAGAGAGCCTCTAAACTGCTGCTCAGCATGCTCAGCCTGCTTACCTAGCCAAGCATTCCTTGGATCAGGCCCCCTATTGGTTTTATTTAACAAGAGAAGTACTTCTATTCAGTTTGGCATGCCTTTAGTGATTGTTGGTTTAAAGGGAATTCAACAGAACCAGCAGGACAGACTGCTCACAGTTCCGACTCAATGTTCTAAGATTAAAGAGTTAATACTGAAGAAACAACATCTTCAGAAAAAAAAAAAAATCTGCTGTGTCTATACAAATTGACAGCTGTATATGTCTTCCATTTTTTAAACTGCTTCATTTAAAGGGAAAATGATTATGGACATCAGGAAGGACTTTGTTTACAATAAAAGCATGTAATTTATAGAAAAGAGTATATAGGTATGTGCTATGGTGAGTGCTGTGAAGTGTGTAAACCTGGCGATTCACAGACCTGTACCCCTGGGGAAAAAAATATATTATATATTTATAAAAAATAAAATAAAAAAATAAAATAAAATAAAAATAAAAATTAGAGCTTTACAAGAAAAAAAAAGAAAAGAGTATATATACATTTTTAAAGCTGGATCATTTTTTATTTGAAATATAGCAAAACTAATTATACCATAATTGAAATTACTAAGCATTTAAAAAAAATGCAGTCTTTACAGTTCTCCTTTAATATTCCCCTTTCCTTTTCCTGCTTCATTCCCCTTTCTTTTAGATACTCCATGTAATTCTAATCACCCCATTTACCTCACTGATGAATGAGGGACCCTCCATCCAAAACATCATGAGATGACTGACCAAATGACACCCAACAATGGCCAGATAAGAATGGAAGCAGTGTATTAGTCACATATATACACAGCCTGAGAGGAGCACACTGCACTCTCTCTACAGGACCACAGGGGGTGGGAAGGTGGAGTGATGTGAAACACTTATTCACTCAGAAATTCAGTGAACCAGCAGGGACTGTGGTATTCAGGGTCTGTAGCCATCAGAGGGTGTAGTGCAGCTGGGCTAACTGACAGCTGGATAAAGTCTTTCTCACTGGGTGGAGGTGATACCTGGTAAGAGCAGGGAAACTCATGGCTAAGAGTTTTGTGAACCCACGAAACCCCAAAATGTCAAGATAACACATGGAATTTTTAAGTTTTGCCATACACACTACTGCATGCGTCCGTTGGCTGCTCACAGTTCTCAGGCACTGTACATTCTAAGCTTGACCTTCCAAGAGAATGTGACATGCTCTGATATCAGAGTTTTATCACTTGTAAAACTAAATTCTCCTTCATTTTCAGGTGGAAATGTATTAAAAAATCAATTTCTCATGAAGGTAATAGTTTGCTATCTTACCTGTGCAATTATTAAGGGAACAACTTGTAGTGCTTTAAAAAATACACATATTCTGGCATTACCTCACCAAAAATTCTAATAGGTTTGATGTAGTACCCACAGTTGTGTCTCAACAATACAGCCCTATACCCCTCTTATAGTAAATAATAGATACTACAGGCAGAAATTCAGTGAACACATAGTTGAACCTACCATTGGTCAACTGGATCTAACTGATATTTAGAGAATACTTTATCAAACTGAATACACATTTTCCACAAGCTCAAATGGAAGATTTGCCAATATAGACCACATTCAGGGCAACAAAACATACCAAAACCATTTTAAAAGAATACACATTATACAAAGTATGTTCTCACACTGCAGTGGAATTAAACTGTAGTTGATAACAGAAAGAGGAGTGAAAAAATCTCAAAGTATTTGGGGGTTAAACAACACATTTCCAAATGATGCAGAGGTAAAAGTAGTCCTAAGATAAATTTAAATATATTCTGAACTAAACAAAAATGAAAGCATACCTTATCAAAAAGATGGAGATATAATGAAAGTGGTGCTTAAAGGGAAATTAGCACTGAATTATAAGGAAAACAAGCTCTAAAATCAATAACTAAGATTCCACCTTAGGAAACTAAAGGAATGAAAATAATTTAAGTCTAAAGCAAACAGAAGAAAATAACAAAAAATAGAGTAGAAATCAGTGAAATTAAAAGAGGATATTAGTAGAGAAAAATCAGTGAAACAAAAGTTGGTTCTTGAAAAAGAGAAATGAAATCTATAAACTTCTAGCCAAACTAACCAAGAAAACAATGGAAATGATAAAAACGATTAACCTTAGAAATAAGAGAGGTTGTTACTCTTGCTTCCATAAACACTGAAAGAAAAATTAAGAGCAACTCTCTAGTCACAAATTGGATAACATAGATGAGCTCATTTAAAGACACCAACTATCAAGACTTAGCAAGAACAACAACAAAATAGATAATCTGAATAGCTCTAAATCAATTAAAGAAATGGAATCAATAATTATAACCTTGCAAAAAAGGGAACATCAGTCTAAGATGTTTCAGTGGTGAATTCTACAAGTATTTTAGGAAGAAATGTTATAATACCTCTATATTTTATTCTATTCCATAAGATAGAAACAGAAAGAACACTTTCTAACTCATTATATGAGGTCAGTTTAACTGTAATACCCAAACCAGTTCAAAACACTACAACAAAGGAAAGCTACAGACCAATATCTCTCCAGACCACAGATGTAAAAATTATCAATAAAACATTATCAAATTGTACCAAAAATAGGTAAAAGAAATATATTTTATGAACAGTGAGATTTGTTCCAGATAAGCGGAACTACTTCTATATTCAAGTCAATTAATTTAATCAATCACATCAGCATACTAATGAAGAAAAATCATACAAGCTTACCAATTGATGTAGAAAAAGCATCTGACAAAATTTAATACCCTGCATGATAAAAACTCCCAGCAAACTAGGAATAGAGGGACCTTTTGTACCTTGATAAAGAACATCTGCAAGAAACCTAAACTAATGTATTTGATGGCAAAACACTAGATGTTTTCTCCAAGACTAGAACTACATAAGGATGTTCACTTCTACCACTTATTTTTTTTTATTTTATTTCTTTTCAGTGTTCCAGAATTCATTGTTTATGCACCACACCCAGTGCTCCATGCAATACGTGCCCTTCAAAATACCCACCACCAGACTCACCCACCCCCCAAAACCCTCAGTTTATTTCTCAGAGTCCATGGTCTCTAATGGTTTGTCCCCCCCTCCAATTTCCCCCAACTCACTTCTTTCTCCCAATGTCAATTTAAAATTGTACTAGAAGTCCAAGCTAGTACAATAACACAAGAGAAGTAAATAAACCATATATAGATTAGAAAGAAAGAAATGTCTTTGTGCATGACGTGATTATACAGAAAATTCCAATGAACTAATGAAAAAAATCTCTGGAAAGTAGCAATTACAGCAATTTTCAACAAGGTTGCACAATACAAGTCAATATACCAAAGGCGATGACTTTGCTATATAACAGCAATTAACAATTTGGGAGAAAATATTCACAAAACACATATCTGATAAAGTACTTGTATCCAAACTATGCAAATTTTCTATAACACAACAAAAACACAAGCAACCCAATTAAAAAATGAGCAAAAGAGTGAACCCTAAGGAAAACTATGGATATTGGTTGATTATAATCAGCCAATGTAGGCTCATCTTTAGTAAATAATGTACAATTCTAGTGAGCAATATTAATAATGGGGGTGGCTATGCATGTGTGGTGTCAGGGGATACATGGTAAATCTCTGTACCTTTCTCTCACTTCTTTTCTAATCCTAAAACTGCTCTTAAAAAAAAAAAAAAAAAGTCCTAGAACACCCAGGTGGTTCAGTCAGTTAAGCATCTCACTTTGGTTCAGGTCATGATCCCAGAGGCCTGGAATGGAGCCCCGCTTCTCCCTCTCACTCTCCCTCTCCCACATCCCCTGCTTGTGCTCTCTTTCTCTCGGTCAAATAGATAAATTAAATCTTTAAAAAAAAAAAAAAAAGTCTTTAAAAAGTGGGCGAAGGTTCTGAACAGACACTTCACCAAAGAAGATATACAGATAGCAAATAAGAATCTGGAAAGAGGGGCGCCTGGGTGGCTCAGTGGGTTAAAGCCTCTGCCTTCGGCTCAGGTCATGATCCCAGGGTCCTGGAATCGAGCCCCGCGTTGGGCTCTCTGATCCGTGGGGAGCCTGCTTCCTCTCCTCTCTCTCTGTCTGCCTCTCTGCCTACTTGTGATCTCTCTCTCTCTCTGTGTCAAATAAATAAAATCTTAAAAAAAAAAAAAAGAATCTGGAAAGATGTTCAACATCGTATCATTAGTGACTTTCAAATAATGCAACAATGAGATACCATTACACACCTATTACAATGGCTAACCCCAACCCTCTCAAAAAAGACAACGCAAATGCAAAATGATGCAGCCATTTTGGAAGACAGTTTGGCAGTTTCCTACCAATGTAAACACAGTATTACCATGTACTTCAGCAATTATGTTCCTAGATATTTATCCAACTGAGTTGAAAACTATGTCCACATAAAAACCTCTACCTAAAGTATAGCACTTTTATTCATAACTGCAAAAAACTGGCAATAACCAAAATACCCTGTAATTGATGAGTGGATAAACAAACTATGTTATACATATACAATGAAATTTTATCCAACAATAAAAGGAAATGAGCTATTAAGCCAGAAACAATCAAACAAAAAGCATGGAAGGACCATCTTTGGTTATGGTGACTTTCTCTATTATTTATTTATTTTCTATTCCAATAAGTTACATTCCTGTTTCTATCCTTTCCTTATCTCTAACTATTTGGGGTTTTATTTTCTCCTCCTTTTTGTTTTCTTACAATGAAATTGTAGAACATTTATATTAGACTTTTCTTTTTTTCTAATATAACTCTTAAAAAACTGTAAGTTTCTCTCTTTCTCACTACTCTAGTTGCATCCCACAAATTTTGTTGTGTTTGAAAGCATATGTGTTCTGGTACTCAGATACTTCAGTAATGAGGATCTAGACCGTTCTACCGAGTAAGCCACCTAGAGGTGTCCAGAGGAGACACTGGACAGTATGAGGGAAATCTAGCAGTATGAGGAAATCATCTCTAGGAGAGAGAGGCATGTCAGTTAAAGGCTTAAGAGCTAGTTGTAGTTACAGGAACTATGTTTCCATACTAACCTCGTTTTGTAAATTTTCTTAGGAAACAAAGCCAAGTTCTTTCCAGGAGAGATGAATTTAGACTATTAACTCAGTTGATCAGAGTGTTAAGGGGTGAACTGTAGTCAGTCATTATGGAGGGCTTCTCTGAGCTGCCTCAGGACGGAATTGCTTATTACTCAGCTGCTAGGAAGGCTGTTGCTAAAGGTTCACAGCTGCACTGCTCACTGAAAATTGCCTTCAGCCAATGAGACTGCTTTATGTTCCCTGAATTTGCACCTTCTCCCCTGGGGCAGCTTGTATTCTATGATTGGTTGATACATGGGTACATAGGCCTAGACCCTCACCTCAATTCAGACCAACTCTGTAGTGTCAACCCCATGACTTTGGTTGATGCTGCTCTATGACTGCATCACAATTCAACTTCTTCCACTGAGCCATCCTATTTATCTCATGTATGGAAGTGTTGTTGCCTAATAGTGTATCCCAATAAGCCACCCTCACATAAGTCTTGGAATCTTACCTGACCTATGTCAGTAAGTTGTATTTTCAGTTAAGACCTCAAATTTTAAAAAGGAAAGCATAATGAGAGATCTGGTAACAAAATATCTCATTTCATAATTAAGAATAACCGCACTGATCCTAGAGTACTGGGATTGAGTCCCACATCGGGCTCCTTGCTCAGCAGGGAGACTGCTTCTTGCTCTGCCTGTTCTGCTTGCAGCTCTCTGTGCTCCTGCTCTCTCTCTCTGACAAATAAATAAATCTTAAAAAAAAAAAAAAGAATAATGGCATTACCAAGAATAACTGCATTATTTCAGAAAATATAAGATTGATTATATTATCCAACCTACAAGTACCAAGGAACGTGACCTGATAGAAAGATCTAAGGACTCTTAATTGGCATGTGTATTAAATATTTATTAGAACATGCTATGTGAATAAAGGACAGCATTAGAGTCACCCACTATGTGTTGATCAATAAAGGTGGGTAATTTTCTCCAGGACACTCTGATAAAATTCAACTTCCTGCTCTGAACAAGTTTCTAGTCTCACAATTCATCTGCAGCTGCCACCTTTTATAAAGCCCCCACAGCATGGAATGTTGTGCAAAGGCACAGTTCCTTATCTATAGGTAAGTTTTCTGTTTTTCAAATGGCTCTTGTGAGATATGGGTCAGCCAGGGTCTAGAGTGTGTGGTCACTTGATGGAACATTCCACAACAGTGGACAAAGTCACCCTGGCCCCTGTTGGAATTGACAGTTGTGGGGGTTCTGAGCCAAATGTCACTTTGCTTGTGGACTAAGAAATGAAGACTAGGAGCTGTATGAGAAAGCTGCTCTATATCAGGCTGAGTTCAGACACTCCACAACTCTTGCCATCACAGGAAAACTTCTGTGTCCCAAAATGTACTGCCCTGGTTACATTGGAAATGCAGTCAGCCAGAGGCAAACATGGATGATTAACAAGTTTTTCTTTGATTACCCCACACTTTTGGTTTTGCTCATTTGCCTCTTAATGAAGCTACTTCTTTTCAAGATACTCATTGTCTTGATGATATTCTTGTTTGCTCCAAAGCCTCTTACCAATACTCTGGACTTTTCACTTTCTGCTTTTCTAGCACATGCCAATTCCACTTAGTTTAATGCAATGATTTGCATTTTATAATAGAAGTGAAGTGTTTAGAAATGCAGTACATGACCAAGAAATGATTGTTAACCATGGGTATGAGTGGAACAAATCAGTAAATCCTGCCTTTGTCACCTTCGTTCAGAGAGGGATAGGATGTAGAAGGACCTGGCATCCATCAACTCTGGATAGCAAAGGGCAATGTTTTTCAGCTAGAGTGGTTTATTGTGAAATTACAGGGAACACTTCTCTGAGCAGGGAAGAGCCAAGAGAATTTAAGCACCATAATGGGGAATGGAGTAGAAGTAGGTTCAAGAATTAGAGACCTATTGTTTCAAAAGGAAAAAGTAGTAACTTTGTAAGTAATACAAATGTTAGTTCCTTCATGGAGAATTGTCCTATGTTGCCTCTAGGGGAAATTAACATTTTCTATTATGTAAGAGGCCTAGGTTATGTGTGGCAGGGTTCTAAAGGGGGAAATCAGTAATGTGTTGTCTGAACTAGAATGAAAATATTTGCATTCAAATTTAATCATCGGTCTAGAGCAATGTGCCTCAGAGTCAATTGGCTGATGGTTAATTTAAAGTACATTATGTGTTTATAAAACCCAGAAATGTTTCTCTCCTTAGTGAGGTTAGGCTTTGGGAAGTACAAATGAATGTAGCAATTCAGGAGAAATCCATTCATATACTTTCCATAATTCTACTGTAGTAGCACTAGAGAATTGCCTTCAAAGTTAATCATACCTCATCATCTTGGCCTGAAGGGCTTGATATCATGCTTTCTTGTATGCTTCAGAAAACAAAAAGTGTGTATCCTCCAGGTTTATTACAGTAGTAATAACCTTGGGTTATTTATTAGAGGCCAAGTGTCCTACCTCCTTGAGAGACCCTGGAGAAGATATCTGATATAAGAAACAGCAGAAATACAATTCTGTAATTTCACAAAGATTCTCCCTGTTCATCTGGGTCCAAAGGAGAAAGGTTATAAAATGTTATGTAAAGTAGGATTACAAATGTATCTGTAACATTACATATTCATAGGAAAACAACACTAGGAGATTCATGAGCTTACAAGCTATCTCAAAATATCAATTCAAACTCCTGGAAACTCCCCCTCCTCTTATACATATATATACATATACATATGCATACACATACATATACAGATATAAACATAGTTTATATAGATATAAAACGTGTATATCATAAAACCATATATAATCTATATTATTAAATTATAATATCTTATATGGTATAGTATGTAAATTACATGAAGATATAACGCAGAGCCCGCGTTTTCACAGGCTAATGGTAACACTGTCCTTAGACGTTTTAGGCCAAAATACTTGACGTCAAGCTTTCCTCTGTTCTCTTTCTTACTCTTGACATCCAAACAATTAAAGAATATTATTTTCATAGAATTCAAAATATTACCAAGATATGATCTCATTTTAGAATATCCAACACTTACAATCCTCCCCTTACTCCTGCATGAACCCCAAACCTCTCTCTCAGCTTAAACTCTTATTTATTTCCATATTCCTATTAAAGCAGTCAAAGGGATCCCCCCCTTTTTGAAGCCTGAAAACTTATAGGACCATACACAGCCTAAGTTAATCTAACTTAGACAATGGCCTTAGGAATTCATTTACATCTTTTGAGAATAGGCCTCTATTCAGTTCCACCCTAGTGTTCCATCAATGGGCCACAGTACTGATATTTCATGAAGGGGCAACTCCATTTTTACCCATTTTATAAGCTGGTAGTTCAACAGCTTAGAAAAACTGTTCAAAACCCACTATTCTGATCTAACCACTTCATTTGCTATAGTGGGAGACCCAAAGCAGAGAATCATCTTACTCCAACTAATGATGGTCCTGTATAGCCCAGGAATGTGGCCCTCTGTCCTGGCCTCGGTGGTTTTCAAACAGACATCCCAGCAACCTGAGAACCCTTGGAGTAAAAGGTTTCAAGATACTTTCCTTGACTGATCATACTCTGAGGATCTCTGCACTCAGGATAGGTCTAATGCCTGACTGAGACTTATCTTAGAAATCAGCATCTCTCACTAGCAATGAACTAAGAATTTTTACTAAACTCACTTTTAAAAAATATCTATTCCTTTGTGTGAAGTCAGTGTGGTGACTCAAATAGGTTACTGTTAGGGTCCGTGATCAAAGGAACAGGACTGATATAAAGCGAAAATCAAACAAAGCTTTATTTCACGCCAAGCATCAAAAATCAAACTGACCAGTCAGGGCTGTCTCTTACGAAAAGACGATGACGATGATTCCGACAAGGTCACTCCCAAGAAGGCTGCTCCAGACGAGGCTGCTCCGCAGATGAGGCTGCTCCCTGGTCGGAGCCGCTCCCAAGAAGAGGCCAATCCCATGAAGGCCGCTGCTAATGAGGTTGCTCCCTGGACAGGGCTGCTCCCCGGACAAGACTGTTCCCGCCAGGCCGCTCCCCGACAGGGCTGCTCTGGAGAGGCCGCTCTGGAGGAAGCCTCTTCTTTGATGATGCTGCTCCCGCAGGGCTGCTCACCGAGGAGGCCTCTTCCCAGACGAAGCTGCTCCCCGGAATGACACAACTCCGGCAAGGCAGCGGCTCAAGGTTCCTGGCGAGGTTGCTGGTGTTTAGGCCGTTCCCTGCGGCGCCACTGCCGAGGGTCGTGGTGTGTGGGCTGGGCCGCTGGCGTCGGGGACGCTGGTGTCTCGGTGGCGCAGGAGTCTCAGGGTCGCAGGCGTCGGGGCCGCTGGTGGCTCGGGGTGGCAGGCGTCTCGAGGTCGCAAGCGTCAGGGCCGCTGGTGGCGCGGGACCTCTGGTGGCGCGGGACCTCTGGTGGCGCGGGGCCGCAGGCGTTGGGGCCGCTGGCATCTCGGGGCTGCAGGTGGCTCGGGCCGCGGGGCCGCTGGTGTCTCAGGGCCGCTGGCGGCTACAGCGAGCGGCTGAGCTGCTCCACGACGTGGCCGGAGTCCCGCGGGGGATCGCCCATCGTCTCCTTGCCTGTGGCTGTCGGGCCTTGCGTCTTGCCGCCTGCCAGCCCCTCGCAGCACGCCAGCGTCTCCTTCTGCTGCACGACGGTCTCTGCAGCATCCTGGCCCACAGCTCCTCCTCAGGGCTCAGCGCGCCGCCCTGCATGGGCATCGCGGGCAACGAGCAGCCAGCATGCGCCGCCTCCGGGGACAGCGCCGTGCACATGAAGCAGCTGCCAGGCGGCGGGCCGTCTTGGGCGCCGGCGGCCACAACGAGCGCCAAGCCGGCGACCAGCAGCGCTAGCATCCTGTCGCCACAGCGCTCACTCCAGCATCAGCGGGCGGGCGCCTTCGGGGCACACAGTGGAGGCACCTCCTCTGCGGGCTTAGGCCCGGGGCGCCGCTTGAGGGCAGCTTGAGCGCGGGAGCCAACGGAACCGCCTGCCTCCCGCAGCTCGCTGTTCCCGCTCTGCCTACAGCTCTGACAAGAGCTGTTACAGCTCTTACAAGAGCTCCTACAGCTCCTACAGCTCTTACAAGAGCTCTCACAGCTCTCACAGCTCTGCTCCCGCCGGCTCTCCTTCTTCCGCTCCCGCCGGCTCTCTTTCTTCCCCCCCTTGGACAGCCTCGCAGACCAATCTTTACGGGGGTGGTTGAGCCCCGCCCCTACACAGGAGGCCAACTGAATTTCAATTAACCCTAATGGATATACGTGCACCCCACTGATTGGACGTCTCCACCGGGCCTGCCTCACCCCTACATCCGGGGTCCACAAGCTAGTTCCTCTGGGAAGGGCAGGTCCTTACAGTTACAGTCGGCCATGGAATAAAGAACAGTCTATACTCTTGTGAACTATAGTATCAATAATAATAAAAATAGTGCAATCTATTATACAAACACTTGGGATGCCTGAACAGGAATGTCTGTTACTCAGGAGAAAGGATGGGGAGCCATGTGCAACAAAACAGTTAAAGGGGGATTTTACTAGGTTCTGACTCTTCTAGGCCCATTTAAGTAGATGTAATGCTAAGAAGATAAGGGTTCTCTAATTTATATCTGAAAGGGAACTTTCAGATAATTTAGTCCAATATTCTCATTTAGATTATGAGGAATATGAGGCCCAAAAGGGCAAACTAATTTTTCCAAGTTTATCCCACTAATTAGAGATTGAACAGTGCCTGGAACCAAACTCTCAGTTTTCAGTGTTTTCTTCACTGACCAATGTAGTGAGACTTAGAAGGAATTAAGTTATGAGTGGTATTTTGTAACTAATTCCTATGGGTTCCAATTATAATTTTACCCTTTAGTCCCATTTTATAAATCCATGACCCCTCATGTAATAGTAGTCAAATAAAATATGTACATAATTTTAATCAGCTCTTTTAGAAATCTTTTTCAAAATAATAGATTCTTTGTATCTACTATATATATGTGTGTGTACATAAATATATATCTCACATAAGTAGGCAGATGATCTAAAATTTAAAATATTTCTTCTGGTATTCTGTCTCCTTTCTAATAATCTTAAGTCTAGTTTCTAAATAAGTTCAGTCCACCCAGCATCTTCCTTTATATGATTGCTATGTTTCAAGTCTTATTCAGGCCAATCTCATTTCTCTCCCTTTCTCAATCTATTCCAAAAGCACTCTTTGTACAATCATAAGCCTAAGGTGCTATATGTCAGCTTTGGTTCTGGGTGATTTGGAGTGAGTTCAAGAGTGATGTGGTGTTGGCCTGTTCGTTACACATAGCTGTGCTTCCACAGGGAATATCCAGAGATTCAATCACACCAATCCAGACAGAAAGAATGTTAGAGACATGCCAAATATATGGGTGCTTGTGAATCCATTCCACTTCCAGGAAGGAAGACAAAAGCTAGAAAAGGGAGAAGCAGGCTCAGAAAAGTGTGTCATGGGAGGTGGAGCAAGAACTTAAGTTGGTTCATACATCTTCTCCTATGAGTGGTGATGGGGAGACTGTAAGGGAGTCTCTGTTTATAAAATATTACTACCTCTCTTCTCCTACCCCTTGGAATTTGAGAGTATCACTACTGGGGAAAACAAAGCAATACAAAACAAAACAAAACTGTGTACTTCATCATGTTCCCTTTTGC
The DNA here is from genome assembly GCF_010015895.1 of Lontra canadensis. NCBI lineage: Eukaryota > Metazoa > Chordata > Mammalia > Carnivora > Mustelidae > Lontra > Lontra canadensis. Next base: position 3,823,110 of record NW_022631011.1, on the reverse strand, counting down.
AGACTCTTTGATCACAGAAGCATATTTTGATTGGGAGCCTCTATTAGCCTGAATCACTAAAATGGGCATAGCTCCCTTCCCTCATCCTACCTGGCTAACTTCCACTGGACATGTAGCCCTAATGAGAAATAGACTTTTGTTGTTTCAAAACACTGGGTTCTGGGGTTGTTATCTTGATGTAAGCTACCCTATCTAGACTTATATATGTAGATGGTTTGGACACTGTTTGCATGCTCAGATTTTCCATAGGCAAAGAAGAATGAAGCTTTCTCTAAATTCGTTTGGAAACAAGTTCCCTGTGTACTAAAATTGCTTATCCAGGCCTTTGCCCCAGGATCTATGGAAATGGAAGTGGAAATTCAATGAGTGAGGTCAGACAGACTGATGAATAATGGGAGGATTCATGTGGGGGAAGTCAATCATACTTGGGATGGTACCAGAGTGGCCATTTCTAGCTCCATGAACAGACCTAGATTATCCCTCAGGAAGATTATCTCTGGAGGATGTCTCTGAGATGTCTCTCAGAAGCTGGTTCTTCTCCAATGCCAGAGCCACTGGGAAGGTATCTGAAATATATTTCCACATGGAAAACACTGAGGATCCTAGTAGCTCTCTTTCTCACTCCTACATTCTGATATTTTATTCCTATCAGTATTTTCTGTTTCAAGGCCCAAACAGGGAAGACTACGAGAATTATTTTAAAAAAATAAGAAAAGAAATACAGTTTTCCCCAAATCTTGTCAATCTCCCCATGCAAAAAACTGACTTTCAGTCAAGACACAAGGGTCCTAGTCATAGAACTGACAAGTTATTTTATCTCAATCTACCTTTACTTAACTCAATTGCTGACAGAAGGTATATTTAGGTTATTGTTAAGACTCCAGTCCTAACATTCTTTGACTCTAAGCCATTTTATTACTCACTACTCTTGGTAACCAAATTAGTTATGTTACATGTTATGTTACATATTTGCAGAGTCCCTAGGATACTTTATACTTTAATTTTGAAAAAGAATTTAAAAAGAGTTAATGTCAAAAATTGTTTATGTTTTGAAAAAATCTAAAATGAAAAATTCAATCAACATAAAAGCCACTGTAGTACTTTAAATTATGCTGTTCTTCTGAGCCTTCTTTACACAGTGGTTTGGATTGCCCCCTAAGGAACTATAATTGACAAAAAGCAAACTACATTTAGAATAATGATTAGAGTTACTAATATACAACATTATGATTCCATCAAGCTCTATCTTTGGCTGTTAATTGGAAAGGCACCAAAAGGATTCAAGTAAAGTCAGCTTTGCTTTAACAAATTTAAAATTTTCAAAGATAAAGGATATGGCCTAAACCATCTTTTCAAGTACACCATCTAATCATCAGCTCTGTGGAACCATCATACTTGCATCTAAATTTGGGATGCATTATGTAATATAAAAAGCCAACACAGGACTTCTCTAGTACTTTTACCCTATCGGGATTTTTTTTTTTTTCCCTATTCCCTTCAATATGGTATCTTTGGCATTTTGGAGAATCCAAGCGATTAGAACTTCTTCATCTCCACCAGATTTGATGTCCGCTGGACTAAGCAATTAAATATTCATTCATTCATTCATGGAAATCCTGAGGTGAAATGTGAGTGTTCTTCTTTCTGACTTCCATAGTTTAAATCCCTCTCAAAGCAGACTCTGAGGTAAAGTTTATAGACAAAAAGCAGAAAGTATGCATGGTAGAGTCAAGCGGGGGAAAAGGAAAAGTCAATGTAAGGGTACATTGTTTAGGTAGCCACCACTATGAATAGTGGGTGCTCTATCCCACAGAATCCAAAAAATCTAGGAAACATGTCTGGGATTTTTCTATGCAGGGAACAAAAAAGGAAACATTTGTTCATCACCTCCCATCATCTATAATTGAAAAGTTAGCATATGGGATACTTAAAACTTTGCACTTCTGGGTCGTTCATGCATCAGTTCAGACACATTAAGTAGAGTCCTGTGGATGTCTCACAATACACATAAAAGAAGCTCTGGGTCAAGAAACAAGAGAACTTGAGGACTTTTAGTTTGCCCTTGTATGAAGTTATCTGAAGACTAGGTGGAAATTATTATTAAAACAGTGGCTGAAATAAGAGTTAAAGTCAAAAAGATTTGAAGTGATGCAGAAAAAGGGCCCAACACAGTCAAGCCCATGCATTACTGATATGTTATTACCCTCCACTAAACTGAATGCAGCAAAGTATCACATTCAAGATGGTATACAGTCACAAACTCTTTATATAATTAATACAAGAGAACTAGTAGAAAAGACTTCCGTCCTCACTGTAGCAACTTAATCCTAAAGCTATATTAATAGTTATAATTGCCAACTTCCCTCAATTATTTTGGAATTCCCTCACCCTTTACCAATACTTCAACTGGTCTAAGTGGTTTGCTTAGAATGTGATCTGAATTTCACACATGAGTCCTTAATTGCCTTGCTTTATTGGACTCAACCACTGCCAACTGCCCATTAACCAGTATTACTGAAAATGGAGGCACCAAAAAATGTCATAGTGAATCCTCTCCTCCCATTACATAGCTGGAATACTAGCTGTTCACAGTGCTTAAATTGATTACTGCTAGCTACATAAGAACTTAATTTTTTTTGGCTTGGTTTCTCCCCGATGAGAAGCCTGAAGAGACCATGTGATAGTTCTAGCTTTAAGTTCTTTAGGACCCATCTTGTATCCTTTGGAAGAATATTTCCCCACGAAGATTCAGCACCTATATTCCAACAGAGCCTATGTTTACAGAGATAGAAAGAAAAACTCCTACAAGTGAGTGACTGAAAATGATGGCGAGTTAATCCTCCTTCTGTCCTTTGGTTTCCAGATCTATGTATTCTAATTATTAGAGGTACAGTACCATAAGAGATCTCAAGTCCATAGCAGCATCTTCCACTGTGTATTCTGGTCTCTAGAGGAGAGCCAACTTTGATCTTTTCAGAGATGCCAGTTATGTCCACACTAGCACACTCATTACTGCCTAAATGAAAGGAGTGTCTGGGAACCACCAAGAAAACTAAGTCAGCAGATAGGTTCTCCAATCTCACGATTAATTCATGACAACATATTGCCCTAAGCCTTCTGACCACTTCTTCATAACAGACTTTACAGTCTCTATATCATCTCCACTTCATTAACTATATAAACGGTTATCATGTCCCAGTTTCAAAGTGCCATCTAATAATATACTGGGACCAGAAAATCTTACCAGAGTATTGAATCTCAAGATGATGGTGGGAGTTCACGTGGTAAGCCTTCACCTAACCAGTGAAAGACTCTACAGACCCACTTTCATCCATGTTTTACCAATTACCTCTAGTACATATTAGCCAAGACTTTACAATGATTCAGTGTTCAAGCTATGTTCCCTAAAAGCAGTAGCTCTAGTTCCTACTTGGGCTATACTGAGACCTGACCTTGGTCTTTGGCATGAAGGCAATATAGTGGAGACAGGAGTATATCTTCTAGTCAGCAAGCATCATTTTGAGAGATACCTGCCTTAGGTGAGTATTTATAGGATCACTAAGCAAAAGTAATCTGTTCTCCTCTATCAAGGGAAGTGAGATGCTTCTGTTGGCATAAAAAAATCAGGGGGCTTTTAAGATTCTTAGGTTCATTTAATAAATATTTTCATTCTAGGTTATAGGCCTCAAATTGTTTCCTTTTAGGTCTCTAACTTTGACATAAGGAACCTGTCAAGGTTGCATACTAAGTTTCCTTGGCAGCTCTACCATACTTAAAATTAAGTATTGTGACTCATTTTCAGCACAGTTCTACCAGATATTGGAGGGAGAAGAGCTTTCTATAACTCTTCAGTGGAAATACGGTGGGTTAATAGTTTCTTTAGGTTGATAGGTAGCTGACAGAGTCCATCATTTTTTTGTTGTTGTTATGGTTTCCAAAGCAGTTAACAAATTTTGATTTATTTCATAATCCTTATAATTGAAGTTTTCTCCATATGGTTTAATGGCCCCAGGTATCATATAACTTAATGCCTCACATTCTATATGCCTATTATCACAATTATGCAAAGATAAGAGTCAATATGATACTACACACCATGAGTTAATTTCTAACCCCCATTCCTGGTACTAATGTTACTAGTCTGGGTTCTTGCCAAAACAGTCACAAAAACAAAGATCTGTGAATGGGTACAGTATTTGGGAAAGTAATTCAAAGGAGCAGAAGTAAGACACAGAAAGACTAAAACAGAAAAGAGGAAAAGTCAATGCAAAAATATATAATCATTAAGAACGCTAAGAACTAGCTGTCCAATCCAGGGGGATATAACATTTGAGGATCACTGGGCCACAGCAGGGTTCTGCAAACTAATGCTGGTGACCACCTGCTTTTGTAAATAAGTTTTATTGGAATACAACCATGCTCACCCATTTGCTAACTGTGTATGGCTGCTTTCACTGTAATAGATATTTGAGTAGTTGTCGCAGAGCCTGTATGTCCCACAAAAAAAAAAAACCAAAACAAAACACAAAACAAACAAACAAACAAAAAAAAACCAAAAAACTTCCTATCTGGCTCTTTACCCCCCCCCAAAAAATAAATGTTTTTTGATCCCTGACCTATAGAATCCAAACAGAAGGTGGTAAGGAGGCACAGGCTAAGTGTTACCTGATTATCATATATAGACAATAGATGTCATAGAAGTTAAGAAAGAAAGAAACGAATAAAAGGCAAACTATTCAGGGAAAGGTTCACCCGAGGCTGGGAATGTAAGAAGTTGGAAACGTGCAAAAGAGGGGAGAAGAACACTTTTTTCAAAAAGTCTAGGAAGCAGGGGCCTATATGAAATAATAACCCCTGATTTTCAAGAAGAGCTGGCTTATGTTAGGTAGTAGTAAGATGTAAGTTGAGGGATTTGGGTTCAGATTCTTGAACTCAGCATTTCTTTTTATACTCCAGTGTAAACCAGTCATGCCTTTTCCTTTTTAAATGAAAACTCAGCCTCCTACTTTATAAGGTTAAGAAAGAGCATATCTAAATTGAGTCTCTGCTTTCTGAATGATTTTAGACAATGTACTTAACATCTCTGAGCTTCTCTGTATAATATCCCTGTATAGTAGGATGCCTGTAAGGAATAAAATCATGTTGAATATCTAAAACTGGCAAGATGTCTGTATATTGTAAGGGGCTGAGTCAGAAGTATTTGTAACTGAAAAATCACAAAAATCAGAAAAGAAATTTATTAAGGGATATTAACTAGCACATGAAGATCAGGATGTCACACTTTGAATCCATGTATCTGGGAACAACCACTCAGCTTCGCTATGGATTGACTCCTACAAAGATGCTGTGGTATTGTTGGTGGGCACAGATCAGTGACACTGAGAAAGGTATCAGCAGAACTACTGTTACTGGCCCTGGAAACTACAGGTATCTAAAGCTGCCCTCACCAAAAAGTAGTTCTTCTAAGTGCATGCTTTCTCTGAGGACTCAGTCCCAAATCAAGGTCTTTTGAAACATCATCCAATTAGCAGAGTTCATATGTCACATTCCAGATTTAAAGGAAGCTGGCAAGTGAGATTCAAGGCTTTTTCATTAAGCAAGCATCACTGCTAAAGGCGAAAATTCCCCCAAATCCTGAGATTACTCTTGAGGTGATAAGCAAGCAGACAACAAGACAAATGTCCAGCACAAGTCTCATTAATTGTTTGGTTCTTGCTTCTCACATCCTTATAAAACTCAATAGCCTTCCCTCCTGCTAATATAATAGAATCCCCCACAGTGGAAGTTTCAGTGATTCATAGTTACAAACTTGCAGCCCATCATACTTTTTAGCTTCCTCTGTTGAAATCGTAGATTATGAGAAATAAATACCAATGATATATGGAAAAATCAGATCAAATTGCACAACAGATGTTGAATTTTAAATGTAGTATAGGGTTTTCTCATTCTTTAATTCTGCAAAAATGTAACCAGAAAAGAAAGTTCAAAGCCAATGTTGACTTCAGCTACCACCTCATAAGGCTGTTTCCTCCTCACTCAAATCCCTCTAACCTTTAGCTGATTTGTCACAGAGGCATGAATTAATGAGAATTTAACAACTGCTCTTCCAATAAAGGCTAAGAGGCAGGTCCACTGCCCAGTAAATTGTGCAAATAACATAATGTTGAATAAGAGTATTTAAGATCTCAAATTTCCATTTAATTTTTATAAAATTCTTTTGTAATTATCAGATAACACATCAGGAGATTTGTTTTCCATTTTGGCTCAGATCAACTCTAGATGATGATGAGTTTGGGACTCTAGGGCAAATTATTTAACAATCCTAGTGCCTATTCTCCTCATTTTTAAAACTGAAAAATAGAGATTTCTTTTAGCTTCCAATATTTGATCCCATACCATTAAAAAATTGTAGGCATAATTGTTTTTTATTAAATGTTACAAGGAAGCAGCTTGACAAGTATAAAATAACCAATATGTAGCCAACTGATGACAAACAAAAGATGTAGAAATACTTTATATAATAAACTGGTTAGAGTGCAGACAAAGATAACCGAATTCCTGTAACACAGCATACTACTAACAATAGGCTGTTCTGAGTACAGAGTTATGAGCAATGTCCCTCTGTTATCTAACGTACTTTATCTTTTCCAAATTGCTAACTAATGGCCATATTTTGGACCAGCAGAAGTAGAAGCCTCAGATGAGACCTGGCTTCTGCTCTGTGGGGAACACTACAGAAAATGAGGTAGGGCATTTCTTCCTCTTTACCATAGCCTTTTCATACAGTAAGTCCTTAGCAACTTGGGGAAAGCAGGGATATTAATTTCAGACTGGGTTGACCTTTAGCCTTATGTTTCTTTAATATGAACTTTCCCTCTATCCAAAACCTGGAATTCCCTAGACATAAAGACACGTTTTCCTACCTTCTTTTTTTCATTTTTTAAAGGGTTATTGTCTCCAGGAAACTGAATATAAAGTCTAAGCTTTGGAAAAACTACTGTGTACTCACCATAATTTAATGCATTACCATGTTACCAGTTTGATTTAAAAAAATATATCCATTTGAGTTAGGTCCAAGACTTTGATGCATGAAAGGGAAAAACTGGTCCCACTTTTAAATGAAAGCATATGGTAACTGAAACACTGTATGAAACATCTGTATAGAGTACACTACAGAATCATGGACTCTGTGATGGGAAATTCAGACAAGACAATATGAACTTTTTTAAAGACTTGTCATCACCTCATTGCAAATCTAAGGAGTTACAGTACAGTAAGTCTATATTTACAATACACATGAGATAATGGAAAGACATTATTATCTTCTGATTATTATAGTAACTTTATGGAAAAGCAGTATGATATACAGTGTGCTTCTTCCATTATCTCAGCAGTAAAAGATGCTTGGTGGGCACCTTCTTCCCAACTGACCACCCTGGTGAACCTGAGATAATTAACCTTTTCTTCTCCCCTTGAGCAAAAGTCACCATTCTCTCCTCTTTACCAGGGAAAATGAGGGCATCCTGGACATCCTTCTGGGCTGTCACCTGGCAATGTGGGGTTTTTAATTCATTTTCAGGCTTATATGCGGTTTAGCCCATATTTAGCTATATTTTCCGTCCTGAAACTAACTCCTTCATTAGTCTCCTAGATGTTGAAACCAATAAAATGGCCTCCACAGCTTTCTGCCCTGAATCTCACCTCTGAAACAAAATATAAGTGGGGGTGATTTCTTTCTTCAATAGAAAATGTAACTAGAGATGAAACCAAGTCTGCTCTGCATGGTTTTTATGTGCATGTGGTTTCCAGGGAAACCTCGCCCTGATATTTCTAAATGTTAGGATAGTAACTGGTACCCCTCAGATTTTGCCTTTGAACAACTTAAAAACGTTCATAGCATCAAGTAAAGAGGGCCAAGAGCTATTGAAAAAAGACAGAAGTTTATTTTAAAATGAAATTTCATTCTTAAAGATACATTTTAAATTATATTGTAAGCGGGTCCCAGAAAGTGGGAGAGTCTAAAACTCTACAATTTAAGTAAGGGGAAGATAAAGAAGTCCCTTCGTTTAGGTGAACAAACAAGTAAATCTTCACTTTATTAGGGTAGCTTTTCAGACTTCAAAGAGGAGAGAGTAAGTTATAAGTTTGATGTTTTAATTACCTGAATATCACTATTCTGAATAAGGGAGGGTCACAGAAGAGAAGAGTAGCAGGTATATGACTCTGTTAAAGGAATTTATTGAAAAAGCCAAAAATATGAACTAATGAAAATATTTTAACCCTTTAATTTGCATAAGTATGAATATATGTTAATGATTATTAATATGAAATAATGAAGGTTAAAAAGTTTCCTCAAAGCAGTGCAGCTCTTCACTTTAATAAGGAATACAATGTACTTTTTTCTTCAGTCTCTCTCTTACTATCTTTGTTCTGAGTTTCTTTCCTTTCTACCTATTCAAAATCTTTCATTTTAGATCCTCCTCACATTTCATAACTTCTAAATGATGCTTGCTTCATCTTTCTTCTCAAATGCACTTCCAATTGGTAAGATATTTTACATTCCATTCATATTTGAAAAACATAACTTTCTAAATATTGCTATAGCTTCTTTGGAAGTAAAATGTTATCACTGGATAATATTCTATATCGCTCAAGTGTTCTCTGACATTAACCTTCCATCCACTGTAAGAATGTTAATTTAAAAATCCATTCATCAACTCTAAAAACATGGCAGCGATGGACAAGGAAAGCAGAGGCAGAGGAAGTCAGAAAGAGAAAGCACAATGATCAGTTTGAGCTGTGTTATTTGGCGCCTCAATTTGTTCTGATCAAGAATTAAAGCATGACAGGCTCCCATCTGGATTAGTGATTTCTCCCCATTGGGAGGAAGTGAAGGACGGCCAGAAGGAATATATTTCCTCCTCTAGCATTTCTTGAGAGGAAAGGATCATTAGTAAAAATTTCCATTATGTAGATTCAGGTTGGAATTCAGGGCAAACTATTCATTCAACAACCATTATCATCATCATTATTATTATCATCCTGCTGGAAAGCACAGTAATGTTTTAGTTCGTGTTTGGTTTTCACCACCCAGCATAGTCCTTGACACAAAGTATATGCCCATTATATGTTTTTTTGTTGTTGTTGAGTAAGAGAATGAGACAGTAAGAGAATTATATGCTGTCCCAATCCCAGCTAAGGTTGCTCTAGAGGAGGTAGACTTTAACCTACACTAAAAGCACAGATATCCGTTAGATGAATAGGCGTAAGGGGAGAAGTAATTCTAGTCTGGGCATTCTAAGCACACAGGGAGATGAAAATACCTGAATTCTCATTATCTCACTTGAATGTTTACAAAACTCTTCTAATTCTGGCAAACAATCTACATAATTCAGGATTTGAAGTGAAATACTAGACCTGGGTTTTTTATTTAGACATAGCCTTCATAAACTGAGTAATTGTGATCCTTTACCTCATGCTGTGAAAATGCCAACCTCTCAATTCCTCCAAGCATTTTGGTGCAGATGGTCCCTTATTGCACAGCCAACAACTATCATTTTATTTTACCAATATCTAAGAGACAGAATGATTGCATCTACATCAATCATCTTGAATAATAGAGACAAAAATCACTGAATTATTGCAAAATAACTGTCTCTCACTTTCTAGAGAAAAGTCTGTGATTTGCAACATTTATTTGTGATAATGTAGGAGACAGTCACTCATGTGACAACATTCTATTCTCTTGAGTCAGAGGTGGGACATGGACGAGTTTTCAGAAGACAAGCAAAAAGGTGACTTATTACTCCAGAAAGCTTTGGCTTTCTTTTTAGGACACAAGAGTATTCCAATAAGCATCAGGCAAAATTACTCAATTGCCTATCACTATGGCAGTGTTTCCATGTACCAAATGGCTTAAATGTGTTGATGGATGGGAAAAGAAAGCAAACCACTTACTCAAACATCTTGTTTTCTTGGGCATTTTGACAGCCTTTAGTACCTATATAGACTGTGGTTTCAACTGAGATCATAGCTACAGGCTTACGTGATATAATTTTGTTATCTTAACAATTATGTCAATCTAATCAGCAAGACTGAAATTAGCTATTCTCTCAGAAAATTAAAAAAGGAACTGATGGAAAAGAGTAAAATTATTTATTAACTTTCTGTCCCTCTCCACACTCAAATGAGTTGCACAGGTTCGTAAACACTGGTTCCAATGATTAGAGCCACTTAATTAATAACGATAAATTGGATTAGCAAATTTCATCTGCTTCTTCCTAACATATAGATAATGGCTTTAATATTAAGAAAATGTTTTCAAGAAAATGATACACCTCAAAAAAAAAATGATACACCTCTTTGAAATGTTTTAAATTGCTGATTTACTACAGCGTACTCAAGGGTTTAATTATACTAATTAGCAGAGTAAGCACCTCCCCCTCCCCGCAAAAAAAAAAAAAAAACATGGGCAATATCTTCCTACATTATCTCCTATAAAGGACCAATAGAGCTAGATATATTCCTGGCAATCAGAAAATAATTTTGGGTTGGTTGATGATAGTCATCTTTGTCTTTTCTCTGACATTAGCATGATACTTTTCCAAATGCATAATGTATTTATCAAAATATCCCAATAATAATCATGCTGCATATTTTGTAGTTGCTTTTTTCTTTCTTTACTTTTTCATGTAGCACACCCATTTTGTTGTTTTGGAGTTAAAGGGCAATGGAAAAAATACAATTTTTCATTTTATTAAAATTAGGAGCTTTCTCAGCAGTAAGCTAAAAACAGCTGAACAAAAGCACTTCAAAATTGGCAGGTGGCTAGGGTTCCTGAGGAATCATTTCACAGCTTAGTTTCAAAGAAATATTTGAAATTAAAGTTTCGATGGTTTTAAATATTCCTTTGAGTCCAAACTTCTGGCAGATATCAAGATTAAGGAAATCATTTTGGAAGAGAAGAAACTAGCCCAACCCTCTTTTTCACCACTGCTCAGAAAGATTAAGGCAAGGACTAAACCAGCAACAGGATGAGAAAGACTGGAATCCTACCATAATAACTTATAAATATCCTCATTCCTGTGGCTTAATAATTGAGGTGGCAGTGGTTGTGTGGTAAAACTGGAACCAACTTGGCCAAGAATTCTAGTACTAAGCATTCTAATCATTAGCTACATAAATTTAGAAAACTCCATTATCTTCTCTGAGCTTCACTTTCTTTCTATGTCCCATATGGATCACAATAATAACAACTGGGCTTTAACTGCAATTTTTTGGAGATACTTTAAAAAGGCAAAAGGAAGTTAACATTATCATACACAGCTTCTCTCTCCACCACTCTCCCTCCAGCCTACCACACAGAACTACTGAATTATCTCAAATTTCTTATTTGGTGTTGTTAGCATAGACTTAACTTTTAAATGATAAAAGAAAGTCTGAGCTCACATCATTCCCAAATCCATCAGTTGTAATTATGTTTATTCAGTGCCATGGAAGTCAGTAACCAAGATGAGTCATTTTAAAAGCTGATGTTGTCAAGATGATGAAATCAGTCATGTAGCCAATCTGATTTGGGTAATCGGATGATCAAAATATCTGACCCAACCAAACTAAATTCTAATTATTTCCATTTTCAACTTTGTTAGTCATTTGAGTCTTCACTAAGATTATACAATCCAAGTCACACTGGTTTGCAGGAAGAAATGAAGCACAAGACAAATTAAGAACTAAGGTAACAATGCATTGGGCACAGAAGAATAAATTAAGAAGTCTTAAGAGAAAAGTGCAACAATCATCATCACTATCATCAACACACTTATTATACATGGAATAAGGAAGATATTGCAAAGCAAAATATAATACTGAAAGAATTATGATGAATACAGCTTGTACTCTAGAAATGTACAACATTAGAAGTCACAGACTATGTATCACAGAAGATTAATAATACTAAATGGAGTGTTTGTTATATCTTAAGTGAATGGTATAGATGGTTGATGTTAAAGGAGCTTAGAGGAATAACATAATCATTAAGAGCTGAGCAGAGCCTGGCTATGAGCAAATAAGTATAAAATCACCCAGCATGAATAATAAAGTACAGATTATTTCCTATGTGTATGCCTCATACAAAGATGCTAGGATTAAGAGTTGTCTGGGAAATGGGAGTAAATTTAACAAATGAGTTAAGATAAAAGTAACTTACATGGTAATTGTGTTGGAATTGTTACAACTGAGGAAGAGTTAGACCTATTTGCAATGTAGGAGGGCATAACATGGCTTTAGATATGATCCAAATTGGAATCAGTATCCAAATTAACTAAGCTTAATTACAAGGCATGGCAGTAGGTATTCTCTTAGTTAGGTTACAGAGTTGTGGTTCTAGGATGGACTATTCAATTTTAAGAAAAATTCTGGCCAATAGCTTTGATGAAAATAAATCAGGATTGGGCACTGGGGCAGGAAGTGGCTGGGCCTCAGGTAGGGGCAGAATTATAATCCATTAGCCCTACAGTGAAAAAAGTATGTAGTCTCCACTCATACAGGCTAGAGTGGGTACCACTAGAATATATACAAAATCTCATTCTAGTATCACTGGATACTGGATAATCCACTAACTCCAGTCAGTAGTGACTAGAACTCTAATATGTTGCCAGATTTGGTTTACATTTGCACAAGAGTTCTGTTTCTCTTTGAACTCAGCTTTTGAATTTTTGAATTGCCTTTTGTATATCTAAGAGAGTAGGTTTGGGGGAAGGGAAGTGCTGATTTTAGAAGTGCTTTCCAGGTAGGGCTACTACTGGTTCATTAATTGTCACTGAAATCCTTGGACAGCATAAAGTAGCAGTTAGGGGAGAGGGAAAGGTTATTAAGAATTTGTCCCTTCACTGCTAGAAGTTACTTTTTAGTTCATGGCTCATATAGCTCCATAGCTAGTCCAAAGCCACAATTATAAAGTTTTATATCTCATCCCCCAAATCACATTGATTCTTCAGGACAGATGTCAATTCTAGAGATTAATCTTGTCAATAGGACTCAATTTTATTAACACATTATAAAAGATTATGCTAATTAATCACACACACACACACACACACACACACACATACACATATTTACATTGAAAACGGATCACAGCATTTCTTATAATGGACAAAATGACATTTCTAAGACATTCCTAAAATGATTAACCTTGTCATTTTCCAACCCTTTCTGCTCAGTCTATCTATGGAGATCTGTGCTGCTAACATTTTTTTTTTTTTTTAAGTATTCCTGCTAGACGACTGATAGAATACAATGAACGGCAATTCTTAGCCCACAGAGCTCAAGAGCCACTTAATCAGTGAGGAGTGCACTGGCAGTGCTATGGACTGAGATTCCTTTAAAATAGCTAAGCCACAACCCAGACCAACTGCTGAGTGACAAGACTGATGCATAACCCAGAAGGAGAACAAAGCCTGCTATTCTTGTCCTCAAATGTACGCTTTTCAAAGTTGTTAATCCTTTATATATGGGCACTAAACTTTTAATTATTTTCTTCTTGTGTTATATTTAATCTTCATCACCCATGAACTGGGTTGGGCACATACAGTATCTTTACAAGTGAGGAAACATGGGTCAAGAAATCAAAAAATACACTCTACATTTCACCTTGATAGTGAGAAGACAGAAAATACAACCCAAGCCCCTCACTCACGAAACCACTCTTTTTCCATTGCAAGACAGTGCTTGCAAAGTTTTCTCAAATTCACTGCTTACTCATGGCAGTTTCTGATATTTCTCACTTCCCAATCAACTGCATACATATAAATTTTTCTTATAATTTTTGTGGCAAAATTCATTTTTTTGGATACAAGAAAATTCTAACATTTATCTAAATGCAGTTTATTAGGAGGAATATGGCATAGAACTCAGCTTGTTGAGATAATTTAACTCACAAAACATTCTCAGACACCTACATAAATATTAGCCAATACAAGAACTTCCCCAGTAGCAACTCTGAGTCAGTGTGTTATACTCTAGGTAAGAATAAACAGAGGATGGAAACTTCCTCAAGACTCCATTCCTTTACTCAAGGAACTTACAAAAGAGGCTGACGTCCAAGAACAAACTAAGGAACATTTACAATGCATATGAAAAATGTAAATACTAATCGATAATCTAAGCATTGATGTAATATGAAGAATTTTAGAATAGGCATAATGATGTAAAATTAATAATTTATAGGAAGAAATATCTGAGCCATCTTTCAAAAGAAAAACACAAAATTTGGATTTCTAGAGTGTTATGTGTGTATATAGAATTTCACACCAATGGGAGAAAATGAGAAGAGACAATTGTCAGCAAATTCGTACCCAAGTCAACAATCAGTCTTTAATAATGGTCACCTTGACCCACAGCAAATCAAACAACTCAACTTATACCCCATCACCTTAAAAGTGATTATTACATTCTAATATCATGTAGAATGTTAAAACTTTGTTTTCTCATACATAGCCTGTGAATAATTTCACCTACCTATCATACTATGGGGAAGTGGAGGCATAATGTATATGAAGTACTTAGCATAGAGCCTATCATCATGGCTCCAAACTGCTATCATTCAAGCAGATGTCATACTTCTATCTATTAAAGATGGAAGTATAAATTGTTATTCCTTTATTTAAAAATATTTGACACACAAGACTGACAGTCAATTGAACTTTATGTACTTCCTACTTTTGGACCACATGCAATCAGTAGATAATACTGGGCATATGGTGTATTAACTATTAGCTAATGACTGAATATGTCTCATGCCAATTGTGTAAAATTCTCTTCTCTGAGCTCACAATCTGTATTTTTCCTTAAAAATGTGTTATGTAACGTGACCCCTACTCCAGTTGATCTCATTTTTCACCAATTTATTTCCTACTAGTTTTCTTCCTAATGAAATTCAAATGTTGTTATTTAACTAAATGCTTTGCATGTACAAACTACTTGCTTATGCATGCCCTGCTTACAGGCATCTTAAAGGCTTTTAGAAAGTGATATATTATGTGAATGGATACATGGCTACAGTACAACAAAAGAAATGTGTGGTCTTAATTCAGAGGAAGATCTGGTGCAGACTCTAGTCATACTCTCTTTTCCCTATCACCACCAGACCCATAGGTTTCTGGATATCCTGCTAAAAATTGGTAGTATTGGCAAGGTTTGGACTATTGAAAGGCAAGTGGAACACACTGGGAAAACTGGAAGGGGCTGCCCATGACTAGGGTCACAGATAGGCATCACTTCTGGATAGCCAGTGGGAGATGTTGTAGTGCTGATCAACTAAAATGTGAAATATAACCTTGCCCTCAAATAGCTTTCAAACTTGTAGGACATACACTTATTGATATTTATAAGGATAGAAATTCCCTTCATATGTTAGATTCAGACTCAGTGCTAGAGGTAATCAGAGATGAGAAGATTAATTCACACTGAGTACAGAGAAATTTGAGCTAGACATTGCAGAATGACTAGAATTCGAGGGTGTATTTCCAAGACATATTTGCTGGTAAAGTTAGGGCTATAGAATATAGGAGGTAAAGGAAATGACATTTTTAAATAGTCGGAGAAATAGGAAAACATGATGTTTTTGCCAGTCTTTCAATATTGGTTGGAGTACAAGCTTTAATGTGTGAGAAGAGTACAATATATATGGTCAGGAAATATATATTGTTGGGAACATGCTGTGCTGGAGGAATACTTTGAGGCATTCTGAAAGACAGGCTGAGTTTCATTACCAAACTTTATATTCATTCCATATATAGTGTTTACGCTGTGTTAGGCAATATACATTCTAGATTAGAACACGTTAAAAGATAATGTAGATTCATTTATATCTATAGATTACTTGCTTTAAAAAAGAAAAACAAATGAAAGTTTTGTTTGCTTTTTTTTTTTCGTTCATTATTCCATGATAGCTGAGAAACTAAGTAGAAGTTTTCTTCATAATACAAAATTGGGCAGAATGATTTGGGGCAGTCATGAAAGGCACCAGGTGGCCATTCGTGTCTGTTCATTTCTAGCTTCAAAGCCTGAAAAAATACCAGCATCACAGCCTACAAGTCTTTACTGCCATTAATGTGACATATTTCTTCTTTGCTATAAAGGTTAAAAGAGCTGTAGATGTGAGATCCTCTGAAAAGTTTTAAAAGGCATCTGACATCTGCTGAGAACTAGCCACAAAATTGGAAAAAAAAAAAAAAATCTTGGGGTCAGTTTTCAGTGAGACTCCTGTACTACATCCACACTGAAAATACCTCTGGAAACTACCTCTCCAGCTTCACACTTGATGGCAGTGTTCTGCAGCAAATCTGGAGAAAATACTCAGACAGGTCTTAACAGCCTGTATTCAGATTTATTGGGAAGCCAGGCTCCATTTGAATGTGCACATTATTCTTATTGAGAGTCATCAATGCTTTGTCAAACTCTACAAATGTCTTTTAAATGACCATTAAAGTAAAAAGACAGTGAAATGTGGGAGCCAAGGCTTAATGCAGTCATAATAATTTTCACCCTAAATCTGAGTTTCCAAATCATCCAACCACAGAAAGAGCATAATTATCATGTGAAATGTAAAAGAATGATAACAACCATGGGGTCTTCCTTTGGATCCTGGGTCACTGTGATTGGTTATGTTCCCTAGCTAAGCTGGCAGGCTGAGAACAGGGAATGACAGGTTAGCTTTTAGAAGCTTCAGTCTTTATAATTGTGCCACTGTAGAAATCCAAATCTTGTTGGAAAGTAGGGTTTTCAAGGAAAAAAATATCTGATAGTAAGATGTAATTGCCTAAGGTATATGTAAATATTTAAGTATAAATATATGTGAGCTTGCTGTCTATTTATAGACATAACCATGTGTGTATTTGCGATTCTGTGTGTGCGTGTATGTAGGCACACAAAGACATTAATTTAACTCACCCGGATATTTATTTCTGGATATGACTGTTGGAAATACATCACAAAACCATCCAAATTTCTATTCCAAATGCTGTTCAAGACTGTAGATAATTAAATATTTGTAGTTACATTGGGAAAGCAGAATCAATAGCAGGCTTTCTAGTTAAAAGTTTGTACCTCTTCATAGTTTTGGCATTTGTCAGTTTCAGATGGTATTGTTGCTGATCGAATTTATTAAATGTTTTACTCAAAATCATGAAGTGCTTAAATTTGTCTGTCATCATTATGCAAACCATAGCCTCAGCTAGGCACTATTCCTTAGATAGGCCAAAGCTATGAAAGAATCTATACAGGATAAAGTGACATGCTGATTTCCCAAAGATTAGGGTAATTTGGTCTATGCAACTCCAAGTCTATTCAATATATGTAGCCAGGTAACAAGAGGATCAGCCACCTGTACAACAGCCATCTTTGCTTACTTCTAGAGCCACTCTCAACCCCAACCAATCACTTGGTCCTTCTGGGACATTCATAATAAGAGAAGCCAGAGGAGCATATGTGGCAAAATGATCATTATTTATCAGGCTAGAACTCAGAAACAGTTACTAATACTGATGGCTATCATTTGTACAGGGACTTACATGTTACAAAACATATTTATAGTCTCTATCTCTTTGTTCCTCTATCTTCCTTTCTCCTTCTACTTTCCTCACAACAGCCTTACAGTAAAATAAATAGATAGATAAATAAATATATGTTTTAAAGATTTTATATATTTATTTGACAGACAGACCACAAGTAGGCAGAGAAGCAGGCAGAGAGAGGAAGGGAAGCAGGCTCCCCACTGAGCAGAGAGCCCGATGTGGGGCTCCATCCCAGGACCCTGGGATCATGACCTGAGCCGAAGGCAGAGGTTTTAACCCACTGAGCCACCCAGGCACCCCAATAAATAAATTTTTTAAAAAATGGTGGGCTTTATTATAATTCCTGTGTTGCTGAAGGGGAAATGAAAATACAAAGGAGTGATTTGCCTTAACTATGATTGAAAAACTAGTTAAAGGGAGAGTTAGGATTTGAAATCAAGTCCCTGATATTGCACAAGCAGTATTCTTTGACAATAATATGATGATCTGGTAAATTTGGTAGAAATTCAACATGTCCACCAAATGGAAAAGCACATCACAAAATTTATCAATACGTAACCTAGAAAAAAATTTGCTTCTATATAATAGTGGTCTGCTTAGGTCTGGGTTGACTGAACTTTATTCATATCCAGGTGCTTTCTCATCTTATTCTCCATTCAAAAACTGATCCACAAGTTTAAAAAGTTGTTGGCCTTTGTTCATTATATCTGTATAGTCCTATCTTAAATAAACAAATCAGACCACATTCAAGGGATTTTATAGTTCTTATCTGTGTCTGTGAGGCACCATGTACAACATCATACCAGGATTTACTTTCATCTTAAATATCCTGTCCAAATCTGGCCAAAGAGATACTGAAGACTTTTTGCACTGACTATAATTAAAATTAATATTTGGCATTTTTATAGTACTGTATTATCTCAAAACATTTTATCTCTAATCATTTTATCTAAGTATAAATGTCTATTACTACAGTTTTCATTTTGTAACTCAAAGTGAAATCTAAGACTTGCCAAGGACTCACATCTAGTTTGTGGCAGAGGAAAGACTAGAATCTATTACCTTATTTTAAGTGTCATAGACTTGGAAATAGTTAAGACTTTTCTCTCACTCTAATGACATATTAAGGGATCTTACTGTTTTCTTCCCATCCAACACCAGTCTGACCACATATTCATAAAGAGGTTTTCCATCAGTTGGTATCGTCAGTGCTGAGCTCCGAAGTGGGACCAGGAAGGTGCGAAGGTGAGAGGAAAGTCAAAACATTTTGTTATAGGAGTTATTTTCTCATCAGTCCATTCATTCATTAAAAGTTCAGTAGTGTTTGCTGACCCTGAACTGAGTGCCAGGCTCTGCACCTGACATTCAGCATTCAAAACAGACAAGACAAGTCCTTTGCCTTTATTCTCCCTGTGTGTTCCCAAGGTCTTTACAGAACTACCCTCCATTTTCAGAGCCCTCTGATCTGCTCTACCACAATAGTTTCCCTGCTTGAATATACAAAAACTGATTCATACTAAGGTATTTTGAGTATAATAAAGGAGACAACTGGAGACAAAGGCTATTTCCAGAAACTAAACATGGAGGTTAGCCTGAGTTCTACCTGTTTCAACAGCAGTCCCACAAATAACAAACAGAAAGTAATCAGAAACACTGACAATTCTCACACAGATTCAGGCCTATCTTTAATATTTGTGGGGCCCACAGCAAAAGCAAAAGTGGAGGACTATAATCCACTATAAGAAATTTAGGTGCAACTTCTATTCATAATCAGCCTTTCCATCTTTGTTCTTAAATCAGTGCCTTTTGTATTTTCTATTACCTTATTTCTTTCCCTTCTTTCCCCACTCAGCCAGCTCATTTTGTTGAATACTGTAAGGAGTCTCAGTCATATGGATGCAAGGAACACTCTTCCTCTTCATCAACCCCTCTCACCCCTCCCCCACCACCAACCGCTAAACAACCTACCTTTGGCTGTTTGGCATGGGGGGCATGGTTTGCCTTGGAGAGGATACTCTGAGAATGGTGCTTATGTAAGTCCTAGAGGTGGGCCCAGGGCATTTGAGAAAAGAAGTAGTCACATGGTCGAGATGAGGGAGCATGGGCACCAGGAGCCACACCTCCTTGGCCCTAAGGTTTGCTCACACCATGGGAACAGTTGTGGCCAAAAAGGGGCCAGATTGGAAGCCTCTGAAATAGAGCCCCCAGGGCAGAAGTTCCTGCTTCCCAAGTCTAAGGATGGTGTTTTCGTCTATTCCTGGGGAAAAAAAAAAATAGACAAAATTTATTCTTCGCGTTCTCACACTTTTTTTTTTTTTTTTTAAACTGTCTTCATATTTTTAGGATCCTGCAAACTGACCTCTGCAGGCCTCTCCCGGGACTAGCCTGCTCAAGGAATTTCTTTATCCCCCAGTGCTTGTCTTTTCTTACCTCTTTGGTCTCATCAGGCTACACATAGGCCATCTAATAGCTTGCTACTCGGTATGTCTGTGAACCTACTGCAAAAGGATTACCTGAGAAATGTAAATTTTTGGCTCTCACTCTCAGATCTACAGAATCAAAATCTGCATTTTATCAAGATTCCCTAGTGATTTATATGCACAATAAAATTTGAGAGGAACTGATCTAATAGATTTATTTTACAAGGAGATATAAAGAACTTAAATAATTTTAAAATATCCAGTAGTTTTTATTTGCATTTTCCTGATGATTGATGATGTTGAGCATCTTTTCATGTAATCATTGGCCATCTGTATGTTTTCTTTTGAAAAATGTCTACTCAGATCTTCAGCACATTTTTAAAATCAGATTTTTTTGTTGTTGTTGTTTTCCTGTTTTTATCTTTTAGCTATTGAGTTTTATAGAATACAAGTACAGCAGGGTTTTTCTAAAGAAAACTTGCAGTGAGGAGCTCAAGGCACAAATAATGGCCTAATAGAATAAGATTTCATAAAGGATACCAATTTCAAACTCTTAGAGAAAATAAGTATGAAGAAAGTGAGGAGTCACAGAAGTTAAGAGAACAGGGAAACTTGAGGATGAAATAACAAAAAATGGCATATGTACCAGAGTTCCAAGTAAATAAGAGATTTTGCAACTGAACAATCAGGAAGCTATTTACAGCTTTGGTGAACATAGTTTCTCTATAGCAGTGGAGTCTGAAATCAGATTATAAATTTCAGGAGGTAAGGAGAAAGTAGCAGCTGAGGAATTAGAAATAGGCAATGTTACTTAATCTTTCAGAAAGGACATCTGCAAAGGAAAGCAGAGAGATAGGAAGGTACTGGAGGGACACTTGTCCTAGGAAACTATTTTCAGGACTGGAACGGTTTAAATATAAGAGCACCAATTTATTTATTTTTTTTTTTAAAGATTTTATTTATTTATTTGAGAGAGAGACAGCGAGAGAGAGCATGAGTGAGGAGAAGGTCAGAGAGAGAAGCAGACACCCCATGGATCTGGGAGCCCGATGTGGGACTCGATCCCGGGACTCCAGGATCATGACCTGAGCCGAAGGCAGTCGTCCAACCAACTGAGCCACCCAGGCTCCCATAAGAGCACCAATTTAATGGGAGTGGGGACAACCAACAGAATAAGGTAATAGAAAATACAAAAGGCACTGATTTAAGAACAAAGATGGAAAGGCTGATTATGAATAGAAGTTGCACCTAAATTTCTTATAGTGGAAGAAATAATTCATGTGTGTGTGTATGTGTGTGAGAGAGAGAGAGAGAAAGAGAGAGATTGGGTGGGGAGGGAGAGGGAAGAACAGATTAGAGAAAATAGATGGTTTTGAGGTTGTAGGTTGAAAGTTATTGAGAAGGTAAGCCAGGTCACACCCAAAAACTTCAGTCTCCCTGAAGAAGTAAGAGACACATCTTTTTTTTTTTTTTTTTTTTTAGATTTTATTTATTTATTTTAGAGAGAGAGAGAGAGTGCATGAGAAGTGGAAGGGTCAGAGGGAGAAGTGGACTCCCTGCCAAGCAGGGAGCCCAATGCAGGACTCAATCTGGGGACTCCTGGATCATAACCTGAGCTGAAGGCAGCTGCTTAACCAACTGAACCACTCAGGTGTCCCAACACATCTTTTTCTATTTCTTTTTCGAGAGAGATCGATCATGCGGAGTGGGGGGTGCACAGAGGGAGAAGCAGGTTACCCACTGAGCAGGGAGCCCGATGTGGGACTTGATCCCAGGGCCCTGGGATCATGACCTGAGCTGAAGGCAGATGTTTAACCCACTGAACTACCCAGGTGCCCTCATAAGAGATACATTTTTTGATTAAAGGGGAGGAAGATATTGATGTAGTGTTTATTGAGTTCTTAAAGAGGCCAAACTACACTTCTGCCTAAAGTTCCCTTGATTCTATAAACTAGAATTCTGCTCCTACACTGCTGTTCCTAGAGGTCTTTTAATTTTCATCCGGACCACCCTTAAATCCTACTGGTTCTCCTAAATCTACCTTTGAAGTGGCATTTCAACAAATAAATTTTGCTGACCTGTGTCCTTTGTAACTTCACTGAATTCCTAAGCATCTTCCTCTTAAAAACTTTACTAGCTTACCTTAAATTAACTGCTTATTACTCATCTTTTCTGTATATTTGGATATACTTCATATTACTTTTAGCATTTTTATATTATATCTCTATCTAGATAATCAACCTCTTTTGTTGTTGTTTATTTGTGGTTTTGCTGGAAGTAGAATTAGTGGTCTTTTTTTTTAAAGATTTTGTTTATTTGAGGGGGATAGGGCACACACACGAATGGAGGGGGAAGAGGGTGAGGCATAAGTGGACTTCTAGCTAAGCAATGAACCCCAGCATAGGGGGTTCAATGCCAATACCCTGAGATTATGACTTGAGCTGGAGGCGGACACTTAACCAAGTGAGCTACCTAGGCAGCCCAGAATCAGTGGTATTATATAACAATTTCAAACAAAAAATGCTTGAAGGGAATTTACGAGGATAATTGTTTTTAAGGGAACAAAGAAACAAACAAAAACTATCTCAATTGAGCCAAAGAATGGCAATCAACTTGCTACATGTTTCCTTGTATTTGAACAAGATAACCATCATTACAAACTCTCTTTGGGATGCTAATGCACATAGAAGAGGATGAACTTGTGAAAAAATTAGATATTAGGCTCATTTAGTATAATCCAAAAGAGCAATTTGGCTTTAAGTTTAAAAATGGGGTAGACGAGGTCACAAAAGGTTTTTCTAGCCAAGTTTAATGAATATAGTTTTCACAGTTTTAAGCTGAAGACAGTCAAAGCTAGTTATTAAGATAGTTAATAAATTACCACCACATTATAATTGACAAAGAAAACCCCATGCTTATATTAGTCAATCATCAAACAAAATAAATCCTGGCCCAGATTTAGAAACCCATTATAAGTCCTGATTCTGTGGGATAATTCTCATTGTAAACAAAATATTCACATTATAGCTAGCCAATTTTTTAAGAATTTGCAAAAGCTAATTGTTGCTCACAGTGTTAATCCAATATTTTCTTGGTTTCCGAGTATCCACAAAAATCTGGCTTCAATTTTCCTATTGATTAACATACAAGCACATCAGCTTTTTTCTCATATGCTTACCCATTTTCTTTATATGCCTTTGGTCATGTTTCTCCTAGAAAGCTAGCCTCAACACTATCCTTTTCAAAGTCTTTCCATTCTGAAATGATAAGCTGAAAATCCATAAGCCCATTGTTTCTTAAATTATCTCCAAGTCTATTTTATAAATTCTCCGGATCTAGGTACATTGGAAGATTATAAATCACAAATTTGTATTTACAACTACAAATAATTTATTTAGCTTTTCACATGTATTTAGTGGTGGACTAGACCCTTGAAATATCCGAATATTCTTCAATGTTTCACTCCTTTTCCATCTACATATGTTGTTTCCAAAATAAATTTTAATTTTTAAAAAAAAAATCAAAATGATTATGGTTCCCAGAATTTTAGAATATAAGGGTTAATGTTGTAGACTAAGCTCTTGTTCAGCAAATACTTACTGGTCAACTGACTGATTAAATTCAGTGTCAGAGTTTGATTGGAGAAGCCTCTTTTGTTCAAATACTTAGTTACAAAGGGCAGCAAGTTAACATAAATATCTGTTCTGGCTTTTCACGACTAGAGAGGTTTTGTTCACCTAAAACAGATACTTCCTATGTTCATATCCTATTTCACTTTATTGAAATTAAATTAATTAAAGTGATATTATATAAGTTCAGCTCTTCTGAATTGTAGAATATTTCTAGAAATATTTTCTTAACATTTTGTCCATCTTAATCTTCAGCCTTATGAGAATATTCTCAACAGCAAGTTATTCATTTTAGTTTTATGAGTATCATTGGGAAAAAAGTTCCTCACAAAGTATTAGACTTTAAAAGCATCATGTTGAAGTAAGATTAACTCATTTATGAGTCAGAATAGATGAGGGAAGAAGCACAAACTGAACAAAGCAGGAAGTATAAGCCAGCAAAATCCAATTTCCTTCAGTAAATTACTGTGCACAGATAACAGCAAACAGGTCATTTAAACAGACTAGATGAGTCATTTATCCATTGTTCAGAGCTAGCAAAATTCACTGTTCTGTAGGAACATCCTGGTTATTGACAAAATTTAGTGTGTGTATCACTTAACTTAAACTTAGTTTAAGGGAACTAGTTTATGGACTTCATGCCCATATCAGAAATGAGAAGACATCTTAGCTCAGAGGAAGTGGAACTGAGGGACCAACCTAAAATAGTTGTAGAAGGCTTCAATCAGTCAGCCAACATATGTCATGAAGTATTACCTAGCAATTATGGGAAGTATTCAGTGCCATACGTAAATAATAAGAGTTATAAAAATGTATTACCTACACTAAACACTCAGTTATGTATTCCCATGCCATTCTATTTGAGTGGATATTTTGTCTCCCCAACTTAATTATAAATTTCCTATGAATATAGGTCATCCACATTATCCCTCAATTTTATCTCTAACAATGCTGAAATCAAAGTAGAGGTTCAATACATACATATTTATTGATGGATTCAGGTCAACAAATTGACTGAAATTTCTTTTCCAGCTGGTTTTGTGGTAATCATCAAGTTATCACCCTTGACCAGGGATCATGCCTTCTGTAAGGACTAGATAGAATATATCTTAGACTTTGTGGGCCAGAGACTCTCTGTGGAAACTACTAAACTCCACTGTTGTCCTGTGAGAAGAGCTACAGACAACGTAAACTGCTCTGGTTGTGAACCAATAAAACTTTATTTTAAAAAAGCAGGCCATTGGTGCAATGTAGTTTACCAGCCTCTGTCCTATGCCATCATTGAATTCTATTTAACTACTCTGTTATACGAGGGAGATACTTTTAAAAAATATGGTATTATAGGGGCACCTGGGTGGCTCAGTTGTTTAAGTATCTGCCTTCGGCCCAGGTTATGATCCTGCAGTCCTTGACCAAGCCCCACATCAGACTCCCTTCAGCAGAGAGTCTGTTTCTCCCTCTGTCTCTCACCCTGCTTGTATACTTTCTCTCTCTCACTCTGTCTCTCTCTCTCAAATAAATAAAATCTTTAAAAAAATATGGTATTATATAATCAATTATTTTTAAAAGATGGACCTAATCAGTGACTATCTCATACAAAATGAGAAAAGCTAGCTTCTACGTGAATTCTATGGTGTGACTGAAGAAAGAAGAAGCATCTAAAAGACCTACTGGGTCAACATATTATTTAATATGTTCATCTTTGGAATTACTCGTAAAATTTACAGAACATAATTATATAAATGGGTATTTTTGCTAACCAACCAACAGGTTAATTATCTAATTAACCTACTGGCATCCATTTTTACAGAAATAACAAAATTCTGTAAAAGAAACAAACTATGAAAAGTGGGTTCTAAAACTAGTATTCTTTTAGCATATATTTTGTTGCTTTCCTGAAACCAACATTTAGATAAAATTGTGTAGTTATTGAAGAAGCCAGTTGAAAAGAATTACTTTAATAAATTATGACAATTCAGCTACTGAGAGACTAAGCAGGCAGTAATATCAACAGCATACTACTGTACAGTCATATTAATGAGATTACTTCATAAGACAGTAAAAAATCATGTTATAAAATATCATAAAAAGATATCCTGTATTTTAATGCCATATTTATTTATGCTTAAGATTTTTTTTAAGGCTCTGTAATCCAAATAATTAAAATTATCTCTTAGATTATGGTAGTGTAGTAGTTTGTTTTCCTTTTTAATTGTTTGCTTCTGTGATGTTTTTCTTTTTCAAACGAATTTTGCTATTTCACAATATATACTTTTTACAAACTAACTTAAGTTTATCTTAAGCTGTTTTGGGTTAGTAGGCTATATAGGAACAAAGTACACTGGAACCAAGAGAGAAGGCTTTACTTCCAACCCTCTCCCTTCCACACCCTCTACTGACAAAGCATGACTTCATGCCAGATCCAGCAAAATAGAAGGGATAATTCTTTCTGTAGTCAACTGAGGAAAGAGTGAAGGTGAGTAAAAAGAGATTACTATTAAAAAAAGAGAGATTACTATTATGTATAGTCTTTTGAAATTTTCTTTTTTGTAATTAAAGTGCTAGATGAAGGAAGAAATGGATGAAGGAAGAAATTTCCATTCTTTTGAGAATGGAAATAATTCAGTAGAATAGAAAATTTAAAAAAAGGACAATAAGGATAAAAGATAAATTTGAGAGCAAATCCGTAAGAGAAGGTAAGATATCAAGTACCTTGCAGGAATGGTGGGCTAAGATACCAATAAAAGTTTATTAAATCAAAAAAAAAAAAAGATAAGGGGCACTGTCATCTATCAGTATGTGAATTCAGTTGGTGTTTGGTCACAGACATGGGAGGCAGTCATTTCTCTTTCAATTGTTTCTACAATTCCTGTTAAACCTCCTGAAATCTCTCCCTACAGATAGTGTCTTAAAGAAAGCCAAGGAAGGGGCACCTGGGTGGCTCAGTGGGTTAAGCCTCTGCCTTCGGCTCAGGTCATGATCTCGGGGTCCTGGGATCGAGCCCCACATTGGGCTCTCTGCTCAGTGGGGATCCTGCTTCCCTCTCTCTCTCTCTGCCTGCCTCTCTGCCTACTTGTGATCTCTCTGTCAAATAAATAAATAAAATCTTAAAAAAAAAAAAAAAAGGAAAGAAAGCCAAGGAATTTTCCAAACAGAATTTTTGAAAGATCAGTTATGGTTACCAAAAAAATACAGGATGTCCAATTAAATTCGAATATCAGATAAGCAAGGGATAAATTTTTAGGATGTCTCCAATACTGAATGAGACATAATTTTTTAGTGTACATAAATTTGGTATGAAGCAATATTTTTAGTAGAATGTGTATTTGGAATGTACTATCCTCAAATATTATTACTTATTTATCCAAAATTCAAATTTGACTGTGTCCTATATTTTTTATTACCTAAATCTGGAAACCTATCCATAGTCCAAGTAGAAAGCATAAGCAAACTCTGGTATACAGAAATAAATGCCTTTTAGAATATTCTCAGTTATTATCAGGTTGCATACAATCTTTTGGGGACAGTAAAAAATGTATAGCAAAGGTGTTATGCACAGGCAGAATAAGAAGTAACCTATGAAATGAAAGTTTTCATGATTTAATATCTCTGCAGTATACTCCTCTGATGACAAGTGTCTAATACTAATTTAAGAAAGCTAATTATCAATGGCCAAAAGACATTGACAGACATTTCTCCAAAGAAGACATACAGATGGCCAACTGACACATGAAAACATGCTCAACATCACTAATCATCATGGAAGTACAAATCAAAACCACAAGGAGGTATCATCTCAAACCTGTCAGAATGACTAAAATAAATAAAAGAACACAAGAAAAAAGAGGTATTGGTGAGGACATTGAGAAAAAGGAACTCTTGTGCAGTATTGGTGGGAATATAAACTGGTGCAGCCGCTGCAGAAAACAGTACGGAGGTTCCTCAAAAACTTAAAATAGGATTACCATGTGAGCCAACAATTCCACTACTGGGTATTTACCCAAAGAAAACAAAAACATTACCATGAAAAAAATATATGCATACAACATAACACATATCAAAATGGAATACTGGTTATAAAAAGTAATAAAGTCTTGCTATTTGTTACAACATGGATGGAGCTACAGAGTATAATGTTAAGTGAAATGAGTCAGTCAGAGAAAGATAAATACCATATGATTTCAGTCATACATGGATTTAAGAAACAAAACAAATGACAGAGGGTAAAAAAGTCAAACTAAAGAACACACTCTTTTATTTTTTTTAAAGATTTTATTTATTTATTTGACACAGAGAGAGAGATCACAAGTAGGAAGGCAGAGAGAGTGGGAAGCAGGCTCCCTCCTGAGCAGAGAGCCTGATGTCGGGCTTGACCACAGGACCCTGAGACCATGACCTGAGCCAAAGGCAGAGGCTTAATCCACTGAGCCACCCAGGTGCTCCAAAAGAACACATTCTTAACTATAGAGAACAAACTGATGGTTACCAGAGAGGAGGTAGGTGGGGATAATGAGTGAAATGGGTGAAGAAGATTAAGAGTACACTTATCATGATGAGCACTGAGTAATGTATAGAATTGTTGAATCACTATACCTTACATCTGAAACTAATATAACTCTGTTAGATACACTGTAATTAAAATAAAACAGAAGGCTAATATCAGCAAAAAGTACCTTAGTTTGAAAATCTTTTGCCATTTTTTCATGAGTACCATGAAGACACTTAAATTAATTCAGTGCATTTTATAAGTGCTTTACATTTTTCAGAGTAGAAAACAGAGCCTCCAGAAGATAAGCAATGCCCAAAACACTGGAAGAAGGTCTGCTCACCACTAAAGTTGATTCTCCATCACAGCTTGCTGCCTCTCAGCAAGACATGTTGGAAATAAGACAGTGGGACCTATTTGAAGCACAGAGCTCTGTTGGAGGGATTAGACTGACTCAAGAGCATTGTTCATCTGGGAGGCAAAGTGAGAGAGCTGGAACTAAGAATAGTGACAGCAGGAAGAGGATGGATATGCAGAGAAAAAAAATCACTATTTGAATTTCACAGATTACCAAGTCTCTCTTATTTTCAGCTTCTCTATTACTTCTTAAATAATTAACAAACCTATGTTGAAATCTTTCAAATAGGGAATTACACTATATGGGTTCTATGATGAATAATACTGACACCAAAGGAAACTGTGCTTGATTTGCTGTAAAGATAAATAATACTTAGAAAATGGAGAATATGCCAAAGGTAGTTCAACTTATGGTAGTTGTGATGAATATTTAGGGGGAGTTTATAGGAAGATGGCAGATAAGGGCTTCAGTAAGAGTTTAAGGCTTCATGGTAGTTAGACATCATTAATCTATTTCTTCATTCCATAGATACTGAGTCAGCACCTATCATGTGCCAGGACTTATACTAGCTGCAGAAATTTAAAAAATGAGTAGGTCACAATTCCTAGCAAATTCAGATGTGCTTCAAAAAAAAAAAAAGTTATTTACATCACCTTCAAAG
The DNA here is from genome assembly GCF_010015895.1 of Lontra canadensis. NCBI lineage: Eukaryota > Metazoa > Chordata > Mammalia > Carnivora > Mustelidae > Lontra > Lontra canadensis. Next base: position 3,793,983 of record NW_022631011.1, on the reverse strand, counting down.
AACATCATATAACTCTAAAATAGTTGCAAGATTTCTCCAAAGAAAACCATAAATTACTATTGAAAAATATTAAGAAGGTCTAAGTAAATGGAGATACACATTGCAAACAGTTTGAAATGGAAGACTCAATAAAAATGTAAAGGTATTTTTTCATAACATGTATGTTATCTATATATTTCAATTCTAATCAAAACCTAGCCATTTTTTTAAATTTTCATTAAAATTCCAGTTAGTTAACATACAGTGTAATACTAGTTGCAGGTGTTCGATTTAGTGATTAAACACTTAAATATAACACCCGGTGCTCATCTCAAGTGTACTTCTTAATCCCCATCACCTATTTAACAAAATTGATAAGCTGACCCAAAATTTTTCTATGGACATGTAAGTCTAGGCAATCTGAAGAAGGGGAAAAAAAAAAAAAGATTTCTGCTATCAGAGATTTATTGTCCTGTGGACTTGGTGTAAGCAAAGTCAGATATGCAAACAGATCAGAATACAGAAGCCAGAAACTCACACATATACGAGGGCCTGATGCATGATTAAAAAGAAAAACTATTGTGAAAACACACACACACACACACATGCTGATACAGTGAGGGAAATGGTCTTTTCAATAAATGGTACTGTGTCAATTCAGTATCCATAAGGAAAATGACTCTTGAATTTATATTTTGAATTACCACCTAATTCTATTATAGGTGAATAGTAAATATAAATATAAAAAGGTAAAATGATAAAGTAAAAACTCTTAAATGTCCACCAAATAATGGAATGGAGATATATATATTTGAATATTAATTGAATATTACTGTCATAAAAAAAAGTTTGATACATGCTATAACATAATGAACCTTGCAAACTTCAGGCTAAACAAGTCAGTAACAAATTACATATATTACTTGATTCCATTTTTATTAAATGTCCAAACAGGGCAAATCTATAAAGTCTTAAAGAAAATTAGGGGTTGCTTAGGGCCTGAGGAGATTGAGAATTAGAAGAGCAATAGCTCAAGTGAAGGGGATTTCTTTCTGAAGTGGTAAAAAAAGTTTTAAAATGGAATGTAGTCATGGTTGCCCATATCTGTGAATACACTAAAAAACACTAAATGTAAATGAACCCTTAAATGTAAAAAAACAAACAAAAAAAAAAACAAACAAACAAAAAAAAACTAATCTTAATCGTACCATAAACCATTAAATGGGTGGATTGTACGGTCTGTGAATTTTATTTGGTAAAGCTGCTATTAAAAAAAAAAGAAAAAAGTAAAAACTTCTAGAGACCAGTAAAAGATGAAAACATTCCCGGCCCCGAGCTATAGGCAGATTTCTAAACAAGACAAAAAACACAGTAGACATAAAGAAAAAAATCATAAATTGACCTTAAAAATAAACTTTTCTGGGACTCCTGGGTGGCTCAGTCAGTTAGCATCTGCCTTCCACTCAGGTCTTGATCCCAGGGTTCTAGGATCAAATGCCATATTGGGCTCCTTGCTCAGCGGGGAGCCTGCTTCTCCCTCTGCCTGATGCTCCCCCTGCTTGTGCAGGAATGTGCTCTCTCTCTCTCATAAATAAATAAAATCATAAGATTAAATTTATCTTTAAATTAACATATGCCAGGAAGAGTGTAAAAATTCAAGCCACAATGTAAGAGAAGACATTTGTAATGCATCTATCTATAAAGGAATCATTTTCATAACATAGAAAGAACTCTCAAATTCAGTAACAGACAACCTAATGGCAAAAAGGGCAAAAGGGGGGCACCTGGGTGGCTCAGTCGTTAAGAGTCCTGGGATTCAGCCCCGTATCAGGCTCCCTGCTCAATGGGAAGCCTGCTTCTCCCTCTCCCACTTCCCCTGCTTGTGTCCCTCTCTCACTGTGTGTCTCTCTGTCAAATAAATAAATAAAATCTTTAAAAAATAAAATTTAAAAAAATGGTCAAAAGGGCTGAACTTTACAAAAGAGGATATCCAAATAGTAAACAAACCTATGAAAAGAAGTTCATCGTCATTGAGACAGGAAATTCAAATCAAGGATACACTGCAAGACCACTACACACCTACCATAATAAATAAAATTTTAAAAATGAAGAAAATACCAACTGTTTATAAGAATATAGAACATTCAGATCTCCTATGTTGCATCCACTTGGCACTATCTACTAAAGTTGTTTATACTCATATCTTTTGATTCAACAATTCCTCATGCCTGAGTATATACTTAACAAATACATACATATTTATCAAATGACATATACAATAATTTTCATATTCCAATACAGTAAACTATCTAATACCTATTAAGTGTTAGACTTCATAAATAGGTTGTGGTACTCTTATAAAACAGACCCGTATGAAGCCAGTGAGAATGGCTGGTCTACAACTACATCCATTAACACGGATGTAATTATCACAAACATTATAAAATATAATACTAAGAGAAAAATCTAGCCACAAAAGCATGTAGATTGTATGTTTCCATTTATACACATTTCAAAACCAGTTGAAACAAAACAATAAGGATGAAAGTCCGGTTAGTGATTACCCATGGGAGAAGACAGGAAAGAGGTTTCTAATAACGGGAAGAACTTGAAGGGGTCAGAATATGCCCTTCTGACAGGAGGATTACTTTGAGCTGAAAGCAACTGAGAAACAGCAGACAATGGAAGAACTTCCCGCCCTCCTTTTGGCTTAAAACCTTTGTCAAGGTTACAGAAATGTGCATTTATCAAAGTATTTCTTCTCCCCATCAGGAAAAGGAGAACAACTCTGATTTGTGTAACAAACCTTACCAATCAACCCTTATTCACCACAGAGTTCCTAGTCACTTTCCCACAAGTAACCAACTCTAGCGCGCCTGCCCTTCTAGTACTGGTTCTGGCCCCACACCTGGAGGGCTTGGAGGGACTGGAGAGGAGTAGGTTCTGCGGTCTAGGAGAATTTGCAGGTTTTAGGAGGAGGGAACTCACCGAGGAGGCGCAAGTTCGCTGCAGGATCACGCGCTTCCTCACCGTAGGGCCTGAAGGGCTTAAATGAGGACGGAAGTGGACGCCGATGCGCATGCGCCCAGACCGTCTCAGTGCCGCGTGCCAGTTCACGGCTGCGCACTGGAAGATGTTTCCCGAGTGGGGGCTGCCGGGGGTTACATATTACGAATTCGGGAGAAGGTGAGGCGCCCCTAGCTGCAGGGTTCCAAATTCGTGGTCAGCCAGTCTTATCCCCTCCAGGGCCTCCTCCAGCTCTCCAGCTCCCGTGACCAGCTGTTAGTTTTATGCGTCCTTCATGCCCCCGGGTTAAGCCAGTGGTCCCCTCAGACGATGACTCGTTGGGCAGCTATGTGGCTGCAGCTGAGGCGGTCGGTCCCCAGGGCAGCAGTGGAGGCTCGCACAAGAGAAAACAGTCTCCAGAGAATGATTCCCAAAGTAAGTGACAGTTTTCTTTACCAAGAGCCTCATGATTCAAACCACTGTTTTGTTTCCGACTGGGAGTCGGATCACCCAGGGTGTTCACTCCTATCCTCATGGATTTAATGAAGATGCTACATTAGCTTAGTGCTGCGCCGTGAACGCAGTGTCCTGCCTGCAATGGCACAGGTGTCCCATTGTGAGGTAGTGATAGTGTTCAAGACCGTCCATATTAGGATACGTCTGGGTATCTTGTGAGGACAGGCTTTATGGGCTATCGTTTAAGGTTGCGGGTGTGTGTGTGTGTGTGTGTGTTTAGTTTAATAAGAGCTTTGATGTGCTGTAATGTCCTTCAGGCCAATAGAACAACGATGGCAGCTAAACGATGACAGTGGAAAACAGAACGTGCCGACCTGGACTTGAGGAGAGGGCGGTGGGCAGCTTTCGTTTCCATGGGGGCAGATTCTCCCCTGTGTCCAAGAAAAACTCAGAATGCAATGGTCAGGTCACCCAGATGGAAGCCACAGTCAAATGTTTGTGACTCACAACCAGTGGGTCCTATTTGGGGCTACCCAATAAATACCTAGATTGTGTGAACAGTCAGTGTCAAAGCAGTTGGCTCCCCCTTAATGTGACAGAGAGGCTGTGTAGTTCCAGTGATATCCATCCCATATCCCAGGTACAATGGGGTTGTTTTATTTAGAGTGGTTTTTCTGTTGCCAACATAGTGGTGCTTGAGTGCTAACCAGGGGTAAGCCCCATGAATCTATTACTCTGAAACTGGGTTTACCTATCTCTTGCTGGGTGTGGAGCTAAAAGACAACCAAGCCAGAAATAGGAAAAGGAAGGGTTTTATCTGCAACAAATAAAAGAGGACACCAGTGATATTTCCCAAAGCAGTGTCTCCTTGGATAACAAAATGGGGAATTATTAAGCTAAGAGTACATACATATTCATAAAGGGGCTTGTGTGATGGGGAATTCAGCACGGAACTAGAGCAAGAGCCATGTCTAAGTGACACAGTCCAGGTCTAAGTTGATCAAAGTCACAAGGGCCAATAAGGGTTAGTTAGCATCATTAGTTCTCTGACTCCAATTGGTTGGGTATTCAAGCACTCAAAGGAGTTTAAATCCTGAAAAGAGAACTCTATAATGTATTCAGTCTTTCGTTTTGAATCAGCAATGAGAATTTTGCCACTGATGTATTGTCCCTAATATTATTAAGCTATCTTCTGACCTGCTTGTAACTATTTATTCTTAAATTCCTTTGTTTCCTTAAAATAATTAACTACTGAGTTCTGTAATTCTGCAATTTCAACATATCCCTGAAGTTCTGCAAAAAAATGTGCTTTGGGCAAAAAACACTGGTCAGGCATAGATCACAAGATTGCCAGGGGCCTAAAATGACTTTTCTTATGACAAGAAGCTATGTCTTTCTCTTTTTCCAAAGATCCCTAACTTTTTCTGCCTATAAATCCATCCCAAGGGGTGCCTGGGTGGCTCAGTGGGTTAAAGCCTCTGCCTTCGGCTCAGGTCATGATCCCAGGGTCCTGGGATCGAGCCCTACATCTCTCCTCGGCAGGGAGCCTGCTTCCTCCTCTCTCTCTCTCTCTCTGCCTGCCTCTCTGCCTACTTGTGATCTCTGTCTGTCAAATAAATAAATAAAATCTAAAAAAAAAAAAAAATCCATCCCAAATCTGAGTATAGCCACCCATGGCTCTGATGGTGGTTAGGACCCCACTAGCCAGAAGTTTGATGGGTTGCCTGTGTAGTTTCACTGACAGATAAAGAATACCCACATCCATTGTTTTTGGTAGTATGTGTCACAGGTCAGGTGTTGGGATCAGTCCTGGTAACATCAGATGAATTAAGAGTGCTAATCCTAGGTTGTTCTTCCTTAATATGCTGCTCTAGTACCCTTCAGCCCCTATTCCAGAAGTAGTAACGACTACCATGGCAATCTCAATGAGCTAGAGAATGGCCACATATTCAATTGCTGGATTTATTTCTTTTCTGGGTAGGCAGGTGGACCCCATTGTAGTTGGGTGTTTCTGTTAGATGACCATCTCATGACCAAGAAATCACCAGAATGGTAAAAGTCTAAGATCAAGAAGACAAATACTTAGTAGGAACTTGTATGAGTTCTTTCCATTCTGTAGGAATTATATGTGTGTAATGACCCTTAGATGTTAATGTGGCTTCAGCCTTAGGAACTTGACCTGCTTGTACACACCTTATGTGTTGGCCTTGGGGGCATTACTGTCAAGCATGAGGCGATGGCCTAGGGGTGGGATATGCCAGATCAGGATCCCCATCTTCTCCTCCCCAAGGATGCATATTCCATTTCAGGCATATTGCATTTAACAGGTCCAGCTTACATCAGGACAATGAGATCCCAGTGGAGAGTGAGTAGTTCCCTCTCACCCAGGGGTGTGATGTAACTCAGCCATCTCAGTGGGACATCCCATTGCAAATTCGGGAAGCTAATGCCTCTCCCAGGCATGATAGGGTTTTGTATTCTCAGCAGCATAGAACTTTGCTCCTCACTAGGGATAGGGGTATTGGCTGTTTTCCATGACTTTTATGCCTTTACACTGTAGGTGTCTCAGTAGGGGTCCCCAATCTGGCATAAGGGCCACGGTCCCTAGTGGTTGATCATTCAAATGTGTTAAAGCCTGGAATCATTGCCTTAGTCCACTGGCCAAGATGGTTTTGATTTATAGTAATTAAATATGCTACTTTAATATTCCTTTTTTCCTTTCAACCGCCTTTTTGCGTGTAGGTTAAAGGGGAGATGGAACCTTCAATTCAATGCTATGTTCTTTTGCCCAATCTTGAACATCATGACCCTTAAAATGTGACCTTGATCACTGTACTAGGGTATGCATACATGGTACTCAGTTTCTCTAATCCCCAAAATGGGGGTGATCTGGTTTATGTGACAACAGGGAAGACCTTGGGTTAAGCTAGATGCAGCATCCACACAAATCAAGGCATAGTCAGAACCCTCGCTTGGAGGGAGGGGACAATATAATTAATTTACCAATTTCTCACCATTTGGGAACTCCAGTGGATGGCCCCAGATTCATTTGGCAGTTGCCTTGAGTGTTGTTTAGCACACACAGGAAGGCAAATCCTCAGTCTTTCTTTTGTAAATTTAATTTGCAGTCTCCAGTAATAACAACCTAAAAGGGTAGAAGAAAAAAATTTTTTTCTATTCCATATGAGAACACCAGACTAGTTTCTAGAGTACGTTAATCATCTACTTTTTTAATCTGGGAAGTCATTACATAAGTGTGATCTTTTAGTAAAAATTTGTGGAGCTCTATACATATGAGATTATGTGTAGTTTACTTTAATAAAAGCATAGTTGAAACATGAAAGAAATATCGAGGGCCTTCCAGGTAAGAAATAACATTAGTGAGGAAAAAGAGGTGAAAAAGTACCAGCCTTATTTAGAACCAGTGAGGACAGTTTGACTGAAGCCAAATATTTGCAACTCTCATTATAACCAGAGATGAAAAAATGAAAAGGACTATTTAACCAAACATTTAATGTCCCTGCTAAGAAATTGCCTCCTCTCTTGAGGAGACTTTTAAAGAATTGGGGATTGTTCTCTAAACATCAGGTGCAGTATGTAAACAAAGAAATGGAAATATACTCACAATTTGAATTTCTATATTCTTTTTCACCAGTTTCAGGTAGTTTAGCCTGTCCTTTGACACTTGAAATGTAAACAGGGGACAAGAGTCCTGTATTCCATTACAAGAAATCTTTATATAACGTAAAATATATAACGTATAAAAATGTCCTATTGAGTTTAAACTAAAACAATAACTTTCTAATGGTGAAATTTCAGGCTTTATCAAACCAAAAAGGACAGATATGAAGGATAGGATTGAAGGTGGGGAGCTTTCTGTAGTAAACAAATATTCCTAGGTTTCATCAGAAATTCTAAAACCAGAATCAGACCAAAGATGAGACCAGGTCATCTTTGTTGCTAAAGGCAATGGAGGGATACTACACTATGTTAGAGTTTATAAAGGCCACAGTGGGTGTGTACATCCCAAGGATTCAAAGCCTATAATTGAACCCTGAATCCATTTGAATTTGTAATTGTTTCTGGGTGAGTGGAACTTATGTATGTATACCTGGCAAGGAGTATAACCTGCATAAGCTTTCCTTTCTCTCACATATTTCTCAGGTCTATCACACAATTGGTAAGACATCTTTATCATTCCCGACTTTTTTTTTTTTCCCCAGAAGTATATAGAGACTCTTGAAAAGTAGCTTCAGCATAGAATCAAAAGCATAAAGGACACAGAAGTCTATTTAAGGATTCTTTTTTTTTTTTTTTTTGAGATTTCATTTATTTGACAGAGAGAGAGAAAAACACAGGCGGGGGAAGCAGCAGAGAGGGAGAGGGAGAAGCAGGCTCCCTACTGAGTAAGGAGCCTGATGTGGGGCTCTATCCCAGGTCTCTGGAATTATAACCTGACCCAAAAGCAGATGCTTAATCAACTGAGCCACCCAGGTGCCCTCTGTTTAGGTATTCTTATAAGACATTATTCAAGGTAAGTGCCTTACATGAAAATCTATCTCCTCAAAGGAGCTCCCTTAGAAACACTGTTCCACCTCTTCATATCTAAATATTTACTTGCAATGATTCTCTGCACCAATCTCATTTCTTTCTATGCCTGAAATTTAGGTACATCTTAGGTACTTACATTTAGGTACTTGCCTCATAAAGTACCTGAAAATTGCTTGTGAATTCAGTGTCTTTAAACTTAGTTCATTTTAAGAGCACCAGGGAAGTTCACTATTTACAGAAACCCTGAGATAAACCTTTTTATGATTTGAACAAGCATTTAATAAGGAAATGATCACCTTTTCATTATACCTGGCTTATTAGTAGTCCTTAAAATGGGAGTTGAAATGAATTGATGCTTTAACTTATACCTAGTTCTAATTCCTCTCTAGTTCCTCTCTAGATTTCTCCATGCTTCTGTTCAACAGACTTGTCTGCATGATGTGCACCAAGTTCCTACCAGGGTTATTAATTTTTCAGTGTGCTCTACCTACTGTTATGCCTAGCTATCCATGCAATCAATGAATTTATGATAGTGATGGTAGGTCTCAGACCTATCCTAGCCAGCATGCTTCTTGAGCTCATTTTGTCCAGCTGCCCCATTTAATCCTGAGGTCCTCCAGTAATCCAATTAATGTCCTCAGTTAAGTTTTCTAAACTTGGCATTTTGTTGTAGTAGATCCCTATAGTAGAAACTGTCAGTTTTATTTCAGTATTTATTCCCTAATTGATACTTGTCAATGGAACCTTGCATTTTTATGTGAGCAATAGCTTCCCCGGAGAAAAAAGAAAAATACTGCATTTCCCAGCTTCCCTTCACCTAGGCATACCATGTGACTGAAGTACTGCCAATGGGATATAAGCAGCAGTGTTGTGTCTAACTTCTAGAGAGTGTCTTTAAACCCCTGTGGCATACTTGAGTTCCTCCTTTCAGATTTTCTCCTGGTCAGAATATAGACAGGATGGATTTTGAAAAGGAAGCCAAATGTTAAGTATTACAGTGAAATAAATTAGAAGGTCCCTCTATATTTATTTGAGATGAAAATGTAATATAGTCTCCTTATTTAACCCACTAGTATGTTGAGGGATCTCTCATAAGAATCTAATAGTAATTAATGCATTTCTGTTTGCCACTTGCTAGCTGTGCAACTTTGGCATATCAGTTGCAGTTAAAGAACTTCCCTTATGTGTTGAATGGAAAACATATAGCACCTGTCTCAGGGGTTGTGTATAATATATGGGATTACCCATGCAAAGAGATTACTTTATGTCCTAGCATACAATAAGTACTCAGTAAATTCTAGTTTTGTTTTTTTTTTAATTTCATACTTTCTGTGGCTTAACTGCACTTAAGCTCAGGATTACTAATTCTGCATTTCAAGATGCATGTTGAATAAATATTCAACTCCTGATGTCTGTTTATAGCTGTCCACCTTGATAGCTATAAATACCTCAAGCCCATCGTGTCTGTAAACTAGCTCATATTGTTTTCAACTAGCTCTTTTCCTGAATTTTCTTTTCTGACTAATGTCATTACTACCCATGTAGTTGTGCACACAAAAGAATACCGGTCACTTTAGGCAATTTATTATGTACAATATAGTCTCTAGATGGTCTAAGTTGTCTTTATAGTCTCATATCTATTCACACTCTTCTTTTACTTGTCTCTTGTTTGAGTATTCGTCTGACTTGCATTTCTGCAGGAATCTCATAATTGGTCTTTCTACCTGTATATCGCCACCAAGAAACCTTTTTATAGATGGGTATTTAATCAGGCCATCATCCTACCTTTTCTTTAAGATTTATTTATTTATTTATTTATTTGACAGAGAGAGATCCCAAGTAGGCAGAGAGGCAGGCAGAGAGAAAGAGGGGGAAGCAGGCTCCCTCCTGAGCAGACAGCCTGATGTGGGACTCAATCCCAGGACCCTGGGATCATGACCTGAGCCGAAGGCAAAGGCTTAACCCTCTGAGCACCCAGGTGCCCCCATCATCCTACTTAAAAGCATTTCCAAGACATGCTTTTGTATACAAATAAAATCCAAACTTCATTCCATAGTCTTAAAAGTTTATGTTCTATTCCTTCCTAACTTTCAGTTTCATTCCATGTCTCTTTCCCAATCAGACCCTTAATTTCAGCTATAAAAATAGCTAGCAAACTATGGAGTCATGTACTTCTCTAAGCACTTGACATAAGCTATCTTTTTTAATCTGCTGAGCAACCTTATGAGGTAGATATCATTATTATTGATAGATGTTATTTCCAGATGAGAAAAATGATACATAGAGACATCAGAGGCTTATCAAAGTTTGCACAGCAAGCAAGTGGTTTGCCAGGGATCAAGCCTAAATGGAGTTTGCACTCCACTCTGGGGCTTTGCCTCTCGCCATCCTAAACCCTAAAGTACTGAGCACTTTATTTTTCAATTTCTTTGTCCAGAATGCACCCCATTTGGAGAACAAGGCTGTCAGCTGGGAGATTCCCTAAAATTCTCTTTGGTGGCTCCCCCTACAAAGACTTCCAGACCCAAGCAGGAAGAGCCGGGCACACTTTCTTTGTGTTCCCATAGCATAGGCATTGTGCTTTCCTTACAGCCCCTGTCCTCTGTTGTTACTGTTTCTTTGTCTCTGACCAGTGTGTAAGTTTAGATGAGACCTGTGTTATTTAATTGAGTGTCCCAAAACATAAAAGAGTGCATAGGACATGTTAGATACTCTACAATCATTTGCTAAACAAATTATAAGAAAAGAATAAGTTAATTGGTAAGTGAAAGAAACATATATATATGCATGCTACAAAACAAAACCATGTTACTCCATGGGAAAAGCAATTTACTGGCAGGCAATCCAATTTTTATATTTAATTTCAGTGTTAAAGTTCTGTATGGATTTTATGAGATTTCTTGGTGTTATTTAGATTATAAAGAAAGGCAGGTCACATGAAGAGGTTAAAAATCAAACCGCACAAGTTATATCAAGACAGAAATAATCTACATGCCCTCTCAGCTGCATGGAACAGATGCCCTTCTTGGTGGTAACAGCCACAGCTGCTGAATGATGTTGTGTATGAGAAAACTTGGATCCTATCTTCAGAAATCAGCTGTTAATAAAAAGGACAGTCTTTTTCAGGGCCATGAGCATAGGTTCACATCTTCACCAAAGCAGAGAGGCAGCAGGGATTTATTGATTACACAGCTGTTAAGTTCCACCCATCCAACCCCATTCCATTCGCTCTCCCCAAGCCTGCCTTGTCTGCTAGGAAAGTGTCAGCCAGATGCCTGCCTGCCCTCCTGAACTGTATTCATTCTAGGCTTGGTCTATCACAAGAGCCACACCTCCGTGTCTTTTGACTGTCACAGCCCATCTCTACTTTGAATCACCATGCCAAAATAAGGCTCTTCTCAGGACTCTACCCCCTGGACCACTCAACCATGTACTTTTCAAAACAGTATACTCAAGTATATAATTTTTAAAGTCTCTTACATATCTAAATGATGTGATTTAGTTAGCCACCTTAGGTTCTCGTATCCAGGGACACATTGAATTCCATTAACAGATGATTTCCAGAAAGGATCTATTATCTCTCCTCATAGGTCACATTTTTAGATTTTAACAAGAAAAGCAATCTTAGAATTACAGTATGATCTAGCCCAAAATAACAACTAGAAATGGAAGTTTGAGAAGCTAGGGAAAATATCCTGTGCTTTTGACCTCAGCTTACTGGTAGTACTAATATGTTTGTGCTACTAACTGAATTACCACTGACATTAATCAAAGAGGAAAAGATAAATATATATAAATTGAACTAAACAAGTGAAATTATCAGACATGTTACGAAGGTGGCTGAGAAATGAGAACACAGGTAGCAAGCTGTGAGCAGCCACATCAAAACCATAGGAGAATAAGAAGGGAGTGGAAGAAGCATAACTTCATGGATAATAACCAATGGCCTAAAAATAACAGCATTTGCCACTGTGTTTCATTAATTCCTAGTTTGAATTTTCATGGCACAGTTGCAGACTTGAAAGGAATTTGGAAGGTAAAGCTGCAAGTAGAGAAACTCACCAGATAATTTACTGGCCCAGGAGTTATTATTGTGGTCAATGCTGTGTTTATTTTTATCTTCCTAATGAAAAATGAAATGCAGCATGAAAGGTGGAAGTGGGATTTTTGGTCTTTTGGTTGAGTTTCAAATGTTCTCCTATCCATTACTCCCCATCTCCTGATAGGTCTTCATTACTAGTCAGATGGGTTCAGAGGAGGAAGTACTTCTCCCAGGAGCTACAGTGGAACCTGGAGATTGAAAATCTATAGACTGAATTTTTAATACATTGATTCAGAAGAAAAAGAACAAAAATCTATTAAAGGAGATTCCTTCCTGTGTAAGTGAGGACAGTGGTCTTCACTGGAATGAAGGCATAGAACCTCAATCAAGGGAAAAGTATAACTAGTGCAGGTTCCATAAATGTCATATGCTGATGTATCAATAACCTAGAATGTTCTCTGGTTAGTTCTTAGGTATTAAGGACTCTGGGTTAGCGTTATATTTATGTCCCCTTTTAGTTGCATTATTGATTTGGTTGTCTATTTCTTTTTTTTTTTAATATCTTATTCAGTTATTTGACAGAGAGAGCCAGAGAGCACAAGTGGAGGGAATAGCAGAGGGAGAGGGAGAAGCAGGTTCCCCACTGAGCAGGGAGCCCCGTGTGGGGCTCATTCCCAGGACCCTGGGATCATGACCCAAGCCTAAGTTGGATGCTTAATCATCTGAGCCACCCAGACACCCCTGGTTGTCTACTTCTATGTAACAAGCCATCTCAAAATTTAGCAGCATAGTATAACAGTTTATTATCTCAATGATTCTGTGGATTGACTGAGCTCAGCTGGACAGTTCTTGCTCGGCCGTGGATGTGGTTGCAGTCAGACAACGGGTGGGACTGGAGTTATTAAAAAGATGGAATGGTCTAGATTCCCAAGATTGATCACTTACATGGCTGGACTTGTTGCTGGCTGTTAGCTAGGAACCAGAGCTATCTATAGGAGCACCTATATGTGGTTACTCCATGCACCTTGGGCTTCTCAGCATGGTTGCTAGGTTCTCAGTGTCACTACCACACATATTGGACAACAGTCACTGGCTCTACCTCACCCAGGTTCAAGTGGGTGGAGAAATGAACACTGTCACTTGATGAAGGAACAGCGAGATGATACTGGAGAACAAAGTAATGAGAAATATTGTCATGATCATCTTTGGAAGAGACAGCCTTCCAGAATTATTGACATACAAACTGGTTTGTTAAGCTTCTGCTTAACAAACGGCCCAATTCCTCCATGTATTCGAGCCTCTCCACTTGTCTTTGGAACGCTTTCTACTTTAAGTGCTCTAGTCCATGACTATTCTGTGCTGTCATGTTCTTTTGAATATCAGTCTTTCAACCTCCTCTTCTGCCAAAGCTCTCCTATCTTGTGTTCTAGTTCCTAAAGGTAATCATGAGTGATGTGGGACATTTTGGTTTTCTTCTTCTGTGTTGGTACCTCTGTCCAGGTATCTACTAATAAAATTAGGCTTCCAGGAGATTTAGTACAATATGACTGTTAGAAGGTAAACTGAGGTATATTAAATTTTTGAATAGTATATTTGAGCAAACAGCTGTTCCAATCAGGCAGTGCCAAACCAAAAATGGTTAGGAGTGCTCTACTAGCAAGAGCTAAGGAAAAGGCTTTTAAAGAACAAGTTTGGAAGTAAAACAAGGAATTATATGATTAGGTATAGATTAAGCTGTTCCTTTATTTATTTTCCTGTTTGTCATTAGTTGTTAAGTTTAGATTTATTAACCTTAAGGCATTTATAGGAGCTGAATCTGGCTTATATTTTGGTTTGCTTATGTAGGCTACCAGAGTATTAGAACCACCTCACTCTATTGGCCTCCTTGTTTAATTACTTTCACAAAATGCATGTTTTTCACTCTGAGTAAGATTTAGGCTATAGAGTGCTGCAGAGAGCTTGGATGTGTAGTGTAAAAAACTTCAAGAAAATATACTTTGCCATTCAGTTTAAAGGTTTGAAACAAGACCATCCATTAGAAGCGAACTTCTTTAATTTCCCCTGATATGCCTGTAGCCCTGATAGTGTTACAAAGCCCTTCAGGGGTAAAGCTGCCAGGACATGGTAATTCCCATCCCTAAAGTTGGGGGAGTAGGGGGCACCACACATGTATACAAACAATACCTTTTACTATAGATGCAAAAAAATTCTCTCTGTCATCAGATCTACTTGTATTTCCCTCATGTCTTCCAAAAAAATCCTGTTAATAATCATGGAATAGGAAATAAGCAGCCATTACACAAAGCAAGACAGTGAAGTATCATGGTTAAGTATCACCCTTGGAGCTGACAGGCCTGAGTTCAAATCCCAGCCCTGTGACTTAGTCTGTGCAACTTTAGCATCTCTCTCCCTAGGTTTCTTCAACTATAAAATGGGAGTGGTGGTAGTATCCATTTCCAAAAACTAGTATGAGAATTTCACTTAGTTGACATATAATAAGTATTACAGATATCTGCTATTACTATTATTTTGATCCTGACCACTTTTGAAGCACCTCTGTGGTGTTACAAGAGAATAGTAGAGAGTGTGACCAATATGAGATGACATGATATGCATCCTTTTGGTGGTGTGCTGGCTGGTTAATGTGTTACCCCTTCCAGGGAATATAATGCAGTGAAAACCATCATTGTATCAATATGCTCCTGCTGTGTCCATGGCTCTTTAAGGAAAAGAGCATATGGTGGAATTTCAGGCACCACAGGAGGTCAATGAGGGGAATATTTCTGTTGAAGGGGAAAAAACTATTTTAAAGTTTCCAGTTATCTACTCATCAAATCCTCTGTGCTTTTCAAGTATAAAAATAAAATTATTTGCATGTTTCTTTCCATTTTTCATTATAAAGTTTTATTCTATGGCTTTTAGTTTCTAAAAATGCCACAAAGGCAGACAGTGACAGAGGTACCTCGTAAAATGTGAAGAAGTTCTGAGTAGAGATAAATGGAAATTCAAAGCCCATGATCCATAATCAGGAAGAATATGTTGGCTCCAAAAGCTAATAGAGCAATGAGAATAGATAGAAAAAGATGTATTGTTTTAAGGAGTATTCTGACATGGATAATTAATAAGAAGCTAAGAAGAAAAACAGTCATGCACCAGCATGACTGCTATTCAAAAACAAACAAAAAATAAAACCAATCCCCCCCCCCCCAAAAAAAACAGCCAAAAAAAAAAAAAAGTCATTTTCAGCACCTAGTCTATTACAGGAACTACTTAACTTACATAATAGGCCTAGGAGATTTTATTAAATCAGTTTTACTTCAGAGAAAATCAAGACTCAAATAAATAAAATAACTTCCCCAGGTTCTGCAGGTGGTGGCTTTAGATGCCAAAAGTCAAACTCGAATGTCTTTGGCTCTATGTTCAGTGTCTGAAACCCTATCCTTTGTTCACACATCAGTACTAACAACACAAGTCCTGGTTTCTCATTTTGGCTGGAATGGTGGTCCATTATCCTAAAATGTTGTTCTGCCTTACCTTTCATCACTTCCCAAACCAACTCTTTATTCCAGCCAGAACAGTCTTCTTGGTGATCTTACTCATCCGATTTGCCTGTCCCTGTCCTCTGTCCCCTTCCTGTGCCAGTGACATTGTCCTTTCCTCGACTCTACTGATTTAAATCTTGACATTACTCAGAACAGCTTCAACACTCAGGCACCTTCTCCTGAACTCCCAAATTCAGTGCCATTAGCCCTCCACTGAACTCAGTGTGTCACTGCTGGGTGTTTAGCTAGCCCCATGTCATAGTGCCTTCTGTTTCTGTGAAGTATAGAGCTTGCCTCCCTGAATAGGACAGTGTCGATGCCTCTTCTTGGATCTTTATGTAATACATGGTAAGTCCTCAGTAAATTCTCGGTAATTGACTTTGAGTCAGTTCTTTGTCAGTTCCGTGACAAAAAAGCCTAAGCCTTGGGATTAGTCTGTCACAGGTAAATAATTTCATGAGAGTAAGTTTTTGGGAATGAAGGTGATTGGAGGAGTTTATAGGAGAAGGTCCATTTGTAGAGGATGGCACATTTTTCCATCTCCTTTACAGAAAATGCCTTGAGAGTACCTAGGTGGGAAAAAGCAAAACAACTTTATAAATGCAAATTGCAACATAAATGCAACACCTAGCCATGTTGTTGGTGTTATTTAGTGTTCAGATTAAATAAAAGTGTTGAATCAGCACTGAAAACAAAGAGGTAAATTAACAGGTCTTTGCCAGATGGCCTTCAAATTTTCCATGATAATAATAAAAACTATGGCTAAGGTAAACAATAAAGACATATATATACATATATATGTCTTTATGGGTTATGTATATATATGCAAGATCAGGTCTAATAACTTGAAAATCTTAACATGCTGCAGCCACAGATATATGAGTCTGACTATCTTTTATGCACTGGATCTTGGACTTGCACTTAATCTTTCTGTGACTCAATCTTATTATCTAAAAAACAGTCTCAACAGTACAATTACAAAAGTTTGTTCACTTGTTTTGAATTATCTGCATCTTCTGACAGAATTAATCTCAGTTGAAGATCTGAAATAGGGAAGCTTTTTAACTGAAAATCCCTGCCTACTTTTCTAGAATCTACGTCTAGATTCTGCATCCCCCAACCCATTTCCCATCTTTCCAAGGTAGCAAATGCTATCATACTGCCCATGGTTTCTTCCTAACAAATCCATATCTGTGTTTTGAAATTTGCAACAACTTACTTGGGTATTATCTTCTGTGGCCTTCACAGATGTGTATAAGACAGAAACAAACCCCATTTCCAGATGTGAAAATTGAGTTTTAACCTTAAGGAGGTTAAGAAGGTTAAGAAGCATAGTCAAAGGGATTTTTAAATATTAGAGCAGGTAATTGAATCCATATTTCTTTCTTAGGGCCATGTTCTTTCATAGGATCCAACACTGTAGATGATGCTGCAAACTGATGTCATTGCATAGGGTCTGTGCCCTCTGTCCCATAGTTCTGCTATCCTGCCCTTCCTCTCTACCCAGAGGTAAACTCTACTCTCCAGTTCTTCATTTAAACAGGATACCTAGTTCTCCTAAAATCTCAAACATACCACAATAGGGTCTGTGTTCATTAACTGATGAAACAAAGTTATCTCGGTAAGTATCCAAAAGGGTGATTTTCAGAGTCGACACACTAAACATAAGAAGTGTAATGGTAAAAATTTGGAGTTTCAGGGCCTGATTAAGAAAGGAAATAAGGCACACAGAAGGCTTCTAAGTTCTTTCTTTTGAATCTCCAACATAATTGTTTTGTCTTCAACCAACACACAGTGGCAATAGTTGAAGATAGATAGAAGAGGAGATTCAATAGCTGTAAAAGGAAAAGTCCTGTCTCTAGGATTAGACAGGTATACAGACATAAACATGTAGGTTTTTTTTTTAATTAGGCAAGATTATAAATTGCAAATACAGCATACAATACAGCAGCATGTGATCAAGTTCTGAACTCTGAGATGTCCAGCTGAAGTGTTTAGTGAAAAGTTGAAAGAAGGGGTAAAAGTGACTATGAGGAATGCATTTCAGAAGGTGGATTTGTGCTGAGCTCCAAAAGACATGAATGCTCTGGAGGTGGTGGTGATGCTGGCATTGGGGCTGACAAAGTGTTGGAAAACTAATTCATGGTTTCTGTTGAAGAAGATTCATATGACCTTAACCTCATCTCCCTCCTTCTACACTAGGATGGGAGAGAGAATCAACGTGTGGAGAAAGGAAGGGGAAGGTATGCCCTGGATATCATGACACAGGGATTCTGAAAGCAATATGGAAGAAATCTTAGGAGACAAATAGGGGAATGTCTATCACTTGTGTTAAACTACAATTTCCCAATAACATTGCTTTTCCATTTGTGCTTTATCTCTTCCCTTGTGTCTCGGGCCCTGTGCCAGGCCCTGGGATGCTCTAGTCTTGAAATACTTCAGAACAGCACTTTCCTGCTCCCTGGAGACAGCTGAATTCTAGAACATCTGCGCATTTTATAGAAACTGAAGCATAGGCAAATAGGCTTGTTTTGAGCGGGGAGGTAGATGGAGAGGTGTCCAATCTTCTTTACCTTTATCAGACTCTTTGAATATAATTTACTTCATTCTCCAGAGGGTTGCTTTATTTGGGTGGACATAATAATCTGGACACTCTTAGAGATAGGCAGAGGAATAATTAAGGGGACTTGGGGGAGCCCAACTCCCTTACCTTGAACTGCTGACACTCTTCAATTTTCTACTTCATTTGGAATAGCACCTTCTGTTACCCTGCCCCCATTTCAGTTTTAATTAATAGACTTTATTTTTATAGCAGTTTTAGATATACAGAAAATTGATCAGAAAATACAGTTCTATAAAGAACTTCTCAAACTCAGCACACATAAAGCAGATAATCATGTCAAAAAATGGGCAGAAGATATGAACAGACACGTCTTCAATGAAGACATAAAAATGGCTAACAGACACATAAAAAAATGTTCATTATCACTAGCCATCAGGGAGATTCAAATCAAAACCACATTGAGATACTACCTTACACCAGTCAGAATGGCCAAAATTAACAAGACAATAAACAACGTGTGTTGAAGAGGATGTGGAGAAATGGGAACCCTCTTACACTGTTGGTGGGATTGCAAGTTGGTGCACCACTTTGGAAAACAGTGTGGAGATTCCTTAAGAAATTAAAAATAGAGCTACCTCATGACCCTGCAATTGCACTACTGGGTATTTACCCCAAAGATACAGACGTAGTGAAAAGAAGGCCCATCTGTACCACAATGTTCATAGCAGCAATGGCCACAGTCGCCAAACTGTGGAAAGAACCAAGATGCCCTTCACAGATGAATGGATAAAGAAGGTGTGGTCCATATATACAATGGAGTATTATGCCTCCATCAGAAAGGATGAATACCCAACTTTTGTATCAACATGGATGGGACTGGAAGAGATTATGCTGAGTGAAATAAGTCAAGCAGAGAGAGTCAATTATCATACGGTTTCGCTTATTTGTGGAGCATAAGGAATAACATGGAGGACATGGGGAGATGGAGAGGAGAAGTGAATTGGGGGAAATTGGAGGGGGAGACAGCCATGAAAGACTGTGGACTCTGAGGAACTAACTCAGGGTTTTGGAGGTGGGGGGGTGGGAGGTTGGTTGAGCCTGGTGGTGGGTAATGTGGAGAGCACGTATTGCATGGAACACTGGGTGCGGGCATAAACAATGAATTCTGGAACACTGTAAAGAAATTTAAAAAAATAACTCTTATGATAATAAAGATAAATTTTTGAGATTCTCATTTAAAAAAAAAAGAAATACAGTTCTATATCCCCCCTCATTCCCAGTTTACCCAGTTACTAACATCTTACTTTACTGTGGTACATTTGTTATAATTGATGAACAAAGATTGATGCATTTCAATTAACTAAAGTTTAGTTTACATTAAGGTTCATTTCTCATATTATATTGTTCTTGGTATTGAACAATGTGTATATCATATATCCACCATTAGAGTATCATACAGAATACTTTTGCTGCTTAGAAACAAAATATTTTTGCTAAATAATAGTGTTGTAATTAGAACATAAACTGTGTAGTCAAACATGAGTTCAAATTGTGGCTCCTGGATCTGTGTGACCCTTACATGCCCAACTTTGCTTTCAGACACATGAGAAGTAGTGCCAATCTTTTAACTGGTAATCATGAAGAAAAAAAGAGATGACATTTGCCAAAATTCACATTCACCCACTCAGCTGTATAGTAATGAGGAATCATAATTGTGAGTGGCTGAATAAGATGTTATAGCAAGAAAAGAATATCATGAGGTATGGCATGGCAGAACTGGAGATGAGGCATGTGCGTGCATGTGTGTGTGTGTGTGTGTGTGTGTGTGTGTGTGTGCATCTAAACAGTATTTGAGCAATTGTAGAGGAATAGGAGGACCCTGGGGACTGGCAGTTAAGAAGGTAAATGTGTTGGGTGAAGGTCTCAGAAACAAAATTAGAACATCAATAGACACAAACACGTATGCTACATGACTAAAAAGATAACAAATCTGAGTGTAGGCAATAGTATCGAAATCTCAGTTATCTTTCTTATTCAATGGTATACCTTTGACACTTTTTTATCTTATTAAAGAGAAAATTGTTTTACATTGTAAAACTATGCTTTTTTTTTAGTATTATTACTACTGTTTAATTTCAGGATTCTTACAATAACATACTTTTGTTTTGTTTTGTTTTGGTAACTTAACACAGATAAACATACAAATATACCACACCAACCAGTGGTATGTTGCTTTCTTAGCAGAGACTTCACTTTAATGTTGGCTTATTCTGTTCACCCCACCATCCCCACACCCTACATTGGAGGACATGAATGATAAGCTACATCTAGTCCTATAGCATTATATTCTTACTGTGGGCTTATGAGACAAACATCTGAATAAAAGGTTAAAACACAAGAAAATCTTTAGCAGGAAGTTTAATTGTGTTTGAGGGATTGAAAATTGACTTCCAGTATTGCTGTGTTAAAGTCCTCCTTTCAGCAGAGCTAGGCACTTGAAGACTGGGGCACCTGAGAGGGAGGCCAGCAAGCTCTTTTACTACTGTTGAAAATAATGAGCAACTACATCAGGATTCTACTAGTTTTGGGGAACTATTACTAAGTTCAAAAAAGTAGTTCTCGGTATTTCAGGCTGGTGACCCTTCTGCTCTCTCCTTAAAGATTTACCACATACAGCTAGGTAATCTACTTTATTCCTCTATTGTTTTGTACCAAGAAAAACTCTCTAGTTTGTGACACTACCAGTCATAAATAACTGTTAATATTTTAAAGCTTTTAAAATTTTCATTATTATTATTATTATTTAAATATTTTATTTATTTGATAGAGAGAGACACAGTGAGAGGGAACACAAGCAAGGGGAGTGGGAGCGAGAGAAGCAGGCTTCCCGCTGAGCTGGGAGCCCAATGTGGGGCTCGATCCCAGGACCCTGGGACCATGACCTGAACCGAAGGCAGACGCTTAATGACTGAGCCACCCAGGCGCCCCTTTCATTACTATTTGACCCATCAGAATCTTACCTTAAAGTAGAAGAAGAATCTTGTCTTAAAGTAGAAGACAACTCACTCAGTTGTTGAATTGCAGAGAAAACATTTGAGGAAGTAGATGCAGGAGACAGGGAGAAATGGGGATTATCGAGGGTCACTGAAACTAGAATACCCACCAGTATGTTCTCCACAGTGCAGAGAAGTGAATCCTGCCCTAGATTCTACCTATCTACATTACAGCTGTTCTCTTTCCAGTCATGGTTTATTTCATAGAACCTCAAAATTTAAGAAATGGGGTTGAAGGTATCTGACTTCAATGTTTATAAAAGCATCTTTGGAGGGAATTCTCCTTCCAACATAAAATGACAGGCTGCTTTTGGAGAGAGAATTTGGGAGGAAAAAAAGAGAAACAAATTTTCTCATTCTGTTAATGCATTACCTCAGCACTGCAGTTGATGCCAACTGTTCCCTGTGGTGCTAGGCTTTCTCTCAGTCCATGGGCCATTCTTTGATGATGTTGCACAGAGAAGCCCCTCCATCAGAGGAGGCCCTGTTTATGAATATGAACATGGACATACTGACCAAGACATTCCCACATACATAATAAATGGTTATCTAGTTCTGGTTCCCATTTTTCCATTTCAAATTTGGGCTTTGGGTTTTTTAGTTGCAGTTCTTTGATTTTATTCAAGGACAGCAGCATAAGGGAAGCTGGGAAGCTGCTCCACTAGGCTTGAAGCATATGCCTGAATTTGTTTACCACAAACAAAATCCTCTCAGCTACTGTTACTGTCGCCATAGCAACAAGATTGGGGTTACTTCTATCAACAAAGCACCACATAAGGCAAAGGCAGGCATTTAATAAAGAAGAGCAATGATAATTATATAGCAGCCAGTTGCCAGCTCAAACACAGAGTCCTTTTTCCAAATTGTAGTTCCATTTTCTATGTAGAAATGGAAATTATAACTTAATACGCTTTGGAAACCCATTCCTGTATTTGTCTGGGAGATGGAAAAATAAACAGCTGGAAATTCTCCACAGATCTTAATTCAACTTCACAGCATAACCTTATTAGTAGGTTTATATGCCTCAGTAGCATAAAACTGCCTCATTAATAAATAAGGATATAAACCAAAAATAGATTTGGAAAAATTGATTTCTTTTTTAAAAAGATTTTATTTATTTATTTATTTGAGAGAGAGAGAGAGAGAGAGAGAGAGAGATCACAGTAGGCAGAGAGGCAGCCAGAGGGGAAGGCGGGGGGGGGGGTGGTTGGTGGTGGTTGGGAAGCAGGCCCCCTGCTGAACAGGGAGCCCAATGCGGGGCTTGATCCCAGCACCCTGAGATCATGACCTGAGCTGAAGGCAGAGGCTTAACCCACTGAGCCACCCAGGTGCCCCGAGAAAAATCAATTTCTGATCTTAAATATAAAATATTGAAATAAGGACCCAGAGAACAAGAATGTACTTACTGAGGAAAGAGATTAAGTAGACAACTAAGCTTAAATGGACTGAATTCATAGCTGATAAATTTTATTTATTATTATTCAACCATCCCATGCTCTATCCATTTCATAGTTCCATACTTTAATTGCAATTGGGTAGAACCATACTGAAGAAATATAATGAAGAATATATGCTTGGAAATATGCAGAATGATTCATTCACTAATCTTTAATTGGCTACTGACACTATATACAATGAGCTAGGAACCATGTTAATCCTCAAAGACATTAAAACAAATAAAATGAGGTCCTACTCTGAAAGACCTTGATAATTTCACTGAATATGCAAATACAAATAATTTACACAGGATGTTATTAGTAAACAAAAGTTCTAGGAATGATACTGAGAAAATGCAGAGAAAGAAGTGATAAATTTTAGTAGCAGATTTTGATATAACTTGAAGTTACATTCATCTTGGCCTTGAAAAATCAGAATAATACTTATGGGTGGAGAATGTGATCTCAATGGTAAAATTGACAAAATATACTCATAAATAGCAGCTCAAACTTTTACATCTTCATCTTTCCCCTCACCATAAATATCATTGCTAACTACCTGACCTTTCCTCTTGGATGGAGGCATTTATCCAGGTACAGCAAGATATATTAGCAATTTCCCAGACCCTGCCTTGGTCCATGTATTAGTTTCCTAGGGCTATTGTAAAAAATTAACACAAACTGTGTGGCTTAAAACAACAAAAATGTATTCTTTCACCGTTCTAGAAGCTAGAAGCCCAAAATCAAGAGGTCTATGAAGACATGCTCCCTCTGAAAATTCTGGGGAAGAATCTTCCCTTGCCTCTTCCAGCTTCTGGTGATTGTTGGCAATTCTTGGCATTATTGGTTTGTAGATACATCACTACAGTCTCTACCTCTATCATCATATGGCCTTCTTCACCCTGTCTCTCTTTGCTCTCTTTGTGGCTCTGTATCTCCTTATAAGGACACCAATCATTGGGTTTAGGATCCACTCTAATGCAGTATGATTTCATCTTACCTTTATTATCTGGTTTAGGTTTAGGATTTAGGGGTTTAAGACTCAACATATCTTTTTTGAAAATACAATTCAACCACAGCCTCCTATGAGAAAGCATAGGGAAATCCTATCTATAACAGCCTTGGCCAGTGTATTGAGGCTGATCTGAATGCCTTCTGGAGGCAAGATGATGTTTAAACACTTAAAGTTCTCTTTGACCACTCTTAAGAAACAAGTCACCATGATTGGGAGAAGGAGGCAATTTAATGCCCTGATCCCACATAAAAAGTACCATCCCAGGAGCATGTATGGTGTCTTTAGAAGGCAAGCATTATATACAATTCTTAGAGACCCCAAATGAGAATTTAGCAGTTGAGGGGTGGGGGTGCAGATTGACAATGTCTCCATAGTGGCTTTTCAGACAGCTGGTAGACCTGTGTTATCCCAGCTCAGTCATAATAATTGAGTCTAATTCTGGTTTCTGGAGGGCTGCCTAAGGACAGTCAGTCCATTCTTTTCTGTTTGTCCATGCTACCAGCTAGGTGGCATTTGTCTACTCCAATGGAATGACTGAGAATGAGGTTGGGAAAGACATCCTGAGGTGTTGATAAGTGATCTGCATGGAAAGTTCAGGAGCCAGAGCCATCCTCAGCTATTTTTGACAAACATCTCACAAAGGTTAAAGGGATTGATGACCAAACTGTGTTCAGAGATCCATTGAACTTACGGGGCACTGTGGACTCAAGAGTCACTTGTAACCATTTAAGAGAATGGCACCAGGGTATTTTCCCTTGTAAGGACCGCTCCAAGGGCAATACCGAAATACAAAAGATTGTTAATGACCCTCTGTCCTCTATTCCTTCTAATGTCTAACCTGTTTTGTCCCAGTAGCTGTGTTGCTGCTCTGCACTGCCACAAATTTTTATGTCCTATTCCAGTGGCTATAATTTCATGCCCTCTCCCCCTTCTCTAGATCATCCTGTTCTCACATTTTGACTTACCCAGAAGGGCCAGGTGCAAGAGGAAGAGGGTATTTTTTATGATTATTACTATACTCATTATAGTGGTTATTATTCATGTGATCTAGAAGTGTGTTGATCCAATAAGAGAATCCAGATGGTTGAATCAAAATTAAGTTGTTTTTGTTTGCAATTTTTATTTAAATTTAATTAGTTAACATACAGTATAATACTGCTTTCAGGAAAAGAATTCAGTGATTCATTACTTACATACAACACCCAGTGTTCATCATAACAAAGTGTCATCTTTAATACACATCACAGAATCTAGCCTGTCCCCCATCCTCCTCCCTCCATCAACCCTCAGTTTGTTCTCTATCATTAAGAGTTTCTTAAGACTTCTTTCCCTCTGTCCTTTTCTCCCCTCCCATATGTTCATCTGTTTTGTTCCTTAAATTCCACATGAATGAAATCATATAGTATTTGTCTTTCTCTGGCTGAGTTACTTTGCTCATTATAATACACTCTAGCTCCAAACATGTTGTTGCAAATGGCAATATTTCATTCTTTTGATGGCTGAATAATATTCCATTGTGTATATGTATACACACACACACACACACCACATCTTCTTTATCCATCAGTTAATGGACATTTAGACTCTCTCCATAGTTTGGTTATTGTTAACAATGCTGCTATAAATATTGGGGTGCATGTGCCCCTTCACATCTGTAGTTTTGTATCCTTTATGTGACTACTTAGAATTGTACAAAATTGAGTTTTGATACCTTAGGGCCCTTTTTGACCAGTTTGCCAGCTAAGGGGTTAACTAGCCATCTAGCCTAGGGTTACTGCTAGGAGAAGAAAAGTCCAGCCATGGGCTATACCGTGCCCAGGAATGGTGTAGATAGACTATCATATTTTCAAAATTGGTATTTTAATCTTAGGTGGAAAAAAATTCCTTTCTGGGATGGCTGTACTCAGTGACCAAAAACCTTACTAAGGTGTGTGGACCAAGAGAAACTTAAGGATGTAGCATCAAAAATATTTTTGTGTCAATATTTTAGAAGTCTGTCCCAATGCTCAGTAATACCAAGAGCCTCTGGGTGGCAGAGAGTGTGTAAGTTCCATCAAATGTCATGATTATCAGCCCATCGTCAGACAGCAAATGGTTTGGAAAGCTTAAAATGCTTGTTTCAAGAGTCTCAAAGACATTAGATATTTCAGCTGATCAAGGTGGAACAACAAAAAAGCAGTAACCAGAAAAAAGTGTTCTCAGAGGTGAGGTACCACTGAAAACCTGAAGAGGGAAGTCGAAAGTATATAGTTGTCAGGAGTAGATGGTGAAGGCTTCCTTCACTACAAGAAAACTGGGTCAAATATTTGAAAGAATCACAGGTCTAGCATGCAGTGGACATTTTCATCTGGGCTGGCAGAAACATAGGACTTTTACTTTTTTCCAGTTTATGATGGTAGATGTCTTGCCATATCTGGTACAATGATGAATCCAGGCAGCAATGATGCCAGTCTTGGGTAGTAGAGTGTCTCAATCAGCACCTTATTCTAGCTAGCCTCATCAGAAAACAGGACCATATCATAAGTCCAGAAGACCATACCACTGGAGTGACTGAAATATTTGTTTTCAGTCTATGGTTATTTTAGCAGAGGACCAAATAGCTAGGCCATTGACAATAGCCTAAGAATCAGTAAAACTATAACAAAGTTCATCAAGGGGACTATTGCCCAACGTCATGAGGAATGTCTTGAGTTCTGACACCTGAGTGAGCCAACAATGTCTGCTTTTATTTCCACTTAACTGGAGTTGGGCTGAACAGCCACAGTAGCCCCATAGACTTCACTGGATTTTGATAAGCAAAACCATCAGTGAAGGAAGCCCAGGCATTTAGGGAAGTCTCTGTGAATGCAGGGCCCCATCAAGCCAGTAATTTTACTTGAGGCAGCAGAATGATGATTTAAAGTTTTCTCCAAAGGAATAGC
Organism: Lontra canadensis; assembly: GCF_010015895.1. Lineage (NCBI taxonomy): Eukaryota > Metazoa > Chordata > Mammalia > Carnivora > Mustelidae > Lontra > Lontra canadensis. The sequence continues at coordinate 3,767,419 of NW_022631011.1, read as the reverse complement.
CTCCACTTTTCTATGTAAAGTAACAATGTCACTTTGTCATATAAAGCTGAAATGTCACTAAGATCTGGCCAGTTTCTTTCTTGCATACTCCATTTCCACTTGACAAGCTAAGTTTATTGCGTCCTTCCCATCGTGTTAGTTGCATTTGAATTGGTTCTCCTGCAGTTGGAAAGCTCTGGCAAGATAGTCACAAGGCTCCCATTTAGTTAGTCAGGCATTTAGTTTTGGCAAGAGCCTGAGCAAGGTAATAGTCACCTTTTTTTTTTTTTTTAATTCTGTTATGTTAGTCACACTAGTTTTTCATGTAGTGTTCCATGGTTCATTGTTTGCATACAACACCCAGAGCTCCATGCAATCCGAGCCCTCCTGAATACCCATCACCAGGCTCACCCCTCCCCCAGCCCCCACCCTTCTAAAACCCTCAGTTTGTTTTCTGGAGTTCATAGTCTCTCATGGTTTGTCCCCCACTCTAATTTCTCCCCCTTCATTTTTTCCTTCTCCTAATGTCCTCCATGCAGTCACTTTTTAAGAAGTTTGTACCCTAGAATCCGTATTAGGAAGATGACAAGGCAAAATTCTCAGGGAGTACCTCAGGATAGAGATTGCCTCCCTTTCTTAGAGGATCTATTCAACAAGATCATTCTTCACAAGGACTTGTAGCTCAAGGGTTCATTAGGTTTCCAGGTACCAAAGTGACTACATAACACTTCTCTTTATATGGTTCTTCGTGGTGAGTATAATTCCCTGTGGTATTTACAGAAGGAGAGGTACAAGCATGCAACCTGTCAAATGAGCCAACTTTAATGTGGCAGAGAAGCCACCAGTCCTCATGGCCTGCCCTGCCCTGCATCAACAACGTTGCAGGGTTGGAGTTGCCCAGACCAGAATACCAGATTCCCAGTTCTTACCTACCCAAAGGTCAGTAGCTTCTTTTAAGTATAAATGCTTCTCATATTATTATCTGCCTCTGATCACTTTCCAGAACACCAACATAGTTTTTTTGTTCACTTTATCCTACTTCATTTTTGCTTCCTAGGGAGAATATTTGTCAATATACTTAATCATTACTAGAAATTAAAATGCTTTAATTTTGCAGTCATATCATCTTCTCACCTTACCAGAGTCCTTTAAGGCTAATGAGGTAATTATCTATGCCCTCAAACGTCTAGAAACCAGGGCATCCACAGAGACCCCCTATAAGCTGCTGTGTGCTCATCTGTACTCAAATATCTGAGACATCTTGGTTAACTTCATTCCCTACCCTGCTGTTCATTCATATTGTACAGAATAGAGATAAACCAACAAGGGACCTAATAGACAGAAAGATGTTTTCTAGAGTTGCTTTGGGAGGCTCTTCCCCTTACCTTTTTTCCCATGGTTCAGTCTTCTAGGAACATTCTCCCTTACCATTAATTAAATCCTGAATATAACTCTTAGTTATGCAGCAGATGTGCTTCCTAGCATCCCAGGGCACTTCTCTAGGTGGGGTATAGAATTCATGTTACAAGGCCCAGCAAACATGACAATAACAGAGGAGATCAAGAGATCAAAGATAAATCAGGGCCTGAGATAATGAGCATCTGGGCAGTTTTTAACAATCTGATTTATAATCTTTCATATATATATTTTATATATGAAATTATGATTACATGAAATGTGAATTATATATAATACATAATTTTTAAAGATTTATTTATTTTAGAGAGAGAGAAAGCACACCCACAAAGGGTGAATGGGGAGAGGGAGAGAATCTTAAGCAGACTCCCCACTGAGTGTGGAGCCTACCATGGAGCCTGATGTGGGGCTTGGTCTCACAACCCTGAGATCATGACCTGAACCGAAATCAAGACTGGGACGCTTAACCAACTGAGCCACCCAGGTTTCCCATTTCATATATATTTTTAATAATGAAGAAACAAAAAAACAATCTCGGTTATTTCCAGCAGTGTCCCTGGTCTGGAGAACTCATCTCAGCCAGTTCTACCAGTTTCCCTTGACCCTCCAGCTGACATAATCACACCATGTCCCCAAGGCACTGTGCTTACTCTAGCTCCTCTGAAAACAGGCAGTCAGATTTTTTTCTTTCATCTTATCCTTGTGTTTCCCAGATTAACAATTAGCGAACCTAAAAAAATTCTTTCTTTTCCTTTCTCCTTTTCCTTCCTTCTTCTTTTTCTTTCCATCATTCCTCCTTTCCTTCCTACCTTCTTTCTTTCTCCTTCCCTCTTCATTCCTTCCTTTCTTCCTCCCTTCTTCTTCCTATTTTTTTCTTTTTCTTTCTACCCACCCCCCCAACCTTTTTTTAAAGCAAAAACATTGAGAACAAAATTTGCTAAGATGTTATGGGAAAACAAAGAAACAAGCAACAGGAATGCCAAAGCCAAGTACAATTGTCTGGTTCTGTGATGATTAATGATATAAATTATATGGCATTCAGACTCCCAGTTCATTTCTGACTCTAGAAGAGTTGGGTCCTAGTACGTTCTGTCTAGAAAAAACAGTGCCCCAGAAACACTGTCTAACATGAAGGAGACTTCATTTCTTTACTCCCTGTCCTGAACAATAGCTGGGAATTGACAATGTTACTTAAGTTCTGGTTTCCATGGACATCTATGGACTGCTCTAATTTCCAGCCTCTGTTTTGTAGAAAGAAAGACTTTGCCCCAGACATCTCCATCACTTCCAGCCCACTGACATCACCAGATAATGTCTTCCTCTGGAACTCTCTAGTCCTGTGTCCTTAAACTCTAATGTAGCTCTTTACCCATTTTTTCCTATTTCATCTCTCTTGCCTGAAATTTATTGATTGATCGTATACTAAATTTAATGATTTCCTAATTCTTTGTTTTCAATTTAGTAAAATTTGTCTTCTTTTTTTTAAAGCTACAGTCCTGTTATATATCATATTTCTGCTCACAAGGCTCAGGCGACTAACTTCTTAAGGTATATTGAAGTTACTTTTTTTCCTAAGAATTTGATGCCCTCAAGAAATACTCTCAGAATTGTAGGTTTAAATATTACTAATATTTTCTCCCATTTTTGTGGCTTGTCTTTTACATTTAATGATCTTTCAATTGACAATCTTGATTCTAATAAAGTCCATTTTATTAACTTTTTCCTTTGTAATTATATTTGTGCTCTGTATGAGAAATGTTTTTCCTGTGATAATGTAATGAATGTGTATATATTTTTAATAGACAGAAGTTTGTTTTGTCTTTCACTTTAGACTGAAAATAAACCTAGATTTGGTATTTGTGTATGCTGTGACACAGAGGTCAATTTTCATTACTTTTCATATGGATAACTGATAAGTCCAAGCATGTTTATTGAAAAGACAGTCCAGGGATGCCTGCTTAGCTCAGTTGGTTAAGCATCAGACTCTTGATTTTGATCTCACGGTCATGGGATCAAGCCCCATGTCCAGTTATGTGCTCAGAGTGGAGTATGCTCGGAATTCTCTCCTTCCTTTCCCTCTGCCCCCTTCCCTGCTCATTCTCTAAAATAAAATAAGTTTTAAAAAATCTAAAAAAAAAAAAGACAAAACATTCCATTTTGCACTTCTCTGTAGTGTCAAGACTGTCATCATATGTCCATATAGGCATTGGTTTTCTAGATTCTCTTTCATTTGACCTTATGTCTATTCTTAGCTTAATAACACCTTCTCTAATTATGATAGCTTTATAATAAATATCGATATCTGATATAACATGAACTTACTCAATTTCTCTCCAAGGTTTATCAACTATTCAAGGCTCTTTGCATTGTCATATACATTTTAGAACTAGTTCAAGTTACCCACACAGCAAAAAGGGGGGAAAACCTGCTAGGATTTAGACTGAATTGAGAAACTGGTTTAGAGAATATTGACATCTTCTATTTCATGAATATGATTTACCCCATTTATTAAGGTGTTTATTTTTATCAATAATACTTTATAGTTTTCTATTAGGTATCTGTGTATCTCCTATTATTTTTCTAAACCATTTGATTTTCTTCCAATTAGGAATATTTTTAAAAATTACATTTTCTTGTTATTTATTGTTTGAGTATAAAAATAGAACTGTTTTTCTAAAAATATGTTGACCTGTAACTAACAACCTTTCTCTTTTTCTCACTTCAAAACTTCACGTGTTAATTCTAACAACTTATCTGTAGATTCTTATATGTGATTATATCACCTGCAGATAATGACATTTTTATTTCCATTTTCCCATACTTACAAATTTATTTATTATTTTTATATATTTGTACTAGCTAGGATTTCCTGTACAATATTGAGTACAAGGAGAGTAGTATGAATTCTTATCATGGTACATTGATTGTTATATATGATGGTTTTGGGTTTTTTTGCAATGATGTTTCATCACATTAATGTAGTTTGCTACTAAACCTAGGATACTAAGGGTGTTTTTTATAATTACTATGAGTAGAAATTATAAAAGACTTTTTCATTCATTGAGATGATCATAAGATTTTTACCAATTTTTATGTTAATATAGATACATGATTAATAGTTTGAATCAAATATGCAAACTCTAAATTAGTCCTGACATGTTATGTACATATGTGTATATACACATACATATGTGGTTTATTAATATATTATTTAGATTGGCTTCAATTTTCCTCTGTTCTAACAGTTTATTAAATTTATATATAAAATTCCTTCATAAAATGAGTTTGAAATGGTTTTCTTTTTTTTTTTTTAATAACATTTTCTGGTGGAACTTGGGTAATATTACCATTATGTCTGTCCTAAATGTTTGTTATAATTTACTGGTAGTGAATTTCTGATTTTCTATTTCTTCTTGGGGGTGTTATAAAAATTGTATTTTTCTATAAATTTGATCATTTCAAAGTTGATCACCAAACATTTGAAATTATTTTGCATCATGTTTTTCATAGTATCTTTTTATTGTTTATTTATTGTACAGTTGGTGCTGCTGACCACTCTTTTTTTTTTCTGGCACTTTGTCATGATTAATCTTGTCTGAGATTATGAATTTAAAATGTTTCTTTTTAAGCTTGTAAATATGAATTTCATTTTAATATCTGCCTTCATCTTTGCTATTTTCTTCTGCACATTTTACTAGGATTATTTTATTGTTTTATTTCATTGATTTTCAACTGTTCTATTTTTAAAAATGTATTGTCTCATTCTCAGTATTTCCCTTTAATTGTGGATTTAGCTGCATTACCATGCTATTATATTATTCAGTTTATTTTTCCATTGCCCCAGATTTATCTTTTGACACATGGTTTATTATAGAAGCTTATTTATTAATTTCAAAACATAGTACTATTTTCCAATTAACTTTTTATTATTGATTTCTAGCTTAATTGGACTGCAGTCAGAATACATACTCTATGATTTTAATGCTTTGACATTTGTTGAGACCCCTTTATGGCACAATATAAAATTGAATTTTTGGAAGTGTTTCATGTATGATTGACAATTATACATGCTGTAGTTTTTAGATACAATGTCCAATATATTCCAGTTAGATAAAATTTTCTAATCATTGTGCTTTATATGTTTGCTCTTTATTTTATGTATGTATTTACTGGTATTGCTCAGGTCTTCTCAAACCATTCATCATGTCTCCTCTTGTCTTTTTTCTTTTTTTTTAGGACTTTATTTATTAGACAGGGTGAAGGTAGAGCATGAGCTAGAGGGAAAGGCAAGGTGAGAGGAGAAGCAGACTGTTTGCTGAGCAGGTAGCCCAACACAAGGCTCCATCCAGGAACCCTGTGATCTTCACCTGAGCCAAAGGCAGATGCTCAACTGACTGAGCCACCCAGGTGCCCCATCTTCTTGTCTTATGTATTTTTTTTTAAGATTTTATTTATTTATTTGACAGAGAGAGATCACAAGTAGGCAGAGAGGCAGGCAGAGAGAGAGGGGGAAGCAGGCTCCCTGCTGAGCAGAGAACCCGATGTGGGGCTTGATCCCAGGACCCTGAGATCATGACCTGAGCTGAAGGCAGAGGCTTAACCCACTGAGCCACCCAGGTGCCCGTCTTCTGTATTTTGAATATATTTATTCATGTTTTTCATAATGCATATTGTCTTTTGACCTTTCTTTCAGTTTACTATTAACTGTCCTCAGCTGTATCGTATCTGCTATAAACCCAACCACTACATTCTAAACTTTTGTTCTTATATTTTTCAATTTTCAAGTTTTTAAGAGTTTTCAGTTTTCTGCCAATATTATCCCTTTTGTCTCCTATTTATATGAACATAATTTTTTTTGATCTGCAAGCTGAACCAGCCACTTTTTATTTTTATATTTTTTATAATTTTTTTTTATTATGCTATGTAAGCCACCATCATTAGTTTTTAATGCAGTGTTCCATGATTCATTGTTTGCATATAACACCCGGTGCTCCATGAACTACATTTCCGTACATAATACCCCTCACCAGGCTCACCCATCCCCTCCCCTCTAAACACCCTCAATTTGATTCCCTGAGTCCGTAGTCTCTCATGGTTCATCTCCCCATCTGATTCCACCCCCCTTCATTTTTCCCTTCCTTTTCCTAATGGCTTCCATGCTATTCCCTATGTTCCACAAATAAGTAAAATCATATGATATTTGTCTTTTTCTGTTTGACTTATTTCACTTAGCATAATCTCCCCCAGTTCCATTCATGTTGATGCAAAAGTTGGGTGTTCATCCCTTCTGATGATGGAATATTATTCCATTGTATAAATGGACCACATCTTCTTTATCCATTCATCTGTTGAGGGGCATCTCAGCTCCATCAACAGTTTGGCTATTGTGAACATTGCTACTATGAAGATTGGGGTACATATGGCCCTTCTTTTCACTTCATCTGTATCTTTGGGGTAAATACCCAGTAGTGCAATTGTTGGGCATAGGGTAGCTCTATTATTAAATTTTTGAGGAATCTCCACACTGTTTTCCAAAGTGGCTGTATCAACTTGCATACCCACCAACAGCGTAGGAGGGTTCCCCTTTCTTCACAACCTCTCCAACATTTGTTGTTTCCTTCCTTGTTAATTTTTGCCATTCTAACTGGTATAAATTGGTACTTCCATGTGGTTTTGATTTGGATTTCCCTGATGGATAATGATGTTGAACATTTTTTCATGTGTCTGTTAGCCATTTGTATGTCTTCTTTTGGAGAAGTGTCTGTTCAAGTTTTCTGCACATTTTTTGACTGTATTTTTTTGTTTTTTGGGTGTTGAGTTTGAGAAGTTCTTTATAGATCTTGGGTATAAGCCCTTTAACTGTAGTGTCATTTGCAGATATCTTCTCTCATTCTATGGGATGTCTGTTTGTTTTATTGACTATTTCCTTTGCTGTGCAGAAGCTTTTTATCTTGATGAAGTCCCAAAAGTTCACTTTCACTTTTGTTTCCCTTGCCTTCGCAGACATGTTTATGTTATCCTATAGGATTTTTGATGGATTCCTGTCTCACACTGAGGTCCTTCATCCACTTAGATTTTATCTTTGTGTATGGTATAAGAGATTGGTCAAGTTTCATTCTTCTGCCCAATAGCTGTCCAATTTTCCCAGCACTGCTTATTGAAGAGACTGTCTTTTTCCATTGGATATTTTTTCTTGCTATGTCAAAGATTAGTTGATCATAGAGTTGAGGGTCCATATCTGGGCTCTCTATTCTGTTCCATCTGTTTTTGTGCCAGTACCATGTTGTCTTGGTGATCCAGCTTTGTAATATAGCTTGAAATAGGCAATATGATGCCCCAGCTTTGTTTTTCTTTTTCAACATTTCTTTGGTGATTCAGGATCTCTTCTGGTTGAGGCAAATTTTAGGATTGTTTGTTCCAGCTTTTGAAAAATGCCATTGATATTTTGATTGGGATGGTGTTGAAAGTATAGATTGCTCTGGGCAGCATAGACACTTTAACAATGTTTATTCTTACAATCCATGAGCATGGAATGTTTTTCCATCTTTTTGTGTCTTCCTCAATTTCCTTCATAAGTGTTCTGTACTTTCTAGAGTATAGATCATTTACCTCTTTGGTTGGGTTTAATTCCAAGTTATCTTAAGGTTTTTGTTGCTATTGTAAATGGACTCTTGTTTCTTTGGAGGTTTTTGACCACTGCTTTAATCTCAGTACTGGTTATTGGTCTATTCAGGTTGTCCATTTCTTCCTGTTTCAGTCTTGGTAGTTTATAGGTTTCTAGGAAGGCATCCATTTCTTCCACATTGTTTAATTTATTGGCATATAGTTGGTTGATAATAATTTCTAATGAATGTTTCTATTTCCTTGGTGTTAGTCCAGATCTCTCCCCTTTCATTCATAATTTTATTAATTTGGGCCCTTTCTCTTTTCTTTTGGATAAGTCTGGCCAGTGGTTTATTGATCTTATTAATTCTTTCAAAGGACAAGCTTCTAGTTTTGTTGATATGTTCTATTATATTTCTGGTTTCTAATTCATTGATTTCTGATCTAATCTTATTTCTCCTCTTATGAGTGACTTAGGCTTTGTTATTCTTTCTCCAGTTCTTTAAGGTATAAAGATAGTTCATGTATTTAGGATTTTTCTTTTCTTTTTTCTTTTTTTTTTTTAATGAGGCTTGGATAGCTATGTATTGCCCCCTTTGGACCACCTTTTCAGTATCCCATAGGTTTTGGACCGATGTGTTTTTGTTCTCATTGGCTTCCATGAATTATTTAAGTTCTTTGACTTCCTGGTTGACCCAAACATTCTTAAGAAGAATGGTCTATAGTTTCCAAGTGTTTGACTCTCTTCAAAATTTTTATTTGTGATTGAGTTCCAGTTTAAAAACATTATGGTCTGAGAATATGCAGTTAATAATCTGTCTTTTGGTATTGCTTGAGGCCTGATTTGTTACACAGTTTATGGTCTATTCTGGAGAAAGTTCCATGTGTGCTCGAGAAGAATGAGTATTCTGTTGTTTTAGGGTGGAATGTTCTATATGTATCTATGAGGTCCTTGTGGTCCAGTGTGTCATTCAAAACTCTTGTTTCTTTGTTGATTTTCTGCTTAGATGATCTATTACTGTGAGTGGAGTCTTGAGGTGTCCTACTCTCAACATATTATTATCATCAACATATCTCTTTAATTTGGTTAACAGTTGGCTTATGTACTTGGCTGCTCCCATGTTGGAGGCATAGATATTTACAATTGTTGGAACCTCTTGTTGGATAGAACCTTTAAGCATGATATAGTGTCCTTCTATATCTCTAACTACAGTCTTTAGCTTAAAATCTAATTTGTATGATAGGAGAATTGCTACCTCATCTTTCTTTTGAGGTCCGATGGCATGAGAAATGGTTCTCCATCCCTTCACTTTCAGTCTGGATGTATCTTTAGGTTCAAAATGAGTCTCTTGTAGACAGCATATGGATGGGTCATGTCTTTTTATCTAGTCTGCAACCTTGTGCCATTTCATTGGAGCATTTATGTCATTCACATTGAGAGTGATTATTGAGAGATTTGATTTTATTATCATCATGTTGTCTATGAAGTCCTTGTTTCTATAGATTGTCTCTGTAAATTTCTGATCTATATCACTCTTGGGGTCTTTATCCTTTTATAGAACCCCCCTTAATATTTCTTGCAGGGCCACCTTAGTGTTCACATTAGTTTCTTTTAGTTTCTGCCAGTCTTGGAAGCTCCTTGTCTCTCCGTCCATTCTGAATGACAGCCTTGCTGGATAAAGTATCCTTGGCTGCATGTTCTTCTCATTTAGTACACTGAATATGTCTTTCCAGCCCTTTCTGGCTTGCCACATCTCTGTGGACAGGTATGATGTATTCTGACATTCCTCCATCTGTATGTAAGAAATCTCTTCCCCCTTGCCACTCTCAAGATTGTTTTCTTTGAGATTTTCAAATTGTACTATGATATATTGTGGCATCAGTCTGTTTTCATTGATCTTGGGAGGGGTCCTCTTTGCCTCTTGGACATGAATGCTTACTTTTTTCCCCAGGTTAGGGAAGTTCTCATCTACGATTTGCTTAAATATATCTTATAGACCTCTCTCTCTCTCCACCCTCTCAGGGACTCCAGTAATTCTGATATTGGAATGTTTCATTGAGTTACTTATCTCTCTGTTTGATTCCTTGGGTTTTAATTGGTTTTTACCATGCTGCCTCAATTTCCTTCTTTTCTATCATTTTATCCTCTATCTCACTAAATCATTCTTCTGCCTTGTTAAATCTGGTAGTCAGAATATCCAGTTTAGACCACATTTTATTCATAGCATTTTAAAGTTCAGCCTTATTAGATCTCATTTCTGCCCTTAGAGATTCTATATTGTCATTAATATTTTTCTCAACCCTAAATATCACCTTGATAATTGTTACTCTAAAGTCAATTTCTGACATCTTGGTTATATCCATGTCCATTAGTTCTGTAGCAGGGGCCACGGTCTTTGAATCTTTCCTTTCTTGGGGGTTCCTCTTCTTAGTCATTCCATTGAGGAGTGGTTGAGGGAATGTACAGGGTCCAAATTATTGACCACAACCCAAGCAAATGCACCTGTTTTATAGGGACTTTAGGGTTGTTGGCCTCTTGTTCTTCCAGCTTGTCTTTGGGGGAGGGGCAAGCCATGCTGTTACTGAGGCAACCCTGTTTGGGTGGGGGGGGGAGATGGGCTCAGTGAAAAACTGTTTGGGGGCGGCTTTTGTTCTCTGGCAGCTTTCCCTGTTGGCTTTCCACCTCTCTTCCGAGAGTCAAAGCAGAAGTGACTGTATCTAAACCTCTGTCTCAGAACAGAGAGATTGCAGTCCATTCTTCAGTGAGCTCTCCAGACCCCACTGTCTCCTTTTCTGTCTGTGCTACTAAAAAACGCAGCATCCTGGGATATGCACCCTACAGCAGCACTCCCAGCCCTCATTTCCAGGTCTAGGCATGTCTCTGCCCTTTGTGCTTCTAAAACCACAAACCACCCCTGGTTCACACACACACCCCTGCAGCTCCAGGTTTCAGTGTGTAGGGCTGCCCTAAAGTCCTTTCCCTGCTTCTACCAGTCTGTGAGTCCATGCCTGGTCCCCAACAGAGGAGGCTTTTGCACTCTGGTAGTACAAAAGAGAGTCCCTCCCCTTCCGTTTGTCTTCTGATATCTGCCCTTAGAGTCACAGCTCCCTGCTTTATACCTTGAGACCAACCACCAGATATATTGTGTTTGTAGAGCTCCAGATATATCTTGTTACATCTCAGGCTGATTTCATGGGTATTCAGAATGGTATGGTATATATATCCAGCTCAATTCAGGAGACCAGTTGAAATAGGGTCCCCTACTCTTCGGCCATCTTTTCTCCTTCCTCCTATTATGTGCACATATTAAGCATAGTTGTTTTAACATTTGAATCTGATAACTTCAGTATTTGGAATCCCTTCATTGTATCTCTATTTTCTATTTCTTCTGCCGTATTTCCTGCCTGCTGTTCCTTTTCACCCAACACACGTTTCCTGTCATTTAGAGTGTCTGGTTATTTTGGGTTGTGTGCTTGACATTCCATTTGCAGAATTGTTTTGAGAAATAATTTGAGGTCTAAAATATTGTGTGATATTTCTTTCTTTATTTTTTTTTCCAGGTGTGTACTTAAGCGCTAGGGTATACTAGAATTCCTGTATTACATCTAATTTGAAAGCTTAAGATAATTCAGCATCAAACTGAAATGCTTATGAGGGTCTCTTTAAATTCTAGAAGCATGTTTACTTCCGTGGTACAGTCTATCACAATCAAGCTTCTCTTGTAGGGATCTGGACTCCAACACCTGCATCTTTAGTCCATTAGGGCTGTTACAAGTATATTCTAGATTCTTAGCTTCTTGACTTTCCTTTTTTTTCTCTTAGGGAAAAGTGTCCACAAATGTTGGGATTATTTCCCTGTTTATCTTTCTTCCCTTGAATCTTCATGCAGCAATCCTTTACTATCTTATTAGCTTGATAATGCACATAAGCATTTTTTTAATATTTTGTACAGTTTTTTTTTTTCTATATTTTGTGAAAGTACTAGTCTTAATTATTTAGAGCAGCATGCATGGAACAGAGTGATAAATGTATTTACCTATTTACTTATTTTCTCTTTCACACATAAAATGTCTCAAATTTTCCATTACTGTGATACTGAAGTCTAACTACCACAATTCCACACATATGAAGTAGTATTCAATAATTTTTTTGAATGAATAAATCATAATTATATGACAATACATAGACATTGAATAGGAAGGGTTGGTATCCTTTCAGATTACTATTCTTCCTGCATTTTCAGTCTTAATAAATGTACTGAATTGACTAGCTTATGTTAACTTCAGCTTAATATGAAATTAGAAAGACTGAGTTTATATTCCTGATTATCAGTTTTGAATAAGTTGCTTAATTTTCTAAATTTCCTGTTTCTGAAATAGGACCCATTTCACAGGATTACTCTGAATAACAAAAGAATATATGGAAACATTTACATGATGACTGGAATTATTAACTTATTTCACAGATGAGTTAATACACACAAGACTAGAGAGAGAGGCAGGAGCCAAGTCTTTAGGTCTGTGGAGGATTCAGAATCTTTTATTGATGACAGTTTAGTGGTTGTTAATTTCATATATGCTGTTCTGTCTGCCAGGTGGGGAATGCGGTGTGAGCCCAAACTGAAAGGGAAGTTTAGATGGTGCCAGTGGTGATGGAATAACCCAGTGGGCTAATTTGAAAGCATGTAGGGAATAAATTTAATGGAACATGGTGATTGCATAAGTATAGAGGGTGATATGGAAAAAAAATAAAAATAAAACCAGTCCAATTATTTTTCTTTTGTTTTTTCTTTTTTCTTTCTTTTTTTTTTAAGATTTTATTTATTTATTTGACAGATAGAGAGTACAAGTAGGCAGAGCAGCAGGCAGAGGGAGAGGGAGAAGCAGACTCCCTGCTGAGCAGGGAGCCCGATGTGGGGCTTGATCCCAGGACCCTGGGATCATGACCCGAGCCGAAGGCAGCCACTTAACCGACTGAGCCACCCATGCGCCCCATCTTTTTTCTTTTTAAGATTTTATTTACTTATTAGAGAGAGGGAGTGAGTATGAGTCAGGGTTGGGATGGGGAGGCAGAAGGAGAAGCAGAGACCTGGCTGAATAGGGTGCCCAACTCAGGGCTCAATCCCAGGACCCTGAAATCATGACCCAAACCAAAGGCAGATGTTTAACTGACTGAGCCACCATGGCATCCCCAGTTATTTTTCTTTAAATACTTTCTGGGGTGCCTGGGTGGCTTGGCAAGTTGATGTCCTCTTGGTTTCAGCTCAGGTCATAATCCTCAAGATCATGAGATTTAGCCCCATGTCAGGCTCTGCTCTGGGCATAGAGTCTGCTTTGAGAGTCTGTCTCTCCCTCTCCCTCTCCCTCTGCTCCTCACCCTATGTGTACACACTCTCTCAAATAAACCTTTACAAAAAAACCTTCTTATAAACACACTTAAGATTTTTCAAACCAACATTTTTTATTTTGATTTTTTATTTTTTTGATTTTACTTTTTTTTCTTCTGGTCCTATACTCATGCTTTCACAATTTGACGGTTTTACTGCTTGTTTTTCACCATCCTCTTTTGGTTCCTTCCCAGTCTTGGTTTTTAAAATTGTTACCCATTTCATTTATTAACTTAATGAGCCCCATCCCAAAGCTCAGACTCCATTCCAGAGACCTGCCACATTTCTCACTTATTATTTTCTTAATCCTAAAATCCAGATTTCCTCATGTCAGTCCTTTGCTCCCTCCTGCAACTAAAGATATCCCTTACTAATCAACTGTAATTGTTCCCTTTACCTTAAAGTCCTACCCAGCTTAATCCATCAGGAAAGCCTGCCAGAGGGCCCCACCCTTCAGACATCATAGTCCTCTTTTACTGGCTCTGAGTGGCCACCATTTCCTCTTTTTCTCTAACCTGGGGATTTATTCAAATATAGTTTTACTCAATACCCCAGCCTTCAGTTTCAGAGTAATTACTCCAGCAAATCAGAAGGAAGTGACTGAGTATCCTTATTTATACAGCAGTGATGTGGATATTTACCTTCATGGGAGAATTTGCATTTTGAAAGAAAAAGTCCAGAAAGAAAATCAATGAAACACTAATGGCAGCTTTTTCCAGTGATGTGATACTTTCTTAGAGGTGATACTTTGGGACTTCTTTCTAGGCAGTCATTTAACCTGGGTGATGATCCACTCCATTTAGAAATAGGTAGAGATGCCAGAAGATCATTGGCCATCTTTTTCTACCCAGCTGGGTAGAAAATAGGTTTTCACCAAATTCTGACAGTGATTTTTTTAAAATCAGTGAACCTGAGATTCCACAAACTAGCCTAGAGTAGCCATTCTCAAACTTTTCTGCACAATAGAAACCCCTGAGAAGTTAAAAATAAAAATTAAAAAAAAAAAAAGAGATCCTTTCTAACACCCAGGCCACGTTAAATCAGAATCTCTGATGGTGGACTCAGAAGTTGGCATTTTTATTTTATCTTAAAGATTTTATTTATTTGATAGAAAGAGACACAGCAAGAGAGGGAACACAAGCAGGGGGAGTGGGAGAAGGAGAAGCAGGCTTCCCGCTGAGCAGGGAGACCGATGAAGGGATGTGGGGCTAGATCCCAGGACTCTGAGATCATGACCTGAACCAAAGGCAGACAGTTAATGACTGAACCACCAAGGCACCCTGTGGAATTGGCATTTTAAAAACTTGCTTCTCAAATTTATTGTTAACATGAATCACCTGGGAATCTCTTTATACTGAAGATTTTGAATCAGCAGTTGATGTGGGTGCTGAGATGCTATACTGAGAGAGCTGAAGACCCATTTTTAAACTTGACTATACATTGTAATCACTCTGGGCAGTGAATGGCTGAATGATGAATGAATGTATACATAGATACAAACATATGTACAAATTACAAAATGATGCCCAGATTCCACACGCAGAGAATAACAGCAAATTACACTAATATTGCTCAAATTAACCCTACCATTATAGCTGATCATCTAACTCAGAGAAAATAAATTCTTTGATGGATGCAATAGAGTAATATATGATCAGAAGCAGGGTTTCTCCTTTCCATGTTTGCTGTTCTTCCTGAGGGTGAAGAGAATTTCACCAAAACCTATCAAATACTTGTGAGTATGGGAACATCAGTCAAAACAACTGCTGTCCCTTCATGTGCCTTGACAATCAGCTGTGTGGTATTAGGGAAAACAAGGTAGTTCACCAGGTAGTTTTCTACAAGTAAAACTGCTGAAGAAATGAAGGATTGGGAAACATGTTTTGCCAAGTTAAGTTTTGTGCCTCTTTTTTAGCCTCAGCATTTCAAATGAATTGGAATCTTGCGGGGTTAGAGTTCATTTACTTTTTGGCAGGACAGCACTTCCTGTTTCTAAGAAAAAGTCCCCAGAATGCTTCTTTCATGTCAAATGCTGTTACAAAACAGCACTTGGTGAATTGAATGCAAGTGAATGAGAAACACATGGATTAACTTTCCATTGGCATCCACATGGGTTTAATAATTAAGGGAAAATGGTTGACAAAAAAGAATGTTTTGAGTTTTGCCCAATTGGAAGTTTTGTAAAAAAAAAAAAAAAAAAAATGCTCAAAATCACTCATTCCAAACCTGATACATGTTTGAGATTACTCATCCCTAACCAAAACAACCCAAATCAAGCTCATAATTTGAGACCCAAACAATAAATTCCATCCTCTCAAAAACCAATGCAACACTCACTGGGTTTTGGGAATTGTGAAATCAATGAACCATCCTCTTGTGAATGTAAATAAAGCAAATGTCATTTAAAATGGATTTAGCAAATCCCGAAGGGGGTACTTTCACCCAGGTACCACTCCTTGGGGGCTGTTTAACAAGCCAGAAGAAGGAAGATAAGAGCTTATTTTGATAAGAGAGGATACTTTTGACTTAGGAATTTATCTTATGCCTTTAAAAAAAGTAAGAACCCTCCCTGCCCCAGCAACAAGGCACTACCTACTGCCTTCAGCCAATGAGAAACTGCTACAACTATTGTTCCTCTCTAATAAACTTTTATTCAGAACAGTCCTCCCCAATTGTCTCCTAAAACCTAATAAAAGCTGACCTTCCCTTCATCTCTTTGGACTTACCTGTGGTTTGCTGTATCCTACTTGTTCTTAATTGCATTCCTCTATTTCTTAATATTTTCATTTTTTAATTTAAATAAAACTGCTCTTTGCTCTGTTTAAAGTTAACACTTCTATCATTGAACTGTCTTAAGGAATGTATTGTTTTGTTCACATCAGGTCACTTATAGTTTCTAACCATTATGGATTTATCTCCTTCTCTTCATTAAGCACATTTTAAAATCAATCTCACCCACCTGAAATTATACCTAACAAGTAATGGCCTTAGAAACCCCTTTACCCTGGAAGTCAGTTTAGGTTTGTCCAGATGCTGTCCCCTGATAGATGTGTAATAGGCAAGTTATTTAAAACTGATTCATTTCCCTCATAATTATAAATAAGAAGGTGAGAGTAGATTAGTGTTTCCCAATTCTCAATACTTTGGACTATTCAACTAGTAAAATTCCTGATATTGTATCCCTATAGTAAAAGAAGACAAGAAAAGTAGCAGGGAGTGAAATGAATCCAAAATTATTGTCAAGAATTACAAGATTAGGAAAGATGTACCTTTGGGAGAGAGTACTATTTTATCTCATTTCTAAAGGTAATGATGTCTGAGAAACACTGAATCTAATGTCAATAAGTAGTCTTCAATTTTCTATTATCCTTTCCACCTATTGTTTAGAACTTTCTACTTCAGCATATTATAGGCATATTGGAAAGGAGGCATCTACAATTGTCTCAAAATCTATTTACCAAGGCTATTCTTGTTCTTATGCTTTTAAAACAAAAAAAATCTATTGATTTTAAACTTACTTAAACTAATAACTCAAACACTGAAAATTGAAAATAAAACATGGAATAAAAATAAGGCTTCACACTCCAGGTCACTCTCCTAAGTGTTATCAAGGGTCAAAATTATATGCATATATTTGTGTACCTTCCCCATACACAAAATTCACCTATACATTATACCTATGTATACCTATATGTGTAAGTGTGCATTCCCAGTGTTTCTTCATAATGAAACCATATCATATACATTGTTGGTCTTTTCAGTTTAATTTTTCTTAATTAACCAATTCTTGGGAATTAGCTTTATTATTATGAAACTTTTTTTCCATATCTTTCATATCTTTATAATATTCTACTTCATGTATATCCTCTAAGAGCTTTTGATTATTTAATTAAAGAAAATGTGTAATAATTATGTATTGAATGGGTAGATGAATGATTTCCCTATGAGCATCTAGGATATTGCCAAAATTTAGTTATTACAAAACTTCTGCAGTAGATATTCTTGTACATACATTATTAATGTGTTTATTTCAGTGTACTTATGAGTTCAGGTCCTAAAAATAGAATTGGTTGGACCAAGGATGCGTATTTCACATTTTGATAGACATTCCAAATTATCATATAGTATAGTGAATCGATCTGTACTTACACCAAATATATGAGAGCATATTTTCCTCACTCCTAACAATCCTTCTTTTTTTTGCTAATCTTTTTTATATCCTTTAAAGTTATTCATATTTCCTTTGTAAGTACCTGTTCAAACTTTTCTTTATTTTAGAATTTTATTTGAAAGAAATTTAAGATACATGTTAATAAGTATCTTATGTAATCATAGATATTCTTAAATATTGATTTTTAAGTGATATTTAATATAAGTCATTTACAAAAACTGCTTAGATATATTATCAGGTTATATTTTTACTTGTTAATGATATCTTTGTTCAAAAATTACTTTATCTTTTTAAAGACATTTATGGTTTATTTATTTTGAAATCTTGCATCAAAAATCTTTCCCCTAAAATATTTAAAAGTTTGCTCATTGGCATTACAGAGTTTTTTGTATCCCTTTATTATGTTTTTCTTTGATTTATCAATAGTTTTTGTGAAAAAAGGGTAAAGCTGTTTTTAATAATGACTTCATCATATAATGAAATCTTATGTAAACACATGTCTGTTTATAGACCTCCTCCTGCTATTCTGTTCTAGTGATCTGTTTTCCTTTGCCAGGGACAAACTATTTTAATTACAGCAGTTTTATGATGTATTTTAATGTTTTATATGTTTCCTTTTATTACTATTTTTTAAAAAACTACTGTCTATTTTTAGTGTCTGTTTTTCCACTTCATTTGAAATATAGAGATAGCTTCTATTGTTAAAAAGCAACACACAGAAGTTCTATTAATTGAGGCTACATTGAATTTATCAAGTTATAATGGAAGAGCTGGCATCTTTGCATAGTAAATCTTTCATATATTTTCATCTGTCTTTATGTACTTTGAGATAATCTGGTATTGGTATTAATTTTACTTGCTTTGAAAATTTATGCCACATTTATATTTGCATTTCTAGAGTTGCACTGTATAATATTACCCCTATTTTGGTAACATTATCAGTATCTTTTTGCCTGTAAAATAAAATGGAAGTTCTTGAGCATGCTAAACCAAGACCACTCTGAAATAGCCCTAGATTTCTCTTCTTATATAATGTCATAGTCTCTCAAGAACATTCTTCTCTGATCTCTCCAAATTGTTCCCTAATATTTTATTACTTTCTACATATCTCTCTTGCCCTTTGTTAATTTCTGTCCTGTAAGAACAAATCCATGATTGTTTGAATCTTAACACAAAACAATGTGATACTGCCTTTAAGTACAGTAAGAACCCATGCAATGGGTTGATAGTATTAAATTTCTAGTAGCTGGTCATACTAGTTTCTTGCCCAACAAATATTTGTTATTTATTGAAAAATAATATTGTCTTAGAATTATTATAGCCATTTTTTATTTACTTTTTTGCCAGTGCATAAGTAGTTCAGTCAGAGCCATAAGTGAATTTATAGATGACCTGCATCTATATTAAATACTTAAAAGTGATTTTATTTTATTTTTTTAAAGATTTTATTTATTTATGGGGGGAAGGGGGCAGAGGTAGAGGGAGAGAGTCTCGAACACTGTTAAAAAGTAACAGATAAGCCAAAATACTTATTATTATGCTGTAACTATCTCTGTATAGTGGTAGCCACCCCCCTCAGAAGTGTTATCTCCATTTAATTTAAGTATAAAGTTGTTCATGCTACTAACAAGAAAGAAAATAGAATGAAAGATAAGGTAACCAATATTTTAGTGCAACGCAACTTCAGTGTGTTCACTGATAGCTCCCCAAAAGCTATGGCCATGCCCTATTCCCCAGAATCTGTGAATGGATCTTATTTGGAAAATGGGCATTCGCAGATGCAATTAAATTAAGGACCTTGAGATGAGGACATAATCCTGGATTATTGGAGTGGGACCTAAATCCAATGGCAAGTGTCCTTGTGAAAGAAAGAGGAATATTTAATACAGAAGAGAAGAAACAGAAAGAAGTTTTGGCCGTATGAAGATGGAGCCAGAGACTATAGTTGCAATGGAATAAATTGTGACACACACACCCCAAATCGATATGTTGAAGTTCTAATGTCTAGCATTTAGAATATGACTGCATTTGGACCTAAAGCCTTTATAGGGATAATTAAGGTTAAATGAGTTTCCCTTAGGATGGGCCCTAATCCAATAAAACTGGTTTCCTTATAGACAGAGAAGATTAGAACAGAGGCACACACAGAGGAAAGACCATGAGAAGACAGAGGGAAAAGACAGTCACCTACAGGCCAAAGAGAGAGGGCTGCAAATGAAACCAGCTCTGTGGACGTTTTGATCTTCGACTTCTAGCCTCCAGAATCGAGGAAATAAATTTCTGTTATTTAAGCCACTTTGTCTGCAGTACTTTGTTATGGCAGCCTTAGCAAACAAGTAACAATAGTATGCCAAGAAACATCTGGAGCCACCAAATGCTGAAAGAGGCAAGGCTGGATTTTCTCCTAGAGACTTCAGAGGGAATGCAGTCTTTCATTTTGGATGTCTAGCCTCCAGAACTGAGAGAATAAATGTTTCTGTTGTTTTAAGTGACCAAGTTTATTGTAATTTTTTATTACCATCCCAGGAAACTAATACAACATTTACTTTAGCAAGGAAATTCAAGTGGTTTTAAGTGCCTGTGTTTATTATTTTGAGCCATAGTCCATAGAAAGTGATGAGCAAAAGTCTCTGAGCAAAGCTAAAAATAGACAAGAAGATTAGAAGTTTTGCTTAGTTTCTGCCTTCAACCTGTTTCTGTCACTAGCTTCAGTGTAAAAACAAATGAAACAGCAACAACAACAACAAAAAAATACTAAGTATGAAAGTATTTTCCTCTAGAGATTTCTAATACTGAAATGAAAATATCCTTAAATCAGATTCCACTAGGTCAGATTCCACAGTGGTGATCATTGATGTGGGGTTCAGGAGCTAACAGTCAAGAAAGAATTCTTGAGAAGTTTTTAGCACAAAAAAGGTGGTTTTTTTAAAGCACAGGGACAGGACCATGGGCAGAAAGCTGCCCTAAGATAGTGAGGAGCAATTGATCATATACTTTGGATTTGGGGGAAGTAAAGACAAAGTAAGTTTCCAAAATGATTTTCATATGCTGAAGAAGACTTACAGGATCCTGGAGACCTAGCTATTGTCAAGCTAAGGTCGTTTTTACTTCCTGCAAGACATTATCATTAAGACAGTTGGGAGTTCCTGGAGGAATGTCATACTCTTGTCTGCCTCAAGTATTTGTCAATAGGCTGCAAGTTACAAGGAAATTTAATTTTATCTACATTTCCTTTTGCCCTTGTTCTCTACACCAATCATATGTTTTACATTGCATATTTGATTATACAAAGCACTTTCCAAAATGTTGCATTTGATCCAGTTTGTTTCCTTCTCCATTCTTTCAAACCGTTATTTCTAGAGAAGTTCTAAAAAAGTCTCTCTGTAGTCATCTGGTTATCATACAGTCCACCCCACTGTGCTCTAGGCCCAACTCAAATGGCACTTTCTCCATGAAGGCTTCCATGGAGAGCCTGTTGTGACTTTGAATGCATTATATTTCATTCTACATTTTGAATGCATTATATTTCATTCTACATTCTGTGTCCTCTAGAACATAAGAAATTTGAGAGCAGGAAAATACATTTTCACATCAGAGTTCCAACAGCAGTGTTTTTGTTTGTTATTTGTAACGGGAATTCAACAAATATTTTTGAATGAATGAATACATTAATTTTTCTCTGTATCATGTGATTTCAGTGAGACAGATACTCACATTTTAGAAATTGAGCTAGAAAAATTACAGCAGTAGCTCAGGGAAATTTAGTTAGTGCAATAGTTAGAATGATACCATCATCATCTTTATTCTTTTTTTTTTTTTTCCTGCAGACTCTTATCTATGGGTCATAGGAAGACAAAATGGATTTTACTGCAAAAAGGTAATAGCTCTATAAGCATTAAAACTATTGGCATAATATTTTCATGGCTGCCTCTGCTTCCTCGCATCAAGGACCTTTAAAAAGTACAGTTAAAAGAAAAAGCTGTTCATAAGCAGATATAACAGATGACAAAATAAACAAAGACAACACTATAAAAGATGAAAGGGGGATGTTTCTGGGAGATAATAAACTGTTTCTGCTCTTCATTTTAAGAGAAATTCTTAATTAGAAACTTTTGCCACATTTAGTAATGGTATGAAGGGTTTAAGGAAGGAAACATAATTTTCCCTCTACCCTTCTAAGTTCTTGCTGAGACCCCTGTAATAAAAGTCAGATTGACAATAGAAAAATAAAGAGCAGTTTATTGACATGTATACCTCACACGTGCATGAGAGATACCCAGAAAAAATGAATAAATTCCTTGAGATGGCCCAAGGCACCACCTCATATACCATTTTAATCTAAAAACAAAAGAAAAGTAGTGTGGAGTGGTGCAGATTTTGGGAGGTTACTAGGAAAAGCAAAGTAAACAGGGGCAAATGTTAAGCAGATTTAAGTCAGTGCCTTTCCATTGACTAGATTCTATTATAATTTAGAGTAATCCTTCTCTTCCTGCTACTTATAGGGAGACGCTTACAAATGGAAATTTCCTTTATAAATATAAATTTATCTCACAAAAGGGTAACTTTTGGGGTAGCATATTTTGCTCTCCTTTGGGACAAAAATACTTCATTAAGTCAAGAGAATTCTTGTTCTATTATTTTGTCAGTGAAGTAATTTATAAACTCTTAACTTCCTTCTCAAGTTTGTACTTAACAATTTCGTTGCAAAAAGGTCAGACACACTCACAGATGTGCATGTGTGCCTAATACCCACTGTAAACTAAAGGCTGATGCAGTAGGAGGGTATATCTGAGTAGTGGTGGCTTCCATCCTACAAGAAGGCAGGAGAGTGAAGGCATTGGTTATAGAATGGTTTTCTGTTGACTGAACAAGGTCATTCAAAGCATAAAGACGAGAAATATTTTTCTTTTAAGCTCTGGAATGGGGAAGGATTAGGAAAAAAAAATGAATTACTATTCCAATAGCAGTAGCATCAGGCAGGATTAAGTAAATCACAGGTAACAATTTATTTGCTATATAACCACACCCCCTGTTCAGCTAGGTTGCTGTTTAAGTACTCGATAGTAAATTTCTTCTAGAGGTCAAAGAAGTCCAGCTACCTGCCTCATTGGGGTTTCAGAATGTTTGAAATGTCCAATATATAGTGGTATGATTGCATGCATGACAAATATTTGCCTCCCACACAGGCACCTTTCTTTGCTTTCTCTGTGCAGACTTCCAGAGCAGCCCAGGGAGACTGCAGGCGAGATGAGATGGTGCAAACTCATTAACAAAGATCTAATAACAAAATCACATACACACACACAAAATCTAATTAGCAAGGTTACCTCTGGAGCAACAGCCCCATGGCAATAAACACAGGGTTGAATTTGTTTTCTGCCTAGAACCATATTTTTTCCATTTCCCTTAGAATTAAAAAACAACAACAACAAACTCTTCCTTCCAAATTTTGTCCTCACTTACATCACTGTTTCTCGTGTTCCCCAGACTCTGGGATTCTTCTCAGTGCTTAGAAGGAGTAACCAGAGACATTTCCACCGATAGGAAGCCTTTGGTCAGGGCTACTCCAATTAAAGCACTCTCTCCAGAATACCCAGTCTGGGACTGTGCACAGAAGCTACTTGAAGAGTAGGGCGGCCTGATGGTTGTTTCATGGCACAGAGCAATAGGACCCAACTGCTGAGGAAGGCAGTGAGGGCTGGGTTTAGGGACCAGTGCACCCCCATCCTAATTGAAATGGCAGGGGAGGCAGGAGCTGTGGAATGCAATTACATGGATTGGAATTTGGCCAGCCCACTGGGGTGAAATGGCACAGCAGCTCCTGCATCCCTCTGTTTGCTGGGCTGAAGAAGTTTACACATCATTTACCATATACACGAGAATCTTCCACAGGCAGCTGTGATTGGCTCTCAAGAGTCTGCAATAAAGGAAACTGGGTTTTGCTTACTTATGAAATTTGAGCTGCAAATTTGAGCTGCAAACATGAAGGCCTTCCATTCTAGCTCCTCATTTAAGAATGAAGTTAGTCATACAAGGTCACACAGCTGAGTGGTAGAGGGTTTGGTGTTAGATTTCAGAAATTTCAATTTTAAGTCTTAGTGCCACTGTCCTTCTACTCTAAACTGTAATTTGAGCACTTGAAAAAAATATTGTAATTCCTTAGGAAGTCAGACAGTCTTGGTGTTAATATGAGTGCATTTTTACCACCCTTGCCTCAGTCTTTTCCATGATTTTGATAATGGAGATAATGTTTTGATAATTGGAGATAATGTCTACCTCACTGGAAGGTTGGTTGAACTATAATGCTTCAAAGAGAAGACAGGAGAAAATTATTAAAATTTTAGGGTAAGCAAAGATTTCTGAGGTCACAAAGCACAAACCATAAAGGAAAATAATTAATAAACTGCACTTCTTCGAAATTAAAACACTCAGCTCTTTCAAAGACACCATTAAAAAAATGAAAAGGCTAATCACAGTAGTCCACAAGGAAATATTGACAATGGCTGTATCTAACAAAGGACTTGGATTCAGAATTTATAAATAACTTTTAATCCAATTATACAAGAACAAAGAGCCTGATAAAAACAAATGGACAAAGGACTTTAACAGACACTTCAGAAAAGTTGTACTTCTGGCCAATAAGTACATGAAAAGATGCTTACCATGATTAGTCATGGGCAAATGAAAATTAAAAACCCACAAAAAGATACCTATTTTATACCAATTAGTATGTCTAAAGTTAAGGTTTGCAATACCCAGTGTTGATGAGGATATGGAGTTCCCAGAACTCAGAATATTTCTGGTGAGAGTAAAATGATTAAAAAAGGAAAAAAAGAAACTTTGGAAAATAGTTTGGCACTTTTTACAAAGTTAAATATTTATCTACTTTCACTTCTAGTTGTTTAACTGAAGTGAAAACATACCCACAAAAATTCTTGTACATGAATGTTCATAGCTGGTTTATTTACAATAATCAAAATGTAAAGCAACCCAGTGTCATGAGTTATGGCATAGTCTATGTGGCATACTTTTCTCAGCAATAAAAATGAACACACTGTAGATACAGATAATAGGGATGAAATTAAAACTTTGGTTTGAGTGAAAGAAGCCAGGTACTACAAGTGATTCTATATACATGAAGTTTTAAAGTAGGCAACATAAATGTATGAAAATAAAACAAATCAGTGGTTTCCTGGGACAAATTGGAGTGGTTGGGATTGGCTGTAAAGGGGTTAAAAAGAATGTTTGGAATGACAAAATTATTTCATATCTTTTATTAGAGTGGTAGTCATACTTGTCACATTTGGTATATGGGTGGTGTAATATATTTGTTAAAATTCACGGAACTACATGGGAAAACTGGACTCCTTCCTTATACCATACACAAAAATAAACACAAAATGGATGAAAGACTTAAATCTGAGACCTGAAGCCATAACAATCCTAGAATAGAGCACAGGCAGTAATGTCGCTTAGCAACTTCTTGATATGTCTCTCGAGGCAAGGGAAACAAAAGCAAAAATAAACTGTTGGGACTACATCAAAATGAAAACTATAAA
Organism: Lontra canadensis; assembly: GCF_010015895.1. Lineage (NCBI taxonomy): Eukaryota > Metazoa > Chordata > Mammalia > Carnivora > Mustelidae > Lontra > Lontra canadensis. Next base: position 3,742,304 of record NW_022631011.1, on the reverse strand, counting down.
GAAAAGCAAACAATCAACAAAACTAAAAGCCTACTGAATGGAAGAGTATATTTGCACATGGCATATCTAATAAAGGGTTAATATCCAATATATATAAAGAACAGATACAACTCAGTACCCAAAAAACAAATAATCCAATTAAAAATTGGGCATAAGACATGAACAGAAATTTCTCCAAAGAAGACATGCAGGTGGTCAACAGACACATGAAAAGATGTTCAATATCAAATGCAAATCACAACCACAATTAGATACCATGTCACACCTTCAGAATGGCTAAAATAAAAAAGTGCAAGAAACTACAAGTGTTGGTGAAGGTGTGGAGAAAAAGGAACCCTGGTGCACTGTTGGTGGGAACGTAAATTGGTATAGCCACTGGGGAAAACAGGATGGATGTTCCTCAAAAAATTAAGAATAGAGTTACCATATGATCCAGTAATTCCAGTACTATGTATTTACCCAAAGAAAATGAAAACCCTAATGTAAAAAGATATATGCACCCATATGTTTATTACAGTATTATTTACAATAGCCAAATTAGGTAAGCAACCCAAGCGACCATCAATAGATGAATGGATAAAGTTGTGTATATATTACAATGGGGCATTATTCAGCCATACATAAGAATGAAACTTGCCATTTGCAACCACATGAATGGATCTAGAGGTTATAATGCTGAGTGAAATAAGTCAGAGCAGGACAAATTCCATATGATTTCACTCATATGTGGAATTTAAGAAACAAAACAAACAGAGTCAAACAAAAAGAAAAACAGACTCTTAAATATAAAGAATAAACTGATGATTACCAGAGGGGAAGTGGGTAAGGGAATGGGAGAAATAGGTGAAGGGAATTAAGAATACACCATTATGATAAGCACTGAGCAATGCATAGAATTGTTGAATCACTGTGTTGTACACTTGAAAGTAGTATAACACTGTTAATTATACTGGAATAAAAAAAACTGGAGAATTTGGCAACAACAACAACAAAAAATATAACAATAAAAAATATGTTAAGTCAATTCTTGAGTGCGTAAATTGACTTTGATATAAAAGGAGCTTCCTCCCTCAAACATGAATGAACCTGAAAGGCATACTAAGTGAAATAAACCAGACAGAGAAAGGAAAATACCTGCATGATCTCATAGGTAGAATCTAAAAAAGTTGAATCCAGTAGAATGCAGTAGAATGGTGGCAAGCAAGGGGAGAAGGATGGAGGACAAACATGGAGATGTTGGTCAAAGTGTACAAAGTTGAAATTATATAGGATAAGTAAGTCTAGAGAGCTAATGCACAACATGATTGCTCTAAGTATTACATAAATAATACTGTACTGAATAGTAGACATATGCTAAGAGAGATTTCCAATGCTCTCATCACACACACAAAAATAACCATATTAGAAGATATGTTAATTAGCTCAACTATAGAAAAATTTTGCTGCATATATGTGTGTGTATATAGATATGTATATCAAATCATTATGTCATGTACCTTAAATACATTTAAGTTCACTTTACAAATAAATAATTTAAAATATTTTTTAAATTCACACAACTATACCCTTAAGATGGCTGTATTTTATTGTATGTGAATTAGCGCTCAAAACATCATTTAAAAAGTCAATGTGATGGTTACCTCTGTGACTGTAGGAGCACACAGCAGGCTTAATGACATTGGCTCCGTTATAGTTTTGAAAATGGACAGTCAGCTCATGAGTGCAGGTTTATCATCATGCTTCATAAAACATACAGAGCATTTATAATTTGTCATGTACTGAATACTGCATAATAAAACTTTTAAACTAAACAAAATTAGCAGACTTACCATGTGTAAAATGCTGATCAAAGTTGACAGACATTATCAAAAGATTATTGCGTGTTAATCTTTCATAAACTTTAGTTTATTCAATCTTTGTGCAAATGTATATGGTAGTTTTAGTGTTCTAATTATAAATATGAGGACACTGATGATCAGAAATGTTGAGCCAGTTCCCCAACATAGCACAGTTAGGTAAGGATCCAGGTCTAACAAGTTCTTCCTTTTACCCCACCATGTTCAAGCTGCTTCTAGTACTTGACCCCAAACACGTCAGTTTAGCCCTCTTGATTATACATTCTCTGCTTTTTCAGGGCCTAAAGTATTCAGCTCCTCTCCCCACTTTTCTCAATGCCTACTATGTAGCCGTGCTCGTTTACCTGTGTTCTCTTTCTCATGGCCACTTTGTGCTTCAGACACTTTTGTTTCATGCCCAGACTATTCCCATCATCTTTTCTTCCTGTTGTCACCTTTCCATTCCTCAAATTTATTCTACAAATTAGTGACATTTTCTTCATATATAATTCTTATTTGCAGCAAGCTGGTCACAAATATAAACTGGCTTTCAAATTACTGAAAGATAAAACGCTCTCCTGATTCAAGCTCTCACAGACCCTGCAGTGGAATCCAAACCAGTACTGCCTCATCAGATATGCACATTATGCTCCAAGTCAGATGTCTGCAAGGATGCTCCAGACAGATCACACTCTCCATATTACACACCTTTCCTCTTGTTCCCCTCCTGGAAAGCTCTGCCTTTCCTTTCTTCTTTCTGAATCCTTTTGTCTTTCAGGTCTGAAGTTACCTCCTCAGTGAGGTTTCTCTGGCCACCCACAACAAACCCAAGCTACCCCATCCTCTTCGGATTTTGTGTTTTACTTCATTTAATGTATCCTTTCATCTATTTACATCTCTAAGTTTCTACTCTGGGCCATCTTGATGTGTAGTGTGGGACTGTAGTAGTAAATGAGTCCTCGTTATTATGAAGATTATAGTCTTAAATTTGTACAGGTCTTATTCCTCAAAGTCAATTATAATCATCTTGATGTCCGGGATCTTATTTCAAGCCTGTATCACTTAATAGGTATAATTCCTGTATGCAATACATAGATAAAGAAGGCAATCTAAAGTGAATTATCATTTATTCTATGTTTTTAATTCTTAAGTTTTACAACTATTTATCTGGTGTTCTATAAATGAAGAGGAGAACTACTTGAAGGCTATTGTGAAAACTTAAATAGTGGTTTTTACTGGATATTGGGGTCATAAGTGACTTAATGTGCCATAAATATTTAAAAACTGAAGTAAAAAAGAGGATTCTTGTAGTATTTGAGATCCTTATATTTTGCTTTTTGTGTTCTCCTGAACTTAACCAAATGGCCTCTTCTCTAAAGAAAAATTTAATCTACTTAATAGCATAGGAGCTGTCACTTGCCCTATTATTCAGTCTTCCTTACTGTGAAGTCACAGGGCTAAGACAATACTTTATTCTCCCTATCTCATGAAGCTATACTCAGTGATTAATAAAATGCCATCACTTAATATACAACAAAATTATGTTGGGCAAAGGATATCGCTAGGTTATAGAACAAATCTTACTTTCATTCATGAACAAATAAACTATAGTATAATAATATCAATGTATAAGATGATACATACTGATCATCTTATAAAAATTTTCTCTAATGTGTCTGTTATATTTTTGACAGGATAGAATAAGTCTTAGGCTTTATTCTATATATAATATAAGAAACAGGTATGACGTTGGACAGAGAATAATTATTATCAGTAATGTAGTCTAAGGTGAGATAATTTTGTAGAAATGACAATGCCCTATTATAATGAGATGATACCATATTTATCTGAAGTAAAAAATAAATTCTAATTATCATTACTATTCATTATAGGCATATTAATTAATAATTTATTATTATTAAACAGAATGGTACGCAGAAAACTCAAGAGATTATTACACCAATGTGCTTTGAAAACATTGTCTTATTAAAAGAGATTTTCATCTTTCAGTTTGCAGCTTATGTGAGAGGAAAGAATTGGATGGAGCAGCAGAACAGAGAATATGACTGCAGGAGAGGTGAGTAGAGGTAGGAAGGAGAGAGAAGATAAATTTTGGATTCTTGGAAGTATCCTAAATGAGAATTTAGGAACTAGACCAAGATTTAGAACTGCTGCTTTATTTTTTCCCTAAAGATTTATTTGTTTATTTTAGAGAGAGAAAGAAGGATCACAAGTGGGAAGGGCAGGGAGCTCTGGAGAGAGAATCTCCAGCACACTCCATGCTGAGTGTTGAGTCTGACATGGGACTCGGCCTTATGATCATGAGGTCATGACTTGAGCAGAAACCAAGAGTTGGTTACTTAACCAACTGTGCCACCCAGGTGCCCCTCAGAGCCACTTCTTTAAATGCTTTTTCGATATTACCCACTTTCTAGTTCTTCCTTTGGTTAAACTAAGCCAATACCCTCTTGTGAAATCGTTCCATATTTTAGGATCATCCCTTAGGACTGGAACATCCACTCTATATCAGGTCATACCAAAGAAACTGTATTTACGCAAAGACACAGCATCTTCTATAGTGTCTTATCTGAATAAGCAGAGTAAGTAAATGCTGCTCACACTGGAGACCAAGAGTTGACTGCTTAGATAGTCAAGTCAAATCAGATGAGTACAGACAATGGGATACTTGATAGTAGTATACTGGGAGCATAGTTCAAAATCAGTGAATTCTAGATGATAATAGAAATTGAACTTTTCATGTTGATTTTAAATGTCTAAAATATATTTGTTATATAGAGAGATAGGTAGATTGATTGATTGATTGATTGATTTAGGCTGGAATAGGACAGCACAACCCGATATTGAGAGAACAGAAGGGTGGAGGTAGGAGAAGGAAAAAGAAGAAAAAGACAAAGAGTAACAAATGGAACAAATATGAAATGGCAAAAGCCATTTCCTAAATCGTAAATACCCAACATTTTTCAAAATATATTTTTATCTTTCATTGTATTTGTGGACAAGCTAAATTTTTTTTTTAATTTTATTTTTTATAAACATATATTTTTTTCCCCAGGGGTACAGGTCTGTGAATCGCCAGGTTTACACACTTCACAGCACTCACCATAGCACATACCCTCCCCCATGTCCATAATAACCCCACCCCCCCGTCCCAACCCCCCTCCCCCAGCAACCCTCAGTTTGTTTTGTGAGATTAAGAGTCACTTATGGTTTATCTCCCTCCCAATCCCATCTTGCTTCATTTACTCTTCTCCTACCCCATTAACCCCCATGTTGCATCTCCTCTCCCTCATATCAGGGAGATCATATGATAGTTGTCTTTCTCCGATTGACTTATTTCGCCAAGCATGAAACCCTCTAGTTCCATCCACGTCATCGCAAATGGCAAGATTTCATTTCTTTTGATGGCTGCATAGTATTCCATTGTGTATATATACCACATCTTTATCCATTCATCTGTTGATGGACATCTAGGTTCTTTCCATAGTTTGGCTATTGTAGACATTGCTGCTATAAACATTCGGGTGCACGTGCCCCTTCGGATCACTACGTTTGTATCTTTAGGGTAAATACCCAGCAGTGCAATTGCTGGGTCATAGGGTAGTTCTATTTTCAATATTTTGAGGAACCTCCATGCTGTTTTCCAGAGTGGTTGCACCAGCTTGCATTCCCATCAACAGTGTAGGAGGGTTCCCCTTTCTCCGCATCCTTACCAGCATCTGTCATTTCCTGACTTGTTAATTTTAGCCATTCTGACTGGTGTGAGGTGGTTTTGATTTGTATTTCCCTGATGCCGAGTGATATGGAGCACTTTTTCATGTGTCTGTTGGCTATCTGGATGTCTTCTTTGCAGAAATGTCTGTTCATGTCTTCTGCCCATTTCTTGATTGGATTATTTGTTCTTTGGGTGTTGAGTTTGCTAAGTTCTTTATAGATTCTGGACACTAGCCCTTTATCTGATATGTCGATTGCAAATATCTTCTCCCATTCTGTCAGTTGTCTTTTGGTTTTGTTAACTGTTTCCTTTGCTGTGCAAAAGCTTTTGATCTTGATAAAATCCCAATAGTTCATTTTTGCCCTTGCTTCCCTTGCCTTTGGCGATGTTCCTAGGAAGATGTTGCTGCGGCTGAGGTCGAAGAAGTTGCTGCCTGTGTTCTCCTCAAGTATTTTGATGGATTCCTTTCTCACATTGAGGTCCTTCATCCATTTTGAGTCTATTTTCGTGTGTGGTGTAAGGAAATGATCCAATTTCATTTTTCTGCATGTGGCTATCCAATTTTCCCAACACCATTTATTGAAGAGGCTGTCTTTTTTCCATTGGACATTCTTTCCTGCTTTGTCGAAGATTAGTTGACCATAGAGTTGAGGGTCTATTTCTGGGCTCTCTATTCTGTTCCATTGATCTATGTGTCTGTTTTTGTGCCAGTACCATGCTGTCTTGATGATGACAGCTTTGTAATAGAGCTTGAAGTCCGGAATTGTGATGCCACCGACTTTGGCTTTCTTTTTCAATATTCCTTTGGCTATTCGCGGTCTTTTCTGGTTCCATATAAATTTTAGGATTATTTGTTCCATTTCTTTGAAAAAAATGGATGGTACTTTGATAGGAATTGCATTAAATGTGTAGATTGCTTTAGGTAGCATAGACATTTTCACAATATTTATTCTTCCAATCCAGGAGCATGAAACATTTTTCCATTTCTTTGTGTCTTCTTCAATTTCTTTTATGAGTACTTTATAGTTTTCTGTGTATAGATTCTTAGTCTCTTTGGTTAGGTTTATTCCTAGGTATCTTATAGTTTTGGGTGCAATTGTAAATGGGATTGACTCCTTAATTTCTTTTTCTTCTGTCTTGTTGTTGGTGTAGAGAAATGCAACTGATTTCTGTGCATTGATTTTATATCCTGACACATTACTGAATTTCTGTACCAGTTCTAGCAGTTTTGGAGTGGAGTCTTTTGCGTTTTCCACATATAGTATCATATCATCTGCGAAGAGTGATAGTTTGACTTCTTCTTTGCCGATTTGGATGCCTTTAATTTCTTTTTGTTGTCTGATTGCTGAGGCTAGGACTTCTAGTACTATGTTGAATAGCAGTGGTGATAACGGACATCCCTGCCGTGTTCCTGACCTTAGCGGAAAAGCTTTCAGTTTTTCTCCATTGAGAATGATATTTGCGATGGGTTTTTCATAGATGACTTTGATAATATTGAGGTATGTGCCCTCTATCCCTACACTTTGAAGAGTTTTGATCAGGAAGGGATGCTGTACTTTGTCAAATGCTTTTTCAGCATCTATGGAGAGTATCATATGGTTCTTGTTCTTTCTTTTATTAATGTGTTGTATCACATTGATTGATTTGCGGATATTGAACCAACCTTGCAGCCCTGGAATAAATCCCACTTGGTCGTGGTGAATAATCCTTTTAATGTACTGTTGAATCCTATTGGCTAGTATTTTGGTGAGAATTTTTGCATCTGTGTTCATCAAGGATATTGGTCTGTAGTTCTCTTTTTTGATGGGATCCTTGTCTGGTTTTGGGATCAAGGTGATGCTGGCCTCATAAAATGAGTTTGGAAGTTTTCCTTCCATTTCTATTTTTTGGAACAGTTTCAGGAGAATAGGAATTAGTTCTTCCTTAAATGTTTGGTAGAATTCCCCCGGGAAGCCGTCTGGCCCTGGGCTTTTGTTTGTTTGGAGATTTTTTTTTTTTTAAAGATTTTATTTATTTATTTAACAGACAGAGATCACAAGTAGGCAGAGAGGCAGGCAGAGAGAGAGGAGGAAGCAGGCTCCCCGCTGAGCAGAGAGCCCGATGCAGGGCTCGATCCCAGGATCCTGGGATCACGACCTGAGCCAAAGGCAGAGGCTTTAACCCACTGAGCCACCCAGGCGCCCCTGTTTGGAGATTTTTGATGACTGTTTCAATCTCCTTACTGGTTATGGGTCTGTTCAGGCTTTCTATTTCTTCCTGGTTCAGTTGTGGTAGTTTATATGTCTCTAGGAATGCATCCATTTCTTCCAGATTGTCAAATTTGTTGGCATAGAGTTGCTCATAATATGTTCTTATGATTGTCTGTATTTCTTTGGTGTTAGTTGTGATCTCTCCTCTTTCATTCATGATTTTATTTATTTGGGTCCTTTCTCTTTTCTTTTTGATAAGTCTGGCCAGGGGTTTATCAATCTTATTAATTCTTTCAAAGAACCAGCTCCTAGTTTTGTTGATTTGTTCTATTGTTTTTTTGGTTTCTATTTCATTGATTTCTGCCCTGATCTTTATGATTTCTCTTCTCCTGCTGGGTTTAGGGTTTCTTTCTTGTTCTTTCTCCAGCTCCTTTAGGTGTAGGATTAGGTTGTGTACCTGAGACCTTTCTTGTTTCTTGAGAAAGGCTTGTACCACTATATATTTTCCTCTTAGGACTGCCTTTGTTGTGTCCCACAGATTTTGAACCATTGTATTTTCATTATCATTTGTTTCCATGAATTTTTTCAATTCTTCTTTAATTTCCTGGTTGACCCATTCATTCTTTAGAAGGATGCTGTTTAGTCTCCATGTATTTGGGTTCTTTCCAAATTTCCTCTTGTGATTGAGTTCTAGCTTCAGAGCATTGTGGTCTGAAAATATGCAGGGAATGATCCCAATCTTTTGATACCGGTTGAGACCTGATTTAGGACCGAGGATGTGATCTATTCTGGAGAATGTTCCATGTGCACTAGAGAAGAATGTGTATTCTGTTGCTTTGGGATGAAATGTTCTGAATGTATCTGTGATATCCATCTGGTCCAGTGTGTCATTTAAGGCCTTTATTTCCTTGTTGATCTTTTGCTTTGATGATCTGTCCATTTCAGTGAGGGGACTGTTAAAGTCCCCTACTATTATTGTATTATTGTTGATGTTTCTTTGATTTTGTTAATTGATTTTGTTAATTAATTTTGTTATTAATTGGTTTATATAGTTGGCTGCTCCCACGTTAGGGGCATAGATATTTACAATTGTTAGATCTTCTTGTTGGACTGATCCTTTGAGTATGATATAGTGTCCTTCCTCATCTCTTATTATAGTCTTTGGCTTAAAATCTAATTGATCTAAGGGTTGCCACTCCTGCTTTCTTCTGATGTCCATTAGCATGGTAAATTCTTTTCCACCCCCTCACTTTAAATCTGAAGGTGTCTTCGGGTTTCAAATGAGTTTCTTGTAGGCAACGTGTAGATGGGTTTTGTTTTTTTATCCATTCTGATACCCTGTGTCTTTTGATTGGGGCATTTAGTCCATTAACATTCAGGGTAACTATTGAGAGATATGAATTTAGTGCCATTGTATTGCCTGTAAGGTGACTGTTATTGTATATTGTTTCTGTTCCTTTCTGATCTACTACTTTTAGGCTCTCTCTTTGCTTAGAGGACCCCTTTCAATATATCCTGTAGAGCTGGTTTGGTGTTTGCAAATTCTTTCAGTTTTTGTTTGTCCTGGAAGCTTTTAATCTCTCCTTCTATTTTCAATGATAGACAAGCTAAATTTTATCATACATTCTTTTCTGCAAACATCTAGGTAATAAGGTATTAGAAATCTGAAACTTTAAGGGTGCCTAGGTGGTTCAGTCAGTTAAGCATCTGCCTTTAGTTTAGGTCATGATCTCAGGATCCTGGGATCAAGCCCTGCACTGGGCTTCCTGCTCAGAGGAAAACTTGCTTCTCTCTCTCCTCCCTGCTTGTGCTATCTCTGTCTCTCTCTCAAATAAACAAATAAAATCTTAAAAAATAAATAAATAGGAAAGAAATCTGAAACTTTAGGTTGCACACCAAAGACCACAAGTTATCTGAGCTAGGAAATAAATTTTGACACAGAACAAAACAAGATGTGCATAAAGAAGGTAAGGATCAGAAAAAAAAAAAAACAACAACAACTTCATAATGTCTTCATCAGTTTCTACTGAGAAGCAACTTGAAGATATCTTAAGACATGTTGCAAGCATTTTTATAAAGTATTATTAATAATTGGAGTGGTAAACTATATTGTTAAAATAATGCTATATTAATATAACAGTTCAGATTAGGTCGTATTCTACCAATAATTTCCCATTTTTATCAAGTAACAAAAACAGTAACAAGAATACACAAAACATTAGCTAGTGTAGTAACAGATCTCTGTACAGCTTAGATTTTGGCATCAAGGCACAATAAAACTTGTACCTAATGTTAACAGATAGGATATTTTTTCTACCATTCAGAATGGTGCCTTAGGAGGATTTTGTTCTTATCCGGGTGTGACATAAATTGCAATACAAAGTTTCACAATATTCATATATATTGATACATATAGCAGCGATGTGATGAAGTAATCCCTTGCTGTTACATAAAATAATGTGCATTTATTTATTTAGTGTGTGTATGTACTATTGGTGCTGGAAGGAACCTAGTTAATTAATTGCCAGATGGATTATGCTCTTTTTGAAAGTAGAGTCAGGCTCTGCTAACAATGTCTACTTAAGAAACTACCAGGTAAAAATAATTTTCCCAGTAGTTGTGATGAAAAAAAGTATGAATGAGAAATAATCTCTCAGAGTTTATGCTTGAATATAACAAGTTTTCATTAACTCACTAATTCATTCATTCAAACATTCATTCATTTGTTCAATAATGTTTTTTGAGCCCCTGCTATGAGTCTTGCTGGGGTTATAGACTGAAACAAACATGATCCCTTCCATCAGGGAGCTGTAGTTTCACAATATTGTATTTCCTTTCCCTGGCACTCTCAAAGAAGATGAGATATTAGTTAAGTAAAAGATTCAATGGGAGCTCATAGGACTGAGTAGGAGGGAACCAAATCAAATGTGAGATTAGGAAGGCTCCTTGAATAAAAGCCTTCTAAAATGAAACCTACAGGCAAAACATGAAAAAAAAATTAATTCAACACAATTAGTGAGGACTTCTGGGACAAGATGGTACAGACTTACTTTTCTCTGCTTTTCCACTTTTAAGTATATCTAGTACCCTATAAATAATCAATAGACAAAAGGACCGAAAGCTAGAAAAAAGACTCACCCTAGACGTGATGACTGGAGAAACAACATGATGAAGCTCCTGGGTTTTCTCTTTACTTTCTGTAAACCCCCTGACCCGGTACCAATTAGGCCTGTAGCCCAGGGACTGCCAACAGGTTTAAACAACAAACATGTCCAAGGAAAGCCTGCTTTCTTTAGCCAACAAACTAGGAAAGGGGAAGCCCAACAGAGATCTAGAGTGGAGTCCTGGTTCTTGCTCCTCCAGTGTGGCCCTGCAGGCATCCTAACACATTGGTGGCAGCAGAGCTTAGCCGTACAGCCCCAGCTCCAACCTGGCCTGCTGGACAGTCTGATCTACTAGCTGCTGGGATAGTGGCAGCTGTAGCAGTAGCAAAGCCCTAGGCTTTCCAAGCCACTGGCCCACAAAGTGCACTGCCTGTTGGTCCCATCTACTTGTAGCAATGATAGCAGCAAAGATGAGAAGGATAAGGTATGGTATTTACCTATATTTTGATTCTTTCTGTTTTCATTTTTCCTTCCTGGTGTTCTAAAATTCCTTCTTTTATCATTTCATTTCTGGTGAAAGAACGGTCTTTAGCTATTTATTTATGATAGTTCTACTAATGACAGATTCTCTTTTCCCTCTTTAATTCTGCCTTATTCTCAAAGGATTGTTTTCATTGGATTTGGAGTTCAGGGTTGGCAGATTTGGGGTATGTTTTAGCATTGAAAAATGTTGGACCACTTCTTTCTGGCCTCTGTGGATTCTGATGAGAAACCCTATGTCATTCAAATTGTTTCTCCCATATAAGGAAGTTATTATTTCTCTATTTCTTTTTCTTTCTTTATCTCTCTGTGTATGTCTCTGTTTTTCTCTCTCTTTGTATTTCTCTCTGTCTCTCTATCTCTCTGCTTTTTCAATTTTTCTTTGTTTCTAGTTTTCAGAAGGTTATCTGTGATATGTCTTGGCATGGATTTCTTTGAGTTCATCTTGTTTGAGATCACTCAGCTTCTTGAATATGTAGGTTTATGTTTTTTGCTAAATTTAAGATGTTTTCTGTTTATATTTCTTCAACTAATATTTTAGCCCTGCTCTCCTTCCCTCTTCTTCTGGTGACATGAAAAGTAGAAGTTGTTATGACCCTACCAGTCTCTGCTTATTTTTTTTTTAACTCTATTTTCTCTCTCTTGTTCAGATTGGGTAATTTCCATTGTTCTGTCTTCAAGTTCATGCATTGTTTCCTTTGTCATATCCCTTCTACTACTGAATCTACATAATGACTTTTCTATCAGTTACTGTACTTTATTATGTCCTAAAATTTTCATTGGGTTCTTTATATTTTCTATTTCAGAAGACTTTCTATTTTTTAATTTTTTTATTATTATTATTTTAATTTAGTGTGGGGTTTTAGTCTTTGTCAGATAATTCTTTCTCTCTCTTTTTTATTTTTAAAGATTTATTTATTTATTTATTTGAGAAAGAAAGAGAGAGCATGGGTGCACAAGGAAGGGGCAGTGGGAAAGAAGCAGACTCTGCTGAATGCAGAGTCCAATGCTGCCTGATATCAGAAACCTGAGATCACGACCTGAGCAGAAACCAAGAGTCCAACACTCAACCAACTGAGCCACACAGGCACCCCTGTCAGATAATTCTGGCATCACTGTAATCTCAGCATTATCTACTGATTTTTTCATTCATGTTGAAATTTTCCTGGTTCTTGGTATGGCAAGTGATTTTTAGTAGAAACATATATATATATATATATATATATATATATATATATATATATATATAT